>NW_018164444.1:73041952-73049043 GCF_001263595.1 Phalaenopsis equestris | reverse complement strand
ATATATATATATAAAATATGAGTTAAAGCATTTAAGAAGTTATTTGTTGAATAATAAATGACTTTGTTCGGGATTATAATTGAATGAGTTGGGTTGTGTTTATATTTGGTTCCACATTCGACTTTTTAAAAGATGTTCAAACTTATTTATTTTATAATTTGAACAAATTAGATTGAGTATTAATCGAGCCAAATTTGAGCTGTTCATTTAGTGGATTGGTTCATTTAGAGCCCTAATGGTGATGACCATCAACTTTGATCGAAAAAAATGGACAAAGAAGAGATTAGAAGATTGAGACTGCAAAAGTTATTTTTTTGGGTACCATAATTTAGATGGTTGTCTTGTCTAGAACTTGCTTTTTAATCGGTATATTACATATCCTATAATTTGCATCAAATGATTTTTTTATGGTCATGCGACATTTTGTTTGTTTATTCTAGAGTTTTGAATGGCCTTGTAGTTGTGGCCCTTATGCCTTGTCCTAGCTCTAATTTTACATTTAAAGTCTGTTTGGGGCAACTGCAGCTTATTGAAAACCAACTGTGAAGCTGCAAAAAAAGAATCTGATTCTCAAAAAACTGTGGTGACTATTATAATTTTTTTTTTTGTGAATTAGAAAACGGCCACCGCGTCTACCCAGGACAGGTGGGAAAACGTAAATTTCAACAACAGTTTTTTTGAAAAAACTGTCAAAACACATTTTACCCATACAGACAAAATTGCGGTGCTGTGTCACACCGCCACCCCCAAATGGACTCAACAGACAAATAAAAAAAACATTATTTAATATAATTAGCCTTAGGATATTAAAATATTTTTTTGTAAAGTAGCTAGAACACAATTTTTAGGCTTTTAATATAAAATGACGATTTTTAGGCGTTTAATGTGAAACACCAAAATTTTAGGTGTTTAATTCAATACCTTTTTTTTAATAAATTCAGCTATTTAACAATGAGATTTATCATCCGCTATCATATCTTTGCCTTCCCACCTTTGTTATTGAAGATTTTTTGTATAACTTTCTCTAGCTCATGTTTGTTTTTACTACCTTATTTTTCTTTATTCTAACATTGTCGAAGCAGGAATTTAATCTATCATGCGTATAATTTTTTTTACTTAATATGTGCTAGATTTACTAAAAAGTTGATGATCAGATATGTCACTCATCCTTGATAATTGTTTGAAACATGAAATTTGTGATAACTTCAACACGCAAACCAGAAATTATATAACTTCAACACGCAAACCAGATGAATTTTGTGATACAAAATTTATTAGATTTCATAGCATAACATTTATAAATGTGATAATTGAAAAATGTAGAATTGGATATATTTATACAACAACAACGATAACAAACTTTTATCCCACTATGTGGAGTCGGCTACATAAATCCTTTTTTCTCCATTTTGTTTGATTGAGTGTCATATTTTTATTTAGTTCTAATAAATTAAGATCATTTTTTATACAGTATGCCCAAGTTTTTTTAGGTCTACATCTACGTTTTTTAGCATAAGTTGAATTTAAAGCATCTACTACCGGTTCATCAGGTTGTCGATGTTTAATTTGACCAAACCCATCTAAGATTACTTTCTCTAATCTTGTCTGCTATAGGAGCTACACCAACCCTTCACGAATGCATTTGTTTCACATTTTGTCTCCAAGTGTCAAGCAAGTCATTCATTCATTTAAGCATTCTCATCTTAGCAACACTTAACTTGGTTTTATGCATCTCTTTTAAAGGTTAATATTCTACGCTATAAAGCATTACAAGTCTCGCCACTATCTTATATAATTTTTTCCTTTAAGTTTTTGACTTGGGAGCTTACCTTCTGCAACACTGTAACAACTACAATATTGCTGACGCGGTTTTTTGTAGCTGCTACAACACGGACCCCCTTTTCTTATTTAATCCCTTCATGTGTCCTAAATGTTGTCTTGTGCACATCCACTAGTTTCATCATGATCTGGAGGTATCCCAACTTATTTTTTTTTGAAAAGATGGCTACCCCATAAAGCTCATTTAGCAACTCTTCTATCATAGGAATATGAAACTTATCCAACACCGTCTCTTTGTTCAAAGCTTGGTAGTCCATGTAGAACCTCCTATAACCATTCTTTTTCTTCACCAACAACTCTAGGCTGAAGAAAATGGCTCACGCTAGGTCTGATAATATGTTGCCTCGAGTATCTTTCGGATTAACTTCTCTATGTCATCCTTCTGAATCTAAGGATATCAATTTGGTCTGACATTGATACCCTCCTTTAATTTAATAGTGTGCTTGTGCTCCCTCAGTATGTCTGTAAGCTGCTATAAGTGCTACTGGACTCCTTCGGAAAACTCGGCCAACTCGAGATCTTGGACCTCCTCAATGCTTTGCAACTCCACCAAATAATCTATCCCTGCTCCCATATCTACTTGACCATGATTTTTAGCAAGACCATTGTTTTGCACAAGTTATCATCACTTTCTCACCCTCCACCTAGAACTCCATCGTATGGGATTTCTAGTCTACTTTCATCTTTCCAAGCCCAAAACCACATCTGTGCTACCCAATTCCAAGGGAAGGAGGTCCTGTACCGCATATCAACGCTGTATTTTTAGAACCGACCCACCCCTTTCAGATTCCCCACTTGTCTCCACTTTTCCTGTCCCAATCATGACATTAAAACTCCATGTAGCTAACGGTTCCAACCTTAACTTCTCCATGAACTAATTTGAGACAAAGTTATGGGTGGCCCCACTATCCACTAGCACCACAATCGGCTGTTCCTCGATTCGTCCCCTCACTTTCATAGTGTGATTCAGAGTGAATCTCATCACTAAATTGAGGGACACCTCTACTACATCCAATTGCAGATGCTCCTCCTCCACCATGTTTTACTTCGATTCCTCCCCTTATGTCTTCTCCTCCTGAACTGACAAGATCTCAAGGGCATGCTCCTTGCAACGGTGTTCCGGGGCATACTTCTCATCACATCTGTAGCATAGTCTCTTTGTTCTCTTATCTTGCACTTCTGCATCGGTGAGATGTTTGAAATTGCCCCATTGCCGAGTCCCCGCATTCTTCTTCTTTGACGTCTTTTTCTAAAATAACACTGTTTGGGTCCTCGATGTCATGACCGTTGATACACTCTTGTAGAATCCACTTGTGTTACTGTCCTTTACTGTTTTTTTCACTTGTTTCTTGTTTTTCATCATCAAAGTTAGTTCCATCATCTCTTTTAATCCACACGGTCTCAATGGTCGGATGGCAGCTTGGATGTCGTGCTTCAGGCCTTCATGAAGTTCCCCTCTAGTCTTGCTGCAAAAATAGCCCTCAATCACCCTGAAAAGAGCTCGAACCTCTCTCCGCACTCCTTGTCTATCACCTCTTGCATTAGAGCATAGAATTGCTCGTGTAGATCTCTTTCTCGAATGACTCGGAAGCACTTCAACAAGCAATTCTTAAACTTCTCTCACGAATGCATCATATACCTTACCTCAATCCACTGAAACAACATTAATGCCCTTTTCCTCTAAATTGAATCCTACTGCCATTAGCTTCTCTTCCTCAATTAACCCATTGACTGCAAAGTAGCACTCCACCCAATACACCCACCCATGTCTGTCTTCTCTTTTATGTTCAACATCTTTAGTTTTTTGGTTCTTGCATCTCCACACCAACTTCATCTTCCTTCGATATTTCCCCCCATGTGTCTTGGGTGATACTCCTTTCTTCGATCATATTCATACTCTCGGTTTCCTCTTTCCTTTCTCTTTTGCGCTCTTTCGTGCCCCTTGCACCATCCCTCCAATTTTCAGCCCAGCCCCTTTGTCAGAAGTCTCCACTCCCCCTCCTCTCGCAGTCCAGGGGACACTCTTGGTGGTAGATGATGTCCTCTTTTTTATCTTCTCTTTCGATTTTCTTTCCTTTTGATCTGGTCAAAGATTCCTTGATCAACCCTTGTTAAAGTTTGCAACTTGAGCGATTGACATGGCCTTGAACTGCATATCTATGAGCTTCTTCATCATCTTTCATATTTCTCCTATGCCCTCGAATTCATCCTCCATTCGATTATCTATGGAGGAAAACATGTCCTCAGCGGCGGTGAACCTTTCTTCCATTCCCGATCTAATTTGTTCCACTTCTTCTTTTAGCACATCCACTTTTTTTGCTGACACCCCTCCAAAATCTTGCTCTGATACCAATTTAATAAGATCCGAAATCAAATTAGCAAGTAGCAAGGAAATTGTAATAGATAGGTGGGAAAACTGAAACGAAGGCTGGTCTTACGAAAATCAAAGGAAAACAAGCAAGATACAATGATGATCTACTATTTGAGAGATAGATCATCTCTCCCACAATCCTAGACATCGCTACGAACACCGCAGGAAGAAAAAAAAAGCTGCAGCCAACAAAATATGCATAAAGAAAACCAAACCGTATGTTATTAGTGTTATCATCATTTTTTTTTATTTTTGATGTCATGTGTGTCCAGGACGTCGATATTACTTAAGGAGGGCGTCCATGTCGTTAACGATTCAAATACGGGATAAAAATACACAAATTATCATTTTGGATCGTTTGCTGAAAAAGTGGTCTGAACGACCTCGAACGACGAAACAGACCACGCGAGTGAGTCCGAAATGTCGATTCCTCTTAGGACAAACGTTCGTTGGACCACAATTTCGCGGGCGAGGTAAAAATGCGCAAATTATCGTTTTAACCCAAATTGTTGAAAAAGTGGTCAAAATGACACTGAACGACGAAACGGACCACATCAGTGCGTTCAAAACGTCAATTTTACCTAGGGGAGAAGTTCATTTCGCTACGATAACGTGTTCGACGAAAAGGTGCGGAGAGACGTTAATTAAATAATAATTATTATTATATTATAATAATAATATTATTATATATATATATTTTTAAATCCCTCTCTTCCTTATCAGTTACGCAACTCTCCTCCCTCTCTCCTCTATTCTCTCTCTCCAAAAAAAAAATAAAGAAACGGTTATATAAAAAAAAAAAAATCCCTCTTATCCTCCGCATCTCCTCACAGCCAACCGTCTCTCGTTCGCGAAAACCACCCGTGCTACCGCCGCCGACTTCTCCTCGCCGGCAAAGCCCGTCGCCGGCACCCTCACCCTTCCGAACCTCCAACCTCCTCCTCTTCTTCTTCTTCTTCAAATTTTTCTTCTTCTTCTTTAATTTCTTCTTCTCCTTCTCCTTCTTCTTCTTCTTTCCCTTCTTCCGATTTTTTAATTTTTTAATTTTTAATTTTATTTTTATTTTTATTTTTTTCTTTTTTTCTTCTTCTATTTCTTCTCATATTTTTTTCTTCTTCTTCTAATTTTTCTTCTTTTTTTTATTTCTTCTTTTTCTTCTTCTTTTTTCTTTTTCTCGGCCAACTCCGTCAACCCCGTCAACCTCGATGAATTTTCGACGAATTTTCTTCACCCCGCTGGCTTTCACCTTGCCGGTGTTGTGTTTTCGTCGGAGTAAAATGACGAAGAAAGACGTCAATTTTTTTGGGGCTTTCTCCTGCGCCTCCTCCGCTTTCAGCATTCACCGTCGAAAAATTAGCATCCGTCACCTCGCCGGACAGCGAGCGTTGCCACTGTTCGAGGAGGCACGTGCGTATTTTACCTTGTGGGTTCCCCTCCTTCACCGTCGTCGAGCGATCCGCTCTCGCGTAGGTTCCTTTTTTTAATGTCGCTTATTTTTATTTTTTAAACCTCCTCCACTTTCAACATTCACCGCCGATAAATTAACATCCGTCACCTCGCCGGACAGCGATCGTTGCCACTGTTCGAGGAGGCGCATGCATCTTTTACCTTGTGGGTTCCCCGTCTTCACCATCGTCGAGCGATCCTCTCTCGCGAAGGTATCTTTTTTTAGTGTCACATATTTTTATATGCTAAATTATTTATTTTCTGGTACTTCGCATATCTCACTGATTCCTATCTCCTATTCTCCTCGTTGCATGATTCATTGTGGGATACACTGGAGCACGGACTGGACGTCGACGGTTAGGAGCAAGCAAAGAGAACGCGTCCGCAGCTGTCACGGTGGTGAGATTCCTTAAACTCCTAGCTAGCCCTAGGTTTAGTGGCGTCTAGGCGTGTGGGTTCGATCGCCCACACGGGGTGCGTGCGCCGACATGGGTCGGCGCGACGACGTGCCTGTGTGATGGATCGTCGATTTCCTAGAGCTAGCCTTTAGGTTAGGACTTTCTGTGCGCAACCAAACGCCCTCCGCAGAACCGAGTGTCTCCCATTTGTTGTGAGCCTTAGCACAAGTCCCGATGGGTCAGAGTCTCTCGCTCCCCTTGCTTTGGGGTTCCCCAACTTTACTTGGAGAAGCTAGGGGGTCGGACTTGGCAAAACGAGAGAAGCTTCGTAGCTGGCTCGCTTTGCAAAGTCTGGAGGAGTTCGCGAAATGGTTAAAGCTTTATAGCTAGCACATTTCGCGACGCAATGGAGAGTTTTTCCTTCGGAGATCCGGGGAGAAAACTCCCCACATTCCTTCACCAAAACAAGAGGCGACGGTGTCGCATATCCAAGGGTCTAAACCTTAGGTTTCCTAGGCGAGGTCGTTAGTACGAGCGTGGCTCGCTATCATATGTGGTCATTTGCACCTCATTGTTTGCATATGTGTGTCTTGCATTGTTAAATATTGCGTGTCATATATCACATTTGCACTTGCACCTGCACCTTGCACCTTGCACTTGCTTGTTGCACTTGCACTTGCACTTGCATCTTATATCTTGCACATGCACTTGCACTGACACCACTTGTGCCTCGATCAGTTATTCTGAACCAGTCACGTCACTTGTGTTTCAGCCGACTACCCCAGCCCGATTGGCACAACACTTTGTTTTGACTGGATACTCCATCCCGATCAACCGACCACTTGCTCATTTGTATGTTGTGTATGTGCATGTATATTTTGTCTGCATGATTAATAAATATCATTTACTTGAGTTGTATTTCTTCAAGTCACTGCCTTACCGGCATACCTCTTTTCGGGTCCCTGCCGCTACGGCATGCCTACCTCTGGGTCACTGCCTTACAGGTAACCTTCTTTTCGGGCCCCTGCCGCCACGGC
>NW_018164444.1:73040770-73041793 GCF_001263595.1 Phalaenopsis equestris | reverse complement strand
TTGTATGGATAGCGAGCCAGGTTCGTTAGGAGAGTGATCCCGTGTTGGTCGCGATGCCTTAACGAGCATTGCTTCCTGGGTTGATCCCATTGAGCAATGCGAGTCAAGTCATCGGGATTGACATGAGTATGACTGTGCTAAAGATCTAATAGATCTAACTTGCGTCACCGCTCTTTGTGACACCCTTTAGATCCTTCAGATCTTTAGGATGAGGCCGGTATGAAGGGCCCCGTCAAAGTCATACTATACTCAGACTTACCCCTCACTTGTATATTAGGTCGATGCACTTTCTCGGTAGATGGTATGCTAGGCTAGGATTTAGGGTGCTAGATGGTCTTTTTGATGTCTGACTATTGTTCTCTGTTGGTTTGGTTGCCCTAGCCAGGTATCTTTCTTTTGCATTATGCTTGTGATGTGATTGCATGTTGCATATGTGTGGTAGTATGTTAGGGCGTTCTTCTGCAGGGAGTCATGCCTATTTTTATACATACACACAGGTACCGCTATGGGGGGAGCAAGTAATGATTTCTAACCCTTTTGCTTGCAGGTGCTATTAGCTTCCCCCACTTTTAAGGCATGACTCATGATACGTTATGTGCATGTGATTTTCCCGCTGACACTTGTTTCCATGCATTTCTTTGCTCTATGTACTTTTAAAGTCTATGAGAGTCTTGTAGCAGAAATAAGATACGAGCACGGGTTCCAAGAAGTTAGCATGGGAACCACGTGGAGGGGACTAGGAGCATATGCTCGTGCCCCGTATCTTAATTCTGCTTTTTATATTGATGTATAGAATTAGGACCGGGCATGTATATGCGGAGTCCGGCCGCCCTTTTTCTTTTCTGGGATATGTTGCCGACCCAGCGACACCGATCTATTTATTATTTTAACTTGGTTTGCTTTATTCTTTACATCATGTTGCATGTCTGCACTTGCATGTGTTTTTCCTTGTTTTCTTTCTGTGTTTTATCTGGGATTTCACGATACAACATAGGCTCATTAAGGACCCTAAAATTGTAATTT
>NW_018164444.1:73039221-73040615 GCF_001263595.1 Phalaenopsis equestris | reverse complement strand
CGAGGAGGAGTCCCCGTACTTTTCCAACCTGACTGACCCAGCATACCTTCATATAGGTTGTTGTCTAGTGCGCCCAGGGTGTTAGAAGGCTCCCCGACCCAGACGGGGTGTAAGTCCTTTTGTTGGAGTGTTTACAGCTTTGTAGCTGAACCTCCGCTTTCTCTTCTTTCCAGAGGTATCCTTGTCACTTCGGCAGGTATAAGTCCCACCTCTTGGAGCTCCAGCTTATAGTTATAGGATAGAGTTTCTTTCCTTTGACCTTAGGGCTACCGAGGTTCCCGTGGATGATGCAATTCACAGATTGTTGACCGGGGATTTCAGGACGTGTTGGGTCGACTACCTTCACGATCAGGTAGACTTAGGGTTCTAGTAGCTGTGTATGGCGGGTCTGTGGTACCCCGACCTAGTTACCTCTACCTTTTAGGATCACTCTAGCTTCCTTTTTGTTGAGCCCCTTTGAGCCCTGTCGCTCCTTGACCTCGTTGATATCACCTTGACGACCCGATGCCGATGAGCTGCCGCCCATTTGGGATACGACGATTTGTCATTTGCCCTTTGGGCCGGATGTGCTTTGATGTATTGGGAAATCTCCGTTAAGATGATTTAGGTTAGTCCGTGGGCCTCGTGTGCTGATTAGCCACTACCCATTTGGGATGTGAGGGACTCACTCTCTGCTCGATGGCTTAGCATGAGCTTTGAAGCATTGAGACTGTTCCCACACGGAATAACCTTCTTTTGGTTACACCTCAGGTTTTTGATAATATGAAGCGAAACTCCTTTTATCGAGAGTATTTTTGGGTATCCCTCAAGATGTAATTAACCAGTAGGAACACGTTTCTCTGGGAGTGTTCTTGACCCCAAAACAGGTACATACACCTGACTCTCTGGTTATGTGTAGTCTATATAGATACTTCTTTCGCGGATATTGGTTTAAGATGCATCCGCCCGATCTTGTTTGGACGGACATTCTTAACCTATCTTTGCGAGGTTTATCGCACGTAGACTCTCCACGTTTTACTTTTTCTCTTGTTTGTCACTTTGTCGTATGTCCCTTCTTATTTGGTTCCTCTCCTCTTCAAAATCATTTATATGGTTCAGGAGGGAGATTATTTCGAAGGGGGGAATTATACGACGATTGACAAGCTGGCGACTCCTTTTAAAAATAAAAAAGAGAAAAATGAACGAAAACAATTAGCCTTAATATAATCCTATCACAACACTTCAAACTTTCCCCCCAACTCTAATTCCTCCTCCTTGCATAAGAGAGTAAAGTTCTCATGGATCCCACTTGTTTGCTGGATCTCGCTGCCCCGCTCCCTACCAAACTGCTCCTCCTTGATGCGTTTGACACGCCTGATTCGCTGGACCTCACTACTCCACTCCCCGCTGAACCG
>NW_018164444.1:73012157-73039199 GCF_001263595.1 Phalaenopsis equestris | reverse complement strand
CTCCCCGGTTTCACTGGACCTTGCTGCACCGCTTCCCGCCGAAACAATCCTCCCTGCTGCATCGCTCGATCCTTAGAGGGCAGTGGCGGCTGGTTGGCTGATTCCCAACCGGTCTCACTTGGACTGATTTCTGATCAGCCATAGCAATTCTCTATTTACATTGGTACATAATCATATATTTTGTAGTAAACATTATTCTTTTTGAGTAGAACTTCGAATTTTTTTGCACGAATTAGTGAATTTGTTGCAGTATATCATCTATAATACTAAATTTGTAATTGATAATCATCATCATAATCATCATCTATGTTTATTAATTTTTGAAACTTATCATTAAGTTTTTTGATATACATCTGTGATATCTTGCTGCTGTACGGATTTATTTTCCTTTTGATTAGTAATCTTCCAATTTTCCAGAAAAGTAATATTGAGCTCCTTATCTATGGAGTTGACGTGGAATCTGTTCACAAATCTAGTTATGTTAGGTGAATCCAACTTTGCTTGTCCTCAAATGCACTCTTTCTAATAACTTAACGCAAAATAAAAAAATAAGTTGTTCTGCACAAATAAACAGATCGTTGTTTATGTGGCTTTCCATGATTTTGTTTAGACAATTATAATAAACATCTGTTAAGTGAATTCTTATTTATATTTCATGTTTTTTTAAGACTTTTTTGTGTACATCAAAAATAAGGTATTTTGATTGAGCCATTCATCAGGTAGAAGAGTAGTAGCAAAAATATAGTCATGTTAGCTGCCAACATTGTGGTGACGTGACAGTTAATGCAATTCAGGTTTTTTTGAGGAGAATTATTCTTGTTTGAATACTAATTGGAGCTTCATCATTCTTTTTATGTCATGTTATATTGATTGTCTTAATGCATTCGTTCTTACTTTACTCATGAATATGATAGCTTTATTGGTTCATAGGATTTAAACGGGTTGGCTATCATTGTTCTTACAAGTGCGTGCAATGTTGGTGAGAGCGACATTCCACAAATAATTTCTAGCTTTCGTTGGATCACAAGCTCTACTGGAGATATTATATATTCAAAAGTGCGTGAACCAAATCTAGAGCCAAAACTTGTTGTAGTAGCGCTATTGATTTTGGGGTAAGTGAGAAAAGCTTTTGAAGAAGTTCAAGTCATGAAAAATCTGCTTATATCTGAACATGCTACAAATATTGTTACTTTCAGAATTAATCATTTTTTGAAATTGCTGCTTTGAGATCCTTGTTTGCATTAGGGATACAAAAAATATATTTGACACAGTTGATGCATCATTAATACGACCATGGCTAGGCTCATTGATTTGTGTTGTTGTGGTTTGATTCTGCTTAAAAGTGCCCTTCCCCACCATATACTTTCAGTCATATATGATCAATTTTTTATTATTATTCATGGGATACAATTTGGAACAACTTTCTAGTAACTTTTTATTGTTATACATGCTAGCACATGATAGCCGAAAGCATTCCATCAAATAAGTTGGTCAATTACGCAAGTATACATATCAATTAATAATACAGTTAAAGAGTACCACGTATCGATCATACGAGGAAAGAGCTAAGTAATTTTCTGAAGGTCGAATCACCAGTTTACTAAACGTCTAAACCTAGTTCAGTTTGATCACAAATAAGAGATGATGTTTCTCGAATCCTGCTCAAAAAGAGAAACAAAAAATCACGAGGCTAAAAAACAAAGGAAATCAGTAAGCAGAGGAATCTTACGATTCTTAAAGAGAGATGAGGCTCGCGCCTTTGTGATTCAAGTATTGTGATGGTTTGTGAAATTTTAGACTTTCTCCATTGTGATAGTTGTTAATATGGATAAACAGTTCTTATGCCTATGCCTAGAGCAAAAGAAGACTAGAATCTATGAAGCTAAGCTCCTTTAATTCCCATGATATTCTACATGGTTATTTCGATCCTCTTTCTAGGCTGCAAAATCCTGATGGAGTATGTCGATTCTTACCTAGATTTTGTGGTTAACTATTTTGTTCCTCTACACAACGGGCAAAAGTTGTAAATCACGAAATATGTTAATATTTTAATTGGTCAGATCATGAGTAAATGAAATCATATGGTAAACACAACAACGTTGACATGAAAGCTCGAGAAAACGTTACTGGAAAAACCATCCAAGAAAGAACTTAGTCACTCATGATAGAAAAAATAACGAGCATCATATCTAGAAAAAATTATTGTTGCCAGCAAAACTTGAAAGTAAAAAACTTACCAATAATTTGTTCTTTCTTTCACAGTAGTAAATCTCTCTCTCATACAATCTCCTCTCTAAATCAATAAGAAAAATTGAAGAACTCTTTAGACCTCAACCTCAAGTGAGGAAAAAAATCCTAAGGGAGAAGCTCTCCAATCCTTCAAACTCTGTCTCCAGTCATCTCCGATGAAAAATCTGCATGAAAAGTTCAAGTCATGATCATGAAAAATCTGCTTATATCTGAACATGAGAAGTTCATTAAGCAAAACGTGACTTGAAGAAGTTCTAGTCAAGTCATGAAATATCCGCTTATATCTGAACATGCTACAAATATTGTTACTTTCAGAATTAATCATTTTTTGAAATTGCTGCTTTGAGATCCTTGTTTGCATTAGGGATACAAAAAATATATTTGACACAGTTGATGCATCATTAATACGACCACACCTTGGCTAGGTTCATTGATTAGTGCTGTTGTGGTTTGATTCTGCATTAAAAGTGCCCTTCCTCACCATATACTTTCAGCCATATATGATCAAATTTTTTTTATTATTCATGGGATACAATTTGGAACAACTTTCTAGTTACTTCTTATTGTTATACATGCTAGCACATGATAGCCGAAAACATTCCGTGAAGTCGGTGAATTACACAATTTTACGTATTAAGTAAAAATGCGGTTAAAGAGTACCGCGTATCGATCATATGAGGAAAGGGCTAAGAAATTTTCTGAAGGTCGAATCTCCTGTTTACTAAATGTTTAAGCCTAGTTCAGTGTGATCACAAATAAGAGATGAAGTTTCTGGAATTATACTCAAAAAGAGAAACAAAAAATCACGAGGTTAAAAAACAAAGGAAACCAGCAAGCAGAGAAATCTTACGATTCTTAAAGAGAGATGAGGCTCGCGCCTCTTTGATTCAGGTATTGTGGTGGTTTGTGATATTTTTAGACTGCCAATAGTGATAAACAATTCTTACACCTATGCCTAGACCAAAAGAAAACTAGAATCTTTAAAGCTAAGCTCGTTTAATTCCCCCATGACATTCTACAGGATTATTCTGATCCCTTTTCTAGGTTGCAAAATCCTGATAGAATATGTCTATTCTTACCTGAATTTTGTGGCTAACTATTCCGTTCCTCTACACAACGGACATAAGTTGTAGATCATGAAATATGTTAACATTTTAATTGGTCAGTTCTTAAGTAAATGAAATCCGATGGTTAACGCAACAACATTGACATGAAAGCTCGAGAAAACGTTACTGGAAAAAACAATCCGAGAAAGAACTTAATCACTCATGATAGAAAGAATGACGAACATTACATCTAGAAAAACCATTGTTGCCAACAAAACTTGAAAGTAAAAAGCTTACAAAATAATATGTTTCCTCTTTCACAATAGCAAATCTCTTTTTCATACAATCTCCTCTCAAAATTAATAAGAAAAACCGAAGAAAAAACTCTTAAGACCTCAACCTCAAGTGAGGAAAAAAATCCTAAGCGAGAAGCTCTCCAATCCTCAAACTCTTTGTCGTGTCGTCTCCAATGCCTCCTTCCTCAAAGTTGTCATAAGACCTCTTTTTATAACCAAATTCTCATATTTGGCTAGAAAATTCTTTCCAAAAATATTTCCCGCTTTGTTGGCGTAGTCATGCTAAAATCCGGTGTGTTCACGCCCAATTTGCAATCATGCAGCGTGGTCACGCCGCTACCTACAATATAAGGGTGTGGTTATACCAAGTCCAGGCGCGGTCACGCTAGTTCTGATTGCTTTTATTTTGTTTTTCTAGTTCCAAAATGCACGTACGATCCTGTTACCTGCACATTACCAACAAAAACTTCAACAATTGTAAATTCATAATAAATAAGGCAAAATAGCAGGTAAAATGAAGTACTAAAAGTGGGTGAAATCACGCAAAATTGACTCATGCAGCACTTTCATGTGTTAAAGTGAAGGATACATTATGTTAGGCTACAATGACAAGTAGTTAGGTCATTTACTTTGTAAAGGGTTGCTTACATGGAATTATGTGCTTGATGAAAAATGCAGTGGATATCGATTGGCACTGAGGAATGATGGTTTGAATTGGACAATGTATTTTAGTGAATGCATCAATTAACAATATTATTTGGCATTGGACTAATAAATACTCAGATTATAAATACTCGGATCAGCTTTCATCAATTTTAGATTTACACATTATAATGTTCGCATCTATTATAACTTACATATTATCAATTAGTGTAGTTTTTTACCTTTAATTTATCTAGCAATAGTAAAGAAAGGCCAAAATGTTGATAATATTTTATCAATTTAGCCTTTTTTAAGACCATGGTAGCCTTGGAGCCTGATTGAAGCCTTTAAGGAGTTATTGAGCCAGCCAAACCCTCCTTTATTTCCCTATTCTCCTACAAAGTTTTTGGTCCGTCCCCTTCTGCATTGTTTCACATATCATCGTCATGTCTTCTCCTTTGCACCAACCCTTACATGAGTCTCATCTTCTTAGCTCATGAATCCTCCCCCTCATTTTTGTCTGGAAAGCATGGATGCATGTATAATCCACCATATGCATTATTTTTATATTTTATAAGGTCCATGCATACTAAACTATATTTTGACACAAAAATTAATCAAAAGATTTATGACGCCGCGTTTCGACTTCTTGAGGGAGAAGAGAGGGAAATGAAGCGAACAATTAGGAACTTAGAAATTACTTTCGACCTTTAAAGTGACGCGTATGAGAGAGGCAAAGATAAGATTGAATGACACATGCGAAGATCGAAAAGCGCATGCTAGGGCTTCCTCATAGCCGAAGTTGGTGGCGTCCACGGATGACCTCTTCAATCGTCCAACAAAGGAAAAAATCAGCATCGATAGCTGCAAGGGTGACGACGTGGCAAGCCAGCAAGCTTGTGAATAGTAGAAAATAGGTATGATCGAGAGCGCAGAGGAGGACGAGACGAGACCGAGAGAAGCATCTCGCGCAGAGATGCTCAATCCCATGTAATTGACCTGAAGAAGAAGAAAGGGAAGGGGAAGAGCTTGTGGGGGGCCAAAGCTGAGCTGAGTCATTAAGATTATATTTTTAATAAAATTATATATTATATATATCAATACCATTTTTTATCTTAATGTTAGTAGTATGAAAAAATTATTCAAAATATGAAAAGAAAGTCTAAAATTTCTTATTTTAAAGTAGAGGAAGTAAAAAAAATTTTAATAAAACTTATAAATGTTGATTTATTTTTAGATTTGTTGGTTAAATTAAAGTAACATGAATACTTAAAATAAATCTTTTAATCAACAATTAAAGTAGCATAAGTAAATAGACAATTAATGATATACTTAAAATTATATTTTCACGATATTTTAGGCGGTTATCTATTTAAGACAAGTTTAAACAACTTTGAAGATTTAAGATAGGTGATACAATTTTGATTTGAGTATTCATATTCTTATATTATAGTGATATTTTGCTTATTCTCGACCAAATGCACTTACTGTTACTATTATATTTATAACATTATATACACATGATTTATGATTTTATTGAATATTGTTCATATTGTTGGAGTGACATGTATGCTTAAGATTAGTTGGCCATATGGATTTTTGTGATTCAATGTAATGTAAGATCGCTAGAGACGGATAGGATGCTTCGGTGTCAAAGGGCTTAAGTCTCAAAGTGGAGCTAAGATTGCTAGATTGGGTCTATTTGTTTTGTGAAGGAGGTTCAATCATTGCTTGAAACTATTTCTGTTGCCTTTTGCGAACCATTTCCTTCCTGATATTTATCGTAATAGAAATCGTACTTTTATGATCCATTTCCACCTAAACAATTTTATTTTTCAACCCTTGATTTACTACCATACCAATCATATTTCTTTTGTTAATCTTTCTAATTACCTTAACATTTTGCCCAATAACTTTGATTCTTTTGCAAGAAAATAATATCAACTTTAATTCAATTCAATCTGTCCTCTAATTCTTGTTATTCTACCTAAGTGTCATATTCAAATCTGATCTTAATTTTAGGCCGCATAAACTTTTCTCACAATTGATGTTAAGTTGTTAGCCATTGTTCTCATTTTTGCAAACCTAGCCTCCTTTTAACTACAATAACGTCAAGTTTTGACACTTCACTTAAGGGTGAAGTTCTAGGAAGCTTTTGCATGCTTCTCACCGCAATCAAATTAGATCGCGACCCTTTTCTTTTACAGAATACTCTAGATTTAGAAAATTTTAAATTCAGATTCTTTTTATTAGTTTTAGTATTAATTTTATTATTTTCATTGGTTATTAATCTAATATCAACTCACGACATTTCTCATTTCGATTTGTGACTGAAAATGGATGGTTTTACGACATCTTTGAGAAAGTGAATTGGAAATAAACTTTTCTCTTCTTCTCAGGGTTAACATTGAATCACATTCTCCTTTTCTGTTTGAATTTGAAAAAGAAAAAGGGATTTTAGTGTTTTTCTGTTTGATGTCTAGGTATTATGTTTTTCCTATTTTGCATTAATATTAGCACTTAAAGATCATTAGGATCAACTAATCTTCTCTTTTGATGATACCTGCAATCAGAAGTCACAAAGAGAAAATTGTTACTCATGATAAAGGTTTCTTACACGGTATCCTCCAGAACCTTCCATTCTTCTTCCGATGTTTTAGAGTAGATTCTACGAAAACAAGAGGCACTCCTTCAAATGGTTCTTTAGGCAATACATTCCTCCCTCCCGCCGGTAGGAGTAAATCAGTTTTGGATCCGACTACAGTGCCCTCTTCATCAGAACTCGTTCCAAATCAGGATGCATTTTGTGATTTACTTGAAAATGCGACGTTAAGAAAGTAAGCTTAGAATACCTAAAGTGTGATCTTCTTGTCCTGCTTTATCATAATTTGTGCTTTGAAAAATTTGTTTAATTTACTTTCATATTTATTGCAGCGTGTTGTCTCTTGAAACTACAGGAGAGGTTGCTGAACCAGCGGAAACTAACTACATGCCTTTATGCAAATGTGGTGACCAAACTATTGGAGGTCTGTATGATGCTTGCACTAATGTGTAGCTTGAATGAGACTTTAATGGAAAAAGGAAGATTTACCTGCATACATCTCAATTCTTATGTATTTATATATCTAACACCAAAAACTCAATTATTACATACATGTCACGTTACCTTTTCATGAAAAGGTGCATTTCAGTTTTTAAAAATTGAAATTTTTGGTATTTTATATGTGATATGAAAATTTTGTGTGGTATAGATGTAAAAGGTAAATTTAGGTGTTAAATTTGTGAATACATAAGAATTGAATGGTATAAATGCCCCAAAAAAATATTAGTTGTTATCATTTCTGATTCTTAAGCAGAAGAACTTGGTATGGCGGTGGCAAAGCATGGTAGCCATGAGATCGGTCCTGCCTTCTACATTGCTCAGCTGTGGGCCAAGAAATGTTCTGCAACTAGTTCAAATAGGAATGATAATGTGGGCATTTTTAGTCTTCCAGTTGGGGTAAAATCTTCAAAATTATCCCCAGACTCTACCCCTTATTCTAATGACATGCTAGCAGAACATTCAGAATACATTAATCAGGAAATACCAGGTAAGTAGAAAAGCTTTAATATCACTGATGACAGGTTTCAAGGTTAAGAATGGTTAAAATAGTCCAATGCTATTTTTAGGTGGGATTTCGGCTGATATGTCCAAAAAAGAAGGCTTGCTTTCTGTTCGTGCCGCTATGATGCTGGTATTTATTTTCCTTAGTGATTTTATCGGTCATCGAGAAATTTGAAAGAGGCTTGATTCAAATATTTGTGGTATTAATTGTCATTTTTTTTTAGCTACAATGATTAAATGTGTTCTTCTACTCAAAACTGTTCTTGCTGTGATAATGTTTTAATAATAATCATAACTTATTCTAAATTATGATCATATACAATGCTTCGATATTTCTGATGAGTTCATATGATGCTTGGACATTGATGAACATATTTATTAAATGGGATTTAAAATCTTATCTCATAGACAGAATGAGCTCCTTGAGAATGTGCATGTTTTTGAGAACATTTGCATGCTTCTCAATGCAGGTAAATTTTTTAATTTGTGCAGAATTCTTCAACGAAAAGTTTAAACATTTAATATGCTTGTCAGAACACATGCGGTTAAAATGATATTGGTGATTTGACATGTGCGAGCATTTTTTTAAGCTTTTTCTTATGTATGATGGGAAATAGTATTTTAAGCTTTTTCTTATCTATGAAATTTAGTCGAGGCAGGCAATCCAAGCAAACTTATATTCACCAACATACATCTTGAATTGACTTATCAAGATCGAATATATAAAAGATTTGTTTTAAATCGTCACAGAACATTACTGCACTTTCATAATCATCCAAATAGATTCGTCGTGACAAAAGTAGTGAAACAGAATGACAAGGGGACTAAGCCTTATGGATGAGAACTGAAGAATCCCCTGCTTTTTTTCTCAGGCATGAGATGACAAGGTTTTATGTCCTCTTTGTTAAAGTGTCCTTTTGATTCTTCCAATCTCTCTGTAACGACATTTTATGTTTCCTTCCTGTATATCTTCTCCGTAGCCTTTGAATTCTCTTTTGTGGTTTGAGAAAATATTTTTTGGCTTGATCTAAATTGCTCAACTCAACGGTATGTTTTTTTCAAAGTAGTTTAACCCATTGCTGAGTTACCCCAAAGTAGTTAACTCAGATCAGTTTAGCAAAAAAGTCTATTCTTGGTTGATTGATTTTGATTGCTTGGAGAGACTCCTTTATAACATCTCTCAGTCCCCATCTCTCTTTTCTATTATTAGTTCTTGGTTGAGTTTGTGTGATTATTTTTATTTTGATTTTTTTATATATTTTGACTTATAACAGTTGTTTCGGTTTGGTTAGTTATATGTTTCTTTTGATCTCATCTCTTGTGGCATCAATTTTTAATGGTTATTAGTTTCACTGGGTTCGTTTACGAAGTTACCTCAACAAATTGTAATTTATACAAATTGTAATATATTTCTTGTGTTAGAGCCTTTCTTAACAGTTATACTTTTTTAAATATTCTTATAATTTGCATTGAATTCTATTGCATTTTCATAAAAAAAAGGTCTATCTTGGAGACGGAATTCTCTGATACTTATCTTTATTTTTTGCTTATATTTTTTAGGCGTTTGTTTCATCTTCTTATTTCCTTTATTTCTTTTAATATTTTAACGAACTATGAAATTCAGGAAGCAGAAAGGGAATCGATGAAAAGTTGGAATCCTGTTGTGGAAATCCAATATAGAGGAGGAATTTACAGGGGAAGATGTCAAAGTGGTCTTCCTGTTGGGAAGGTATAATTTTACTGAAAAATTGAAATATGATACAATTAGAAGTATTATTTTATGAAGCTAAGATGTGCTGATAAGAAGTCATTATGTTGCTATAATCAGATCCATTGATGCATTAAAATTCTAGGGTCGGCTAACCTCAATGGATGGAAGCTTTTATGATGGCTTTTGGAAGAGTGGAAAGAGGTCAGGACTTGGTACTTACTGCTATAGTAATGGAGACCTTTTTCGGGGGTCATGGAGAGATGATCTTATGCATGGAAAGGTATAATCTTTCATAAAGACTTCACCCATTTTTATTTTAAGGGACATATCCATAGATAACACATAATTCATATATATTTTCACATCTAACACCTAAACTTTCATATTTACATGCATACCATTCAAATCTTTAACATTACTTCAAAATGTCATCATCACTATCTTTTTAAAAGTGTAATGCACCGTTTAATTATAGCTTTATGACTTGTTACAAGGGTAAACATCAAACTTTGATTGTTAGATATGTAAATTCATAAGAATTGTGTGGTATGTATTTTAATTTCTCTTATTTTAATTACCTCAACTATCTTCCATATTCATGTAAATTATATTTATATATATATATATATATATATATCCCACACTTATGATAGGTTGTATGAGTGAGCCAAAAAATAGGCACCCAACCCACATGGTACAACACAAAAAAGTCAAAATGGGTACATATAAAAATAATAAAAAAAACTAAAAACCACCATGGCGCTAAGGGTCTTCCCAATTTAGTTCTTCATCTGTTTCTAGTTCTCGGAAGGGATCCGACTAACAAATTGGTAAGGTGCATATCATTACCCGAAACAACCAAATTATCATTCATAAGACTCCTGAGCTCGAGTAGATCTCCATTCATATTCTTCCTCCTAGAAGGGTAAACCTGTCATTCTTCATTCATAGAGTCAGTCTGTTGAGGTGGTAAAGCTGTAGCAGAAGGATTACCAACTGTAGTACCCACAATAGGTTCTAGGATATGTGAAATATGAGTTTCCTCTACACCGGATCCTTCTAGAAGATGAGGAGCTGCGAGGTTCTCTTGATTATCAGTCTGAACACTATTCTTTGTAGGTAAAAGTTCTTCAATATTGTTTTTTTATGGGGCTTGAAGGTGCGAGCATCACATCAATCGCAGTAACAATAATAGCAATGTCAGGGGAGGTCCACAGGGGCAACATACACCACCTATCTGACATTATCCTCCTTAGGTGGAACTGAAATATCTGGAGCAATGGGGTTAGACACATCCTTATCCACTTGAACCTTAGATTTCAAATTAGGATGGAGCTTGTGGCATTTATCAGGGATATGCCCAAACATCTTACAGTGGGTACAAAATGGAGGTATGTGTTCCATGACAATTTTTTGTCAATATCCATTATGAGTTGTGCCCAGCCAGATTTCAGTAACATCAGGTAAACTAATATCTCTATCTACAAGTATTCTGGCCACAAAAGGTCTGGTTAGGTTGAAAGTGGGTAGATCTAGAAAGTGGGTAGATCGTAGATCTAGCTTCATAGGATCCCCAAGTATTGCCCCAATAGAGTAAAGAGCTTGATAATGAAAAAAGTGGAGCTTGAGACCAGATACACTAAACCAGACCGGTACGGTAGGAGATTCATGATTAGGGTCGAAATTGGGAGATCACTCGAGTAACTTCATTGACTTGCATGCAATGGTAATATATTTTTTGGAGAAATTCGTGTGTATTCTTCAGCCATAGTTAATTGGATCAACACCCCACTTTCCTCTTTCCTGCTAGTTTGAGGTCATCAAAACTTTTTCTGATAACTTTCATTGTTGGGTGCCCCTACTAAAATTTTCCAATGAGAGCAAATTTGAATTTCTCAGCGAGGGTAGAAATTTCTAACTTAGAGAAAAAAATGTTGTTTTCTCACTTTTCCTATTTGCATTCTTAACAAAGGGGCAGTCACTTGTACAATCACGACAATCCTTATAACTTGAAGGGAAGACAACCACCTTACCCACCACGTGGCAAAGGAGGCTTTGACAGGTTCAAATGAAGAAGAAGAGAGCGCCATGATAGTACGAAGTCCACCTGTTAGAGGATCTCAAAGGAATTGTTGTCGGCGAAGAACAGAAAGACAACTTTGTTGTCGAACAGAAAGAAGCAGATCCGAACCGAAGCTGTTTGGCAGGAAAACTGCACAGATGGGTGCGGTTGGATGTCGTCCTTGAAATCGAAGCGAACGGCTGGACTCGTCGAGCAGACGCGAACGCGTCGTCGTCGAAATCGAGAGACGCAAATGAACCTTCGGTGTCGAAGAAGGACGCAAGCCGACGAAGCAGAAAAGCGAGTGGAAGCGGATGAGGAATCCTTCGAGTGACAGAATCAATGGCGACGGAAATCGTCATTGAAAACATTTGAAACCCTAGCAGAGCTCTCTTCCGCCATTTGAAGACTGCACACACACACGGACGAATGGACGGATGCGGTGGTGTCGTTAGGGTTTGAACCCCCGACAAGATGAATGTTAGCATCATTTTTAGCATGTTTTTTTGTCACATCTTGTCTTTCTCACATGTTATGACAAGTATGCAAATTTGGCGATTTTTATGCGAATTCATAAGAATTGTGGTATTTATGTTCATTTCTCTTATTTTAATTACCTCAACTATCTTCCATATTCATACATGCATGCATGCATGCATACATACATACATATACATACATATATACACACACGTTTGTATGTACAATACTGATTAATAAGGCATGCAACTCATTATAAAGTGATGCGAGATGTAAGGTTTAATGTTGCAAGTTTAAGATGAGATGTACGACATATCGAAATTCACAGTCCTGATTCTTAGTTTATATAAATTTTAATTTTTTATGATGCGAATAAAAAATCTGTAAAATAGTTCCAAAAGATACTTTTAAAGATCCCCTAAAATCTGAAATTTTGTAAAAAAATTTAGAAGAAACTAAAACACGACAAAAATAAACATAAATAGAAATCCAGTTTGCAAATTGATACCGGGTTTTAACAAACTCCCAAGGGAAAACAAATGCTTTCATTGATTTACAAAGTTTGAAATTACAACTCAACATTAGAACTAGAGTTGGAACTTGGGTGTAGGTGGTGTCGGTTAGGGTTTAGACCCCCGACAAGATGAATGTAAGCATCAATTTTGGCATTTTGTTATTGTCATATCATGTCTTTCTCACATTTTATGACAAGCATGTGAATGTGGTGATTTTAAGCTCGTTTTTATGTCAACACTTCACTTAAAACGCCTTAGAAATTGCCATTACTTTGCACCCATACATGCAATTCTCTATTGTAACCCCACTCCGGAAAAGCTGTAGAAAGACGAAGGTTGGGCAGAGGCATCATATGGTGTTGCGGTGCCACATCATAAGTCAAAATTGTCTTTCCATGAACGTTGTGTGATTGAATGGGTGTTAATGTCACGTCAACGGTGTCGGGTGACTTAAACGGTGTCGCGACACCAATTCCTAATTTTTTTTGTTTAAAGGGGCAGCTTTGGCTGCACCTAGGGCTGAGAATTTTGATTCCAGCCGCACCCTCGAGCTCGTATGAGCGTAAATGCAAAGTTGGTAATTTTTTGCTCGTTTTTATGCTTGTATTTGATTGAAAACACCTCAGAAGTTGCCATAAATTTGCACCTAGACATTTGATTCTCTATTATGACCCCATTTCAGAGAGGTAGTAAAAAAATAGAGGTCATGACTGAGGCATAATATGGTGTTTGTGGTGTGGCGTCAAGGGTTACATTTGTCTTCCTAAGAGCATTGTTTGATTGAATGGGTGTCAGTGTCACGTCAATGGAGTCGGGCGCTTTAAACGGTGTCACGACGCCAAATCCTAATTTTTTTCCTTGAAAGTGCAACTTAGGCTACACCTAGGCTTGAGAATTTTGATTCCATCTACACCCTTGAGCTCCTAAAGCTGTAAATGGAAAATTTATCTCCATTTTGATGGTGTGAGCTTCTCTCATTCCCCATTTTGATGTGGTGAGTCTTCTCCTTGATGTTTTTGGTGTGTGGGTGTCCCTCACACCTCCTTTCTATAATCGTTTCGAACTTTTGGGTTTGATCTTCCCTGCACACGTCATCTTTGAGCCCTTCTTGTTTTGGTAGAATTTCCATCATCGAAAATGGTGCTTTTCACAATTAAAGGAGTTTGAAAAGCCATTTATAGAGCTTTTGGGAAGAGGGACTTCATCAACCTTCATGTATGTGAGGTTTCTTTAAGCCTTAGTGTTTTTCCCTCTTCTTAGATCTCCCAGGCGCTGTGTTAGAGGCTAGGTTTAGGCTGCTGTTAGAGGAGGATTCTAGCATAGGTTTTTTTACCTATTTCCCTCGCTTTCTCGAGTGTACCGAGTGGTTAAACCTTTGTATTTTTCCCTTGGTACTGCGCCATTCCCTTTGGGCACCGTCATGCCATATCCCTATTTTGGGTTTGAAGCTTAGGTGCCAGTTTCTAGCAGCTAGACGTCAAAACCCTTTAAAATAGCTTTGCAGCGTCATTTCCACCACTGTGATATACCATGTTTTTTGGCGAAAAGGCCTCCATGCCGTTCTCAACATTGTGGCCTCACTAGATCTTAAAGCATCTGATATAGAGATCCAAATCCATTTCTTGCTTTTAGTCTTGGGCCCTTTTGGCTAAGAGTTCAAGCGTTATTGCCTTCTATGTCTAATACTGTAGTGATATCATTTTTAGCATGTCTTTTTTGTCATATCTTGTTCGAGCATCATGCGACTCACCTTTCTCGTATTTTATGACAAGTATGCAAATTTGGCAATTTTAGCTCATTTTTATGCTAGAACTTCACTAAAAACACCTCAAAAATTTCCATAACTTGCACCAAGAGCTCGGACTCTCTATTATGACCTAATTTTGGAATGGTAATTCAAAGACAAAGGTCATGTGGAGGCACAATAAGATGTAGCGGCGTCGTGTCAAAAAGTCATAATTGTCTTCCTGAGAGCGCGGTCTGATTGGATGGGTTTCAGTGCCACGTCATGGCTTCTGGTGCCGTAAAAAGTTTCGCGTCCCCAAATTCAATTTTTTCCTTTAAGGGGGCAGCTTTGGTTTGCAGTTGAAAATTTTGATTCCAACCGCACCCTTAAGCTTCTAAGGGTGTAAATTGAGAGTTTATCTCCATCTTGATGTTGGAGCTTCTATCCTTCCCCATTTTGATAGTGTGAACTTCCCCCTTTCCTCATTTTTGATGTGGTACGTCTTCTTCTGAAGGTTTTTGGTGTGTAAGTGTCCCTCCACACCTTTCCAAAATCACTTCGAACTTTTGTTGTGCGAGCTTCCCTCCACACCTCATCTTCAAGCCCTTCTTGTTTTGGTAGAGTTTTCATCATTGAAGGTGGTTCTTTTCACAACTAAAGAAGTTCGAGGAGCCATTTGCTGGAGCTTCTGAGCAGCGGGACTTCGTTATCCTTCAAACAAGTGAGATTTCTTTAAGCTTTAATGTTTTTTCTCTCTATCTTAGAATTCCTAGTATTTGTGTTAGAGGCTGGGTTTAGATTGTTGTTAGAGGAGGCTTCTAGAATAAGTTCTTAACCTATTTTTCTCGCTTTCTCAAGTGTACTGAGTGGTTAAACCCTCTATTTTTCCCTTGGCGCTAAGGCGTTGTCTTTGGGCAGCGTTGTGCCATATCTTTATTTTAGGTCTGATGCTTGGGCGCTACTTTCTAGCATCCGGGTGTCGTACCCCATTCAAATAGTTTGTTGGTGTCATTTCCACGATGCTATGATGTCATCTTATCTTGGGTTAGCATAGCGTCGCGGGGTAGCCTTACCCCGCTTTTTGATCGAAAGGCTACTACTATGCTTTTAGCATCGTTGCCTAACTCGATCTTAAATCTCAATTCGATCTCGATTTTGAGGCCCTAGGTCTTGGGAACCTTTGGGTGTAGCACCATAGTGTTGCTTCGCTCAGGCCAACCTAAGTTTTCCTTTCTAGAGGACGTGTAATAGGTGCACCGCTTTTGCTACAGTATAACTACTGCGGTTCACTCTGCTGATTTGTCAGATTCAACTTAATCGAATATTTATTGGCTCCTTAATCTTTATAGGCCAAGGCGAGCTTTTTTGTTTTTACTCACGGGTCTTTGGTATACTCTTTTTATATGGGTGGCAGCCCCCTTTTGTTTAGCTTTTTCGAGTATTTCTTTAGTTTTGGTTCAGCTGTTCCGAACAATCAGGTCGCCGATCTTTATAGATCGTCAATCTGCGACTATCCCTCCCAAACCGTTAGTACACCCTTCTTCATGGTTGGCAATTCTTCGTTCCGACTAATTAGCCGGACTTATAACAATTTCATCATTACTAATTGGGTAGTTATAAGTACATTTCACATATTTTTTTTGTGTTTACTCATTCAAACCACCTAGTGAGGCGAGTAGGAAAATATCGAGGACCTGCCACTAGGAGTAGATGTCTGTATATGGGGTTTTAGACTGTCAATACGGTCCTTGCATTGATCTGAGTATTAAAGGTGATGTGTTGTAGTTGTCTCTTGTTGACATTGCAACATCTTCCCTTTGATCTGTCTATTGCATCTATTTGCATTATGCATTTTCATTTGCATGCATATTTGGAGTTGTTTTGACTTATCTTTTGCATGTCATTTCACATATGTTGTGTTGCATGTTTGTTATGAATTTATCACATGTCATAAGTTTTGTCACTGTCGTTCCTACTCTTTTCTGGAATAGGTGGGTACCCGAGATTGTCTACATGCCTTCACCCTTTTGATTCAGGGTCATACTACACATTTTGTGTTTGATTGTGTGTGCATTTGCTGCATTCATCACTTGTATGATGCATTTGCTACATCGTTCATATCTAACAATCTTATTATAGCTTGTTTTTGGTGTTTAATTTCCGATATATTGGATTTGCTTATTGTGCATTTTAATGCATTGGGTGTTTTACTCTGTCCAAGTGAAACACCTTTTTTTTTTCTATAGGCCTAGGCTGCATAAGTTAGCATGTTAGCGCCCATGCTTCAACTATCCATAGGCTTACCTATGGTGATAGTAAAAAATGAGCATTATTTTCTAGTTTATTCAGTTGGATAATGTGAATTATCATATCACTATTAGATATTGTAGGATTGTTCCAAGCAGAGGTTTGGGTTAGCGTGCGTCATTTGTTGTGACGAGTGTTTCATATGCCTGAGATGGATCTAGCTTGGTTACCCCACATTGTACTACCGTCACTCAAATTTATGTGTAGGCAACACTCTGTCGATGTTTGTTTAAAATTAGGGATGGGGTGTAGCTAGGATTTTTATATACTTATCTATTGTTATAACTTGTTTATCAGCCATTAAATTTTTGTGATGCTTCGTGTGTTGATCGAGTTTGAAACTTCTGCACTAGTATATTTTCGGCGTTCTTCTTGCAGGGAACCAGGTCCAATAATGATGAGCTTAATTTATATATTAAACTAATGATTCTTATATAGATGCTTCTTAGCTCTTTTGCGAATGGACATGGGCTTATTTCATTGCATGCGTTAACATTTGTTTTGAAGGTCGATTCTCTTTCTGTGATTTTTTTTATGTACTTTTACTTACTGCATTTTCTTTCCTGCATATCCTTCATGTCACATTTAAAATGGTCATAACTGCATGGTTTTATCCCTTTGCATAATAATGAGCCTCTACGCATAAAATTTCTTAGCTCGTTGCATACATATTGCATGTTTCAAGGGAATGTGTTCTCACTTCTCAACCCGACCGACCAAGCATATAAGTTATACACTTAGATGGTTTTTTCTAGTCTGTTTAGGGTGTTAGAGGCAATCCCAGAGAGGACCTTGAGTCTTTTGTGGGGTAACATGGCTTTGTAGTGAGGTTGTCATCCTTCCTTCTACTTGATTTTCGAAATCTGCTATGAGGTAAATCACCCAAGTATATATGTCGATCAAGTAAAATACAAATAAAGAGTCTCAATATCGATTTCATGGGCATAGTTGTCAATAAAAAAAATTTTATATAGGAAATTCTAGTTTACTTTACACTGAAAAAGTGATCTAAATGCAAGAATGAAATCCTAACAATTCTAAAAGAGCAGTAAGCAAAAATAACAGTAACCAAAAATGGCAGTAATAGATCAAACATGGAGCAACTTTGAGTTCTTAACCATTGTAGTAGTGAATTGGATTTTAGGGTTAGACACTTGCTTATAGTGAGAGGGCTTCTTTCCCAGGAAGAAGCTCTGATACCATAGAGACTGGAAGAAGAGGTTCCAGTTCTCATTGAGAGAGAGCAGAAAACCAAATTACAGATGATCTCCCTTGTTCCTATGAGATAGAAGATATAAAAGTGAAAGTTCTAGAAATACCTTAGTTGGTTATAAGAGTGGTAAATAGTAGGTCTGGGGACCACATGTGCTCTTTAATTGGACTGGGTAGTGTTACCGCTAATGCATGAAACTGCACGTTTCAGACAACAGCGAACTGTCCCAAGTAGTGGCTTCCCATTAAGAAGCCAAAAACGTCAGAATCCATCCAATTTAAGAATTTAAAGAAATACCAACAGTTGCTCTAGTTGAAGTAAATCAGCCACTGGAGAAAACTGTACCGTAGCGGTTGTGGCAATGTAAAGCCCTGGCTACTTCGCTAGGCATGAATTGGGGGTTTACTCTGCTTTGGAAAAACATTTTTGGATGTTTCAATTTTACAGTTCAATTTTGCTTTAAAATGTTAATATCCCATATTTAAATCTTTTCTTCAACTTTTTCTTGTCTGAATATTATTTTATTTTATTTTATTCAAGCTAGAACTTGTCTTCATGAATGTGTATCATTTTGATACTTCTAACAAAGCATTTTTGTTTGTTTACAATTTTTTTTTTTTATGTTTACCTTGTGAATAATATATATATTAATTATGCTTGGACAGGGTTGGTTCTATTTTCATACTGGTGATAGGTTGTTTGCAAACTTTTGGAGAGGCAAGGCAAATGGAGAGGGGAGATTTTTTTCAAAGAATGGAAGCGTCTTTTTTGGTTTTTTTCGTGATGGCTGGCGTCATGGCCAAAGTATGTGCATTGAGGCCAATGGAGCAAGGTATTAATTACTAATGCAGTAGTAGAAAACATGTTTTAACTCATTTGGTAATTCCAAATCACCCCAATTTTATGGTCTATTCTATACAGTATCATTATGAATCACATAGAATTCAACGAACGTCTCTACCAGTGCAAGGGTGTTTCCATGGTTTTGAAACCAAGGAGTTTCACATGCAATGATACATTTTTTACGAGTGTTTCCTGCAAATTGAGTTAAGATATGTGATGCGGGGCTTTGGAAGGTTGAACTGGCTAGAGAGCACAAAACTGTTTCAGCCTTGCTGCTGCTTGGGCCAACCAATACAAGGGGACTAGTTTTACAGCCCAAGAGTAGGGGCCTCCCCCTCCGTACTTATGTACTATTATAAATAGGTCATTTCCTTTGTTTAGGGTTAGTTTTTGTTGAGTGTTTCTGTTTCGACAACTGCTGACTTCTCCTTTTTTTCCTTTTAGAGTTGTTTTCGAGAACGAGTGGCGTTTCTGCTATACCTTGCTCCAAGGTGATGATTATCCTCGACCTCCACCTCACCTACAATCTCCTCATTGTCGCCGTCGCTGTACCTGTTGCATCCGCCTTACCCCCTCCAAAAATTTCCTTTTCTATTCCCAAATCATAGCCAAACTTTGACCTAACCCTAATTTCTCATGTTGATTTTCAATTTCTCATGTTGATTTTGAAAATCAACAACTCTAAATCAATGTTTTGCATACTCTTTCACCTAGCCATGCCACCAAGGAGATACATGCCTGAGCCTACCTTGGAAGTGATACAATGAGATATTCATCAATTTCAATGGAGGCTTGCAGATATTGAGGATGAAACCCAGGGGGGACTTACCCTCGATGGTAACACGGAAAGTTAAAGGGACGAAAGAGACGAGAATTTCAACCTCTTTCATAGGCAGGGTTTTAGTGATGAAGAAAAAAAGGCCATGGTACTTTGGAATCCAATATCAGAGAATACCGAGAGAGGAGGCCACCTTTGGAGCACGTTGACTTCGAAATAAAGTTGGATCTACCCAAGTTTAATGGATATATGGATCTAGACAACTTTATCTAATTGCAACAATCAGTTAAGCAGGTCTCCGAGTACAAAGAGTTGCCAAAAGATAAAAGGGTGAAACTTGCAACTATCAAATTGAGAAGCGTGTCTTCTTATGATGAGAGAACTTGCTGAGACAAAGAAAGTGAAGATAATGACAAGATTACCAAGTGGTAGAAGTTGCGGAAGACGATGTAGAGAAAATACTCACCTCCTCACTATCGCTAGGATATGTTTCTGAGACTCCACAACCTAAAATAGAGGAACCTATAAATGGAAGAGTTGCACAACGCAATTTGACCAGTTGCAAATGAAGTATGATTTCGTCGAGCTAGGATAACAGCCATAGCCCGTTTTCTGGCGGGTCTGAAGCCCGCTATTAGTAATCTGATGCAGCTACAACCTTATTGGTTAATTGGAGATGTCAATACCTCAACATTGAAAGTGGAAAGACAGTAGAAATAGAGCTAACAACCACCACCAATCAAATAGCCACCCACAGTTGGTGACACTAGCAGGAGCATGCCTCAGAAAGTTGAGAAATTGGTTCGGATAAGGATAGAGCCACTCTTAGTGAGAAGTCTAAGAAGAGTAGCGGGCCTACTACAGTCCCCGCCTAAAAATGTTTGTGCCACAGATTTCGTTGAGGAGGTTAGCGGCAAGGAGACAACTAAGGAACAGGGTGAGTTGTATCATCTTCCACTAGATGAAGGTTCGATGCTCGTGGTTCGATGGGTCTTACAGATCAAGTATACGAGGGATTTGCAATGGCTTTGTCACAATATATTTTACACTCGTTGCACTATAAAAAAGAATGCATGCAGTCCCATCATCGATGTAGAGAATAGTAAGGATGTGACATCTACACGGATGATGAAAAAATCGAGTCTCGTGACTCAAAAGCATTCACAGCCGTAATCTTTGACGTGGCGTCGATTGGAAAACATCCAATAAACACAAAAGACGCCTTAGGATGAGGACGAGAGTTGGCGATTGCGGCTGGCAGCAAGTAAGAGTCTGAGTGGAGGTGGTTGTGAGGGCAAGGGAGGGTTAGAAGGGGGTTCTGACAGCACTAGAAAGCAGGAGCAAGTAGTTGAGGGGCTGGTTGTTATGTTTGGAGGAGTTGACATCAGATCTGGGAAAGTTCGAAGGCACTATGGCGGAGGTTGTTGGCGATCACTGGAAGAAAGGAGCAAGTTGGGGGGCTGGGGGTGTCTTTACTGTGACTAAATGTATATTATCCTCGTCAAATGAAAGCGGGTTCTCCTTGTTTTTCAACATTTTGAGTGCTTGTGGTGGTGTCTTTACCCAACTTTTAGATGACACCATGCTCAGTAAAGTAGATCACTCCCTTGGTTGTGCTTTCTGCTTCTACATGTCTAAAAGCTATGGCACTTGCAATATTTTCTGGCTGTGTCAAACTTACGGATTGGTTTTGTTGAATGGTAGCAAGCGGGACTCTCTTGATGATGTGGTATCTCCACTTTGGAAGCTAGCGTCTGCAGCCTTTGACGGTAGTAAGTTGGTCAGAACTGACATGTTTTCCGCTTCATCTCCATATCTTTTTCTTCTACCCTTTTACCTTTTGGATCACGGTCTAGGGTAATCCTTAGGGTGAGGACAATAATATTTCTATTTCTATTGGATCACGGTCTAGGGCAACCTTCCAGCAACTAGCAGAAGAAAACTGGTAATTGGAGGAGCATTGGAAGAGGATGGAGAGTAGATAATCACCATTGGGGAGAGGGATACAACCGGAGCTCCACTCTAACTGTCGAATACAACCCTCGAGGGTAAAACAGGACTCTGGCTGCTGGCCTCATCAATTGAAATCAGAAAATACAACATAAGCTGAACCTTAACATTACAAACAACATGTAAATAGAAGCAGGATAGTTGGGAAATGAGAACAGGGAGGAAAAATTTCCCCCTAATGAAGAGGGACTGGTGACGTGGGGGGAGAGGCCAGTTCTGCCCCTTCTTTCAATCTGTTCCGTCTCTTCTTTCAACCAAACCAGTTCGAGCTAAACCAGTTCAGCTTTTGGAGGAATATCTTGTTTCAAAGACGGATTTAGAAACACCTACTCCTTCACCAAGGATGAGAACATATCATCCTTCTTCCTTTAACAAAGCCCATGATCACAGGAGCCCTTGCCAACAAAGCAGCGTCGACAACACCGATTTGGTGATGACAAAGGATGATAGAATTGAGACAGCGATTCTAGACATGGGACAGTCACGATAGGCATGTTAGAACATCACAATCGAGACCCTACCACCATGACTAGGGCTGTCAAAAAAGCTTGTTGTTCGCGAACAATTCGTGTTCGGTTCGTCAATGAGTTTGTGTTCGATTTGTTCGATAAGTAGACGAGACGAACATGAACAAATTTTTTTTGTTCGGTTAGTTAAATGAACCAAACACGAACAGCGATGCGTTCGTTCGTGTTCGAATCGTTATTGTTCGAAATATAAAATAATTATATATAAAAAATTTATGATATTCAAAAAATTAAATTTTATAAATTATAATATATAGTAAAATAATAATAATAGTATATTAATATACTATATTAGTAATATGCTGATATATATATTATATATTTATATAATATAAGTTATATACTTAATATAATATATTATTTATATATATTAATATTAAATTGGCTCGTCGTTCGAGAACGGCTCGTGTTCGGCTCGTTTGTTAAGAAACAAACATGAACATTCACTTCACGAACAATTTCGAACACGAACTTATTTCAAACAAACTAAAACCATGGCCACCATCATTCAAGGAGGCTCAGGTTATCCTCATTTCAGATCAGGTTGAGCCAACCTTGGGCTATTTTGGGAGGATTCAACGGTATATGCATGACACACAAGCCCGAGCCAGATCAATAGTGAGGTTCGCAGAACATTGGACCGATATGGTAATTGCTTGAAAATGGGGATGGCTTCTTAAGTTCTTTGGGAGATAATACAGTCTTTAGTGAGATCTATGAGTTTATGGGGTCTCAAACGAAGAGCCAGAAGCTTCGACGAATGAATTTGAAGCTCCACCAACCTTAGGAGATTGATGCGGGACTTTGGAGGGCTTAACAAGCTGGAGAGCACATAACTGGTTCAGCCTTGCTGCTACTTGTGCTGGCCAATCCAAGGGGATTGGTTTTACCGCCCAAGGGGAGGGACCTTTCCCTTCTTACTTATCGACTATTATAAATAGTTTCTTTGTTTTATTTAGGGTTAATTTTGGCTGAGTGTTTCTGTTTGGACAGCGTCCGGCGTTCTCCTTTTTTCTAGGGTTATATTGGAGGAAGAGTGGTGCTTCAGTTATATCTCTCTCCTAAGTGATCATTATCCCCGACATCCTCATCGCCGTCGCCGTTGCCACCGCCATCGCCGTCCCTGCTGCAGTTTGTCCCAAAGACAGCAATTCTACTGTCCACTGCAACCCCCATACCTTTCACCTTCCCTTCACTTTCCTCGCAACCCTTCTACCTTGTCGCTGTTATCCTGCTCGCGCCCCAACCTCCCTGCCGAACCTGCCATCAACCTGCTGCCTTACAACCTGTAGCGCAGGACCTCTCCACTCCAACCTGCTGACTGCAACCCATCATTCCTCCACACCTGTTGCGTTGAATCCTCCCCCACGCCCCTACCTGCTGCCATATTCTTGTCTCCCTCCATCCTTCTTCCAACCACGGCCTTCCATCTTCCCCAGGCCACACACCTAAACCCGCAACCCCAACTTACCCAACTTACCCCTACCTACTTCCAACGGGCGCTCACCACCATCCCCGCCATAGGGTGTCACGTTAGTTGTTGTTATTTCTTGTTTTGAAGAGAATTTGTTGCATCCTTTTGAATTTCAACAATAATATTTCATTTCTATTATGATTTGGGTTAACTTCTGGATCAATATGTCAACCCAAGAATACTATATGAGGCTGAAGAAATTCTTCTTATTTTTCTGCTTATTCTTCTATTAGCTTTTCAAGCATGCTCGTAGTCTGCTAACTTTTTTATTGTAAGTGCCAAAATAGTCCCATGATTATTTGCATAAAGTCATTCAGACCCAGAGTTTATAAAAGTGCTAAATCAGTCGTACTATTTTAATGGGGGCTAAAATTATTTTCGTTGTGGACTAACTCAAACTATATTAAAAGTGTCTAGGGTCTAAATTGATACTTTTATAAATTCTAGGACTAAAATAACCCCCTGCAAATCATCAGTGTACTATTTTGACACTTTTTTCTATTTTCCTTAAACATTTCAATCAACATAAATAATAATTCAGGCTTAATGCACATTGTGTTTCGGTTGCTGATATTATATTTTCATAATTTAATCAAACTAAGAGACTTATTAGAATCATGGGTCTTTTCTCTATCATGAACTAGTTTAGTTGCTTTTTCCATCAAATTTTCTACTCTGGCCCTCTCTGAGTTTTTAACATCTCAAGTTCTTGAGATTCTTTTAGTAACTTTAACTTTATATTCCCCCCGGCATCTCTCTTAATACATTTTAGGAGGGAAAACTATAACTAGTCCCATTAAAAAATTAAGGGGCATTTACTACATAAATGTTACCCAATTCTAATATTTTTGCATATCTAACACCTAAACTTTACTTTTTACATTTATACCACCCAGATCTCTCATATCACATAAAAAATACGACTATTTTAGCTTCTACAAAGTGAAATATACTTTTTCATGCATAGATAAGGTGGCATATATGTGAACATTGAAATTTTAAGTGTTAGAGTTGTAAATACAAAAGAATTGAGTGGTATGTATGTAAATCTTCCAAAAATTAAAAACCTAGCAAAGTAATCCTTTAAAATCTTGAAGTTCGACTGTGGAGCTCCTTAAATTTGATTGCTAGTTTTGTTGAGTTCCTTGCTTCTTATTCTCGTCAGTCCCCGCTAATTTATCATAGTTACTCAGATGGCACCAAAAAGTTAGTTTAGTAATAATAATAATAACTATAATAATCATTAGAAAATGTCGTTTACAATTTTTACAAAACGCAACTAGCTGCTAAATGTCTAACTTTGGAACGCTACAGTCATTCATAGCTGACATCATAGTGCTTCATGAACTTTTGATCAAGTTCATTAGCATTGCAGATTTTGATAACCATACTGCAAGCATAACGACAAAATAAAATAAGATTTACACTCAATCCTCTTATGTATTTACATATCTTACACCTAAACTTCAATTTTTACATATGTGCCACCTTTCAAAGTTAAAATAGTCTTCTTTTTGAGGCGATATGAAAGATTTTGGTGGTATAAATGTACAAGGCAAAGTTTAGGTATTAGATATGTATATACATAAGAATGCCCCAATTAAATAACTTAGTCAGAATCATTCCCTCCTATAACTTGCCGATATAATGGTATTCATCATTAATACTTTCTTGATAATATTATCTCATATAATGTCTTTTTTTATTTCAAATTTTGATTTCGTAGGTGGACAGAGCATTGGGATGATGGCGTGCTGGTTAGCAGAACTCTAATTGACAAGGAAGATTGATCCTCGTTTAGTTCTTCCCCAGTTTTTTGCTCGGTGAGTCTCCATCTGCTTAACAAAACATTATCTATATTATTTTGTGCGATAATATGATTAGCCTCTAGAATTGCTGATAACTTTTCCTTTTCTAAAAGCCAAAAGATAGCCATGTTAGATGATTATAATTTGATGTGCCTTAAGAACGTTGATTAAATATTTCAAAAGATATAAGAAGTCTGTGGTTGGTTGGGGACATTAATCTAGTGGAACCTTTCATTTAACTGTGGTGATCACCAACCTTGAGAATGAGTTTAATCATAATTAGAATGGTTTCAGTCCAGTTATAAATGGTCAAAGTTCCTATTTTAAGACAAATCAAATGTCTTGATAATAGTCATTATTGTTAAAAATTAATTGACCTTCCCTAGGTGTGCTAAATATTCGACTACCACACCCTACCCACGGGGGGATTTGAACTCGTGACTTGTGGGGACTTACGACCTTCAGGCCACGGTACACGCACAATATATATATATATATATATATATATATATATATAGTTAAAAACCTAGCAAAGTAATCCTTTAAAATCTTGAAGTTCGACTGTGGAGCTCCTTAAATTTGATTGCTAGTTTTGTTGAGTTCCTTGCTTCTTATTCTCGTCAGTCCCCGCTAATTTATCATAGTTACTCAGATGGCACCAAAAAGTTAGTTTAGTAATAATAATAATAACTATAATAATCATTAGAAAATGTCGTTTACAATTTTTACAAAACGCAACTAGCTGCTAAATGTCTAACTTTGGAACGCTACAGTCATTCATAGCTGACATCATAGTGCTTCATGAACTTTTGATCAAGTTCATTAGCATTGCAGATTTTGATAACCATACTGCAAGCATAACGACAAAATAAAATAAGATTTACACTCAATCCTCTTATGTATTTACATATCTTACACCTAAACTTCAATTTTTACATATGTGCCACCTTTCAAAGTTAAAATAGTCTTCTTTTTGAGGCGATATGAAAGATTTTGGTGGTATAAATGTACAAGGCAAAGTTTAGGTATTAGATATGTATATACATAAGAATGCCCCAATTAAATAACTTAGTCAGAATCATTCCCTCCTATAACTTGCCGATATAATGGTATTCATCATTAATACTTTCTTGATAATATTATCTCATATAATGTCTTTTTTTATTTCAAATTTTGATTTCGTAGGTGGACAGAGCATTGGGATGATGGCGTGCTGGTTAGCAGAACTCTAATTGACAAGGAAGATTGATCCTCGTTTAGTTCTTCCCCAGTTTTTTGCTCGGTGAGTCTCCATCTGCTTAACAAAACATTATCTATATTATTTTGTGCGATAATATGATTAGCCTCTAGAATTGCTGATAACTTTTCCTTTTCTAAAAGCCAAAAGATAGCCATGTTAGATGATTATAATTTGATGTGCCTTAAGAACGTTGATTAAATATTTCAAAAGATATAAGAAGTCTGTGGTTGGTTGGGGACATTAATCTAGTGGAACCTTTCATTTAACTGTGGTGATCACCAACCTTGAGAATGAGTTTAATCATAATTAGAATGGTTTCAGTCCAGTTATAAATGGTCAAAGTTCCTATTTTAAGACAAATCAAATGTCTTGATAATAGTCATTATTGTTAAAAATTAATTGACCTTCCCTAGGTGTGCTAAATATTCGACTACCACACCCTACCCACGGGGGGATTTGAACTCGTGACTTGTGGGGACTTACGACCTTCAGGCCACGGTACACGCACAA
>NW_018164444.1:72998813-73012147 GCF_001263595.1 Phalaenopsis equestris | reverse complement strand
TTTTCATACGTAGGTTTATATATATATTAAAGAGATGGTGCCTCAAGCCGTGGCCGGTTGGTTGGCGGGGTTCACTGTAAGTCCTCTTAGGTCACGAGTTCGATCCCTTGGGTTCTCGAATATTTAGGCACATTGCGCGAGCTCTCATCATGGAGTCTAGCGCATATATTAAAAAGATACAAATGTTTTATTATTATTATTATTTCTCTTGTAGTATTGTAGATACCTTTTTTGGATATGAATTTGGCCAGAATTATGGTTCAACCAATTTGAACAATTAAATTCTCTACTAATAATCCTTTTTAATAGTTCCTCATAAAAGATGCATGTCGAGTATATGTTGAGATGAGGTTATAGTAAAGGGTGTGCTAAATCTAGATCAAAATATTTTACTAATATTTTTCACCTCCTAGATCTGATTCATGCGTAAGAAACGATTAGCAAGGTACCATAAGGGATTAGAATGAAATATCAATATAAATCCATTGTGAATGGGTTGGATAGTTTAATTGAAATAAGATGTTAATGGAACTTTGAAATTGATTGGCAAATGCATCCTTATTTTAATTTGATCTTCCTTCTCTTATACGAAATTTTCCTCCTATTGTTTGTGTTTTGGAGATTATATCTCTAATTTATATCCTAAATAATATTGTATCATTTTTTCTTTTATAAGTGGTGTTTGTAGTGAACTGTTCGGTGGTGAACCTCGACATCAATATCAGGTCGTTTCATGCTTTATATGTTGTTTTTGGCCAGGACAGCCGTTCTCGATTCAGTCAAACTCGTGTATTGTCGTTCCCTTGCCATTCCACAACCACTTCTCCGTTAAATTTCATTCGTGAGCACCATCCCAGAGTCCTAGAAGTGTGAGCTTAATAACAATTTTTTACCTGCCTTTTATAGTTTTGTTGTACTAGACTTCAGTAAATAACAATCTGATCTTTACAACCAAATGTTTTTTATTTTATTTTTTTAGAGGTTTTTCTCAATAAAATGGAAAATATATCGCTGTGCCTTCCATAGGCTGAATGAAAAATTCAAACTATTTCCCAATTGCCCACGTACAATTATGCTGCAGGGAACTCTTTCTGAAGAGAGCACAATCTAACCATTTAATAATATACTCAATTTTTTTAATTATAAAAATAAGTAGAATGTTGTGTTTTTTTTATTAATGATATTATTTATTATATAAATAAATTAATTAACATTTTATTCTAATTAAAAAAATGCCTAATTATAATTATAACAAAATAAACTTATTTAGATATATATATTGTTGTCAATGTAGAATAATGCAGATCTTAATCGATTTAAATATACATTTTCACAAGATTTTAAAGAAATCAATTTCAAAGTCTAAAAATTTAGTTTATGTTTCATTTTAATTTAATCTATAATATTATGATAAAACATTTCATTAAAATACTCTTCATACAATTAGGATTCAAATTTTAATATATAAAAATTTTAATGAGACATCAATCATTGAAATCTAACATAATATTAAATAAATAACTAAAGATTTTAATAAAATCTTATTTAAAATTTATAAATTTAAATTAAATTGATTTTTTTAACTTAAAATCATTTAAAGTTTTATATTATAATAGCTCGTGTATTCATGGATCAGACTAAGGGTCTGTTTGGGAGAATAATCTACTGATAATTTGATTTTGTTGATAAGCTGTGTTGTAGCTATTATAAATTTTTATTTTCTTGAAAAAGCCAGATTGTAGCCAGAAAGCTCTCACTTAGATAGATAAGGCAAGAAAACGTTGTTGTCAGCTTTTAAAAACTTATAAGCTATCAAACGCAGTTTATCCAAACATGTCATGCATTTTCAAATAGCCACCACACTAAATAAGTTGCCCCAAACGGACCCTAAGTCATAACCCCGAAAATACAAAGGTTGTAAGATCAGGTTTCAAAAAACTAGAAAACACAGCAGCACGAAGAATGATATTAGAATGATTCATAGGGGTTCCCTCCGCAAAACTGCAATAACATATCCGAAGATCTACTTTCAATTCTCTCCTATGCATGAAAATCTGTGGTGTTTTTATGTGATTAGATGTAAAAATTAAAATTTAAGTGTTAAAAATGTAACTTCCCTTAATACATATTTTCCAACTTATGTATTGTTCCAGATAATAAAAGGAACTGAATTTATCCGGTTGTATTATTCCAGTCGGAACAATGCCCCAATTTCAATCCAAACTTCGTAATTTGTGAAGGCCTGAGTCAATTCACAGTTCCAAACCACGAATTTACATAGCACACAATTTATATCCCACACCTAAACCTTTATATTTACACAGCACTCAAGTATTTAATAGTACATAAATTTTAAAAAGTCAAATACAACTTTTCATACATAGGTTTATATACATAAATATGAAAGTTCATGTGTGAGAGATGTAATAAGATAAGCGGGCTATGTATGTAAATTTCCCAAAAATCAAACCCTAATTACCTTAATCCATTTATTAGAAACAAAGCTAGACCATTTTGGGAAAGAAAACATTAATTTACAGAGAATGGCATCAAATTAGGACAACTATAACAGTAATTCCAAAGATAGAATGAAAGAAGAAAAAAAGTTTCCATCTCCTTCAGCCTTCTCTTAACTGCAATGCTTGTTAAATTTTCCTAATCTAATAAATACAGATAAAATCAAGACTTAGTTGGGGTTGAAATAAAGCGGAAAAATGAATATAAACATGCAATCAATGATATAAACTTCAAAATTTATTTGTTGCACTCAAATTCAAGCATATAAATACAGCCAAAAGAGTACAGTTTATGAATTCCGAAGCCAATTCTGAGATTCGCTTCATCATAAAGCTGCTTACATACCTTGTCTGCAATTTTCTTAGCTAAGTCGGAAAACAAAGCATAATATGATCTCCCAGCCGTTCCAACTTCTTAATTTTGAATCCTCAGCATAAGGTCATCTTTCTTCCGATATGACTCCTAAAATCCCATCACAGATGATTCTGTTCATCAGATGATATTCATGATAACTATATATATAAGAATGATTTTTTCACATATGAATTCTATTTTTGCATTTGTACTTCTATATAACTTTCAAATGCAAAATCACACAATAGAGATCTGTGAAGGTGACAATTAAAAGTGGTTCAAGCTTCATCAAATTTTATAAGGATTTAATCATTCAACAACAATGTGAAAAATACAATTTAGATAGCATATAAAATATCATTTGTAAGAGTAGTTCTATTCGTGCATTTCACGCCAAAAAAGAAATCAATATACACAAAATATAATCACCAACCTATGTATTTGATTTCATGCAATTTGAAAGCGTCTGCATTTTGAAATTGCATTTATTTTATCATGCAAATGGATCTGCGGGCTCTCAGCAACAACTCACTACACAAGATTCAGCTAACCAGAAGATATACATGAATCCAAGAAAATTCTTATATTTTATATTATACACACACATACACACTAGCTCTCAGCAACAACAAAAAACCTTGCGGGGTGCATTTACATACACACCACACATAAAAATTCATATTTACATGCATACCAATCAAAACATTAACATCACATTAAAAATCCTATCACCAGCTTTCTAAAAGTGAAAAAACATTATCATGCATAGGTTTATGACACCAATGAATTATAAATGTAAATAATCAAACTTTAGGTGTTAGATATGAAAAATATAAGAATTGTATGGTATGATGTAAATTTCCCTTTTGTCAACTGAACTAGTTGATGCACACAAGCGCACTCAGCCATTTATCCTCACACATCTTTCACAATCCATAATAAATATTAGATGTCCAGAATTAAAAGTAGATAACAGATAGATATAAGAGGATAATGGCTCAATTCCTAAAGCTCTCAATTGTGAGGAGAAAGGAGATTTAAATATATTAAAGAATAAGAAATTTCCTCGATGAGAACTACATATCAATTAAAGGAGTCTAAGTTTAGTTATAAGATTAATTAAGGGCGAGTAACTTGGGGGATATGATGTCAGGTTAAAATGTAATATTTTTCATTATTAATTCCAAGTTCTATTTAATGATTATGGTGATATTATTATTGTAGAAGATATACTTTTTTGTGTAGTGCAGGTAATAGGTGATTAGGCAACTAGGAAGCTAAGGAGATGAAATAAACTCTAAAATGCGAATGACACTGTATGCAATCTTATAGCAGCAAGGGGGTGCCAGTTAACAGCAAAGTGGTGCCAGGCACCAGCACTCGTGCACCTGTCTGTAGCACCCTTGTGTCACAGACCAGAAAGGGTGGAACCCCCTTGCCAGTCTATGGCATCCCTGCACCTCGACATGCAAGATAAAAAAATTGGAAGGTTTGGATGTGAATTGTGGAGCCCTAACCATGTAAAAACATGTAGTAAAGTATAGGAATCAATTTTTGGCTTGTGGAGGCTGATACGAGGAAAATTTACATGATATTTATAGTTTTAAATACCATATTTCTTCCTTAGTTTTCATGTTATGATGCTTATGGAAGGTTCTTGATGAGATTTTGTAGGTTACAGGTGACTTGTGCACGTAATGGAGTCAAAACAGTTAAAGTGGGTGGATCGGTGTAACCACGCCCAATCTGAGCATGGCTATGTCGAGTCTGGCATAACAATGTCTGATCCAGGTGTGGCCAAGTTGGGTCTGGCATAAAAACACCGACCACGGGTGCAGTCACTCCACCGTAGGGCGACCAGTTTCATTTTGACAAGTAATTTCATGCTGATTTTGGATGGAGGGCACAACTTGGGGCATCTTTAATAGACTTTGGAGGCTCTCCACAATAGAAATTAGGATTTGGAGTGCACCCTTAAGATTTTCTTCTTCTTCCTTTAAGAAGAGAAATTTCTAGGGGTGGTTTCCTTCAAGTATTTCAGAGGTTTCGTATGGGAGGGAGAGTTTGAGGGTTGGGCATGTGAGTGATTGTAGAGAGATTTCATTGGAATGGAGAGGATTCGGTGGATTACTAAAGAACACTTGGAATCTTTGTAAGTTTGTATAATTTCTTTCATTTGAATCTTCAATGTGGTTGGTAAAACTTTTTGTGCTTCTCTATCGCATGTTTCTTGCCAAAACTTTCTCTCATGCTCCTGTGATGTAAGGATAGTGTTATCTTCTTGTATTTTGCCTTGATTTGTAGATTTTTTTTTTTTGTATTTGTTTGATATGCTTTGAATGATGAATGTTAATGTGTTAATCTCATGATTGTCGTTTACTCCAAACTTAATCAATTAGGGCATTAAAACTTCTTGTGATCAAGGACTTCGACAGCCGCCTAGAGGAACAACTACAAAAATCTAGTGATATAGGCATAGTTTCATGAGGGTTTTTGTAACTAGATAGCTGATCTGAGAAATCTCGAGAAATTGTATTGTTACGGGTACATAACAATAGGACGATTTCTATTCTTCTTATGACCTAGGCATATGCTAAGAAGTAACTTTCATCTCTAGTTGTCAACCATTACATAGGAGAACTTATAGCAAAACATAGAAAAACCACTACATCGGTTTCATAGGAGCACGAGCCTCATCACCTCTGAAAATTTTAAGGTGCTTACCAACTATTTATGTCCAACTGTCATTTCTATCACTTGCCACTTTTACCTACTTGCCATTGATGATATTTTGAGAGAGGAGTGAGTCAAAGACTCCATTGCTTCTAAATGATTTCTTAATGCCCTCATCATCCAAAGAGGAAGGGTATTTACAAACTCCTGGACCCATTAAAACACATAATAAGAACCCGAACTCTAACTACCAAATAAACAATAAATACCCAACAACAACATGCCTTTATCCCACTAAGTGTGGTCGGCAACATGAATTTTTTTCCTCCATTGTGTCATATTAAGTGTCATATTATCAATCAATTCTAATAGATTAAGATCATTTTTTATACAATATGTCCGAGTCTTTTTAGGTTTACCTCCGTCTTTCTTGACATAAGTTACCTCCGTCTTTCTTGACATAACTCCGTCTTTCTTGACATTAGTTGAATCTAAAACTACCACTCTCCCAACCTGATCACCAGAAAGTCGATGTTTAATGTGACCAAACCATCTAAGATGACTTTCTCTAATTGTGTCCACCACTGGAGCTACACCAACCCTATCACAGACATATTCATTTCGTATTTTGTCTCTAAGCGTGAAGCCACTCATTCACCTAAGCATTATCATCTCAGCAACATTTAAATTTGTTTTATACTTTTCTTTCAAAGGCAACATTATGTGTCATAGAGTCTTGCAGGTCTCACCATTATCTTATAAAATTTTCCTTCAAGTCTAAGCAGTACTTTTCTATCACACAATCCATTAAAGATGTATTTAGTTTAAGATCTACTCAAACGAAGCTCTTTAAACACCAATGTAGACCTACATAATTCAAGTATTTCCTGAACAATTTCTTTAGACTTATCCACAATAAGGATAACATCAGCGAAAAACATACAGCAAGGTACAACCTCTTTTAAATGTCCAATAAGGGTATCCATAACTAAAGCAAAAAAATATGACCTTAAAGCCATTCCCTAATGTATCCAACTGAAATAGGAAAATATTTGGTTAATCCTCTTTTTGTTAGAACACAAGTAACAACTCTAGTAAACACATCTTTAATGACTCGAATATAATTCTTATCAACACCTTTCTACATCATGCATATCTAATAAACAGTAATACCCATACATGATAATGTCAGACTCTGCACTAACCTGCAAATGATCTATTCAAACTCAACATCAAATATGGAGGATGGACACATTGTTACAATTGTTGCTTAAATTTAATTGGAGAGTAACACTCAAAATATGGTTTGCTTGCCAAATGAATCGCGGCAATACATCTAAACCATCAAAACTACCAATAAAAGAATCTAATGATCAATTCAATCAAACTAGATTAAATTGACAGATAATAACCGCTACATCTTGCAAATCTAACTTAAAAGTGATAAAAAAATTATGTGATCATTACTTTCTTTGCAAAATAAATTGCATTGATGTGTCTAAAATATGAAAAACATATAAGATAAGCACACATTGCCCGAGTAACGCACAAAAGTAAAACACAAAATTGCCCTTGCTCAAGACAAATGCATGAAAATCATGACACAAGAGATAAGAAATTATGTGAGTTGATTCACACATCTATGTTATCTTATAATAATAATAATAATACTAATTATTATTATTATTATTATCATCATCACCTAGTTTAAGTTAACTATAAAAAATCATCAATCAACTGTAGGTCAAAATCCCTTAAAGCATGAAAACCTCACATCTGCTATCAATTAATGCCATTTTATGTCCACCTCCATCCCATCTGGTCTCTGCCCAATTGTTTATAGATACTCCACTAAGTTATCTTGGATAACTCTTTATGTTGCTTTAACCTTTTCAGATAACTTTTTGAATTAAATGAGTACTATAAGAGAGAATGTATACATAAGACAAAATCAACAATCAAAAAAAAACTTTTTTTCAGAAAATTAAATAACTTTCTTTACTGACTCTTTCAATTTGTATGGATTGTAAATTATTCGTGATATAAAACTTTAATTTCACCGTCCGATCGTTCATTTCTATCTTAAAAATTCTTAACCACAAGTCGGGTCATGTCATATTTCCTCTCTACTTCTGACATTAATCATCAAAATAATAATTAATACTTAATAACTCACTTTAATTGACTATACATAAATTCTCAAAAAAATATTAACCTAATTAATGTAGCAGACTTCCTTCTTTCTATGTCCTCTAATGTGAAATGTTCTTCTGACTTTTCTTATCAACATTTTAATCATAATTATAAGTTAATAAATGAAATTTCTATTTAACAATATTTAAAAAAAAATAATCCCTAACCTTATCTCCTCACCTCATCTTCTGTACAAGCATCGATCTCAATCTCCCTTGTCCTTTACTTTGATTGCTTGCCAAATCGAATCACTGATTTTGATTCAAAATTAATATTCATTTAATTACATTGAATTAAAACAACTTATATAAATAAAATCATAAAGTTTACATCCACATCCACTGTCGTCAATTCTTACTCGTTCCATTCCAAATAGTATTTCTTATATGCTTAAAATTTAATATTAACATTAATTTAACTTATTATATCATTTATTCTAATTAAAAAATAAACCTTAAATTTTACCTTATATGATGCAAGGGCTCGCAGGAAAGAGGAAAACAGCAAGAAAACAACAAGACAAGCGGCGACACCTTGTTGTTTGGGTGGCAGAAGCAAGGCAGGCGGGTGGACAACACGGAATGATGGATCAAACAACAACAGTTTGTTGTTTAGGTGTGGCCGCAGCAAGGTAGAGGGGTTTCAGGGAAATTGTGAGGGTTGAAAGCTTGAAGGAATAGCTGGGACAACAGGGTAACCACAATAGCAAATGGAAGGGATGTTGGGGGTACTGGAACAAGGACAACAACCAGTCGCTGTCTAGGACAGTGCCAGTAAGTCGAAATGCAGATGGCAGTGGCTAGAAGATGGAAAAACTACAGGGAAACAACAAGTGGTTGTTAGGGTACGACTACAACAATGGAGGGCAGCCAGAAGCAATGTGGGGAGGAAACAAAAGGGAATAGAGAAGATAAGTATCATATCGGGAGAGAGATACAACCAAACACCATCCAATCCCTTGAATACTTTCCTCGAAGGAAGAAGAATGAAAGTCGACAGCTGTCCTAAATAAAACACATATACAACACAATATAGGAATGCATTGCAAAGGAATTAAGGATAATAGGAAATAAAGCAAAGAAAGGAAAACAGAATTATTTCGACATGTCTCCCAATGACATATTTTTGCGATATTGTAGCAGCTACAGTACCGCTATACGTTTTTATTATTTTTTCTTCTTTTTTTTTGCGGTAAACTCCTGCCTCACCATGTCATTGTTTGTCATTCGACCCGCTACTTTCCAACCGTGCAGCTGTCGAATTCTTCTGATATGTTGTCCAATAACAAATCTCACCCCCAATACCTTTCCAAATGCCATCTACTAGATGTTTTTCAGTCGAGCAACTGTATTTCCTCGTTGTTGAACAACATAAAGGGGCTATCCAGCAGCAGTAATTGTTGTTCCCCATTTTTTGGATTGTTGTCCCGCCGACATTCACGTTGGAATTCAATCAACATCATTCCTCCCATTCTCGTTACACATTCTACAACATCACTAGTCATTTTACACTTCCTAAACACCTTCTATGAGCTTTAAAACCATATTATCTAAGTATTAGAGCCCAAGAAACCCTAATTTTTTATGGATTTATTCTTTCTACGCTTAAATCAAGAATCCATACAATCTAATATCATACCCCAAAAAAAAAATCGCATATCATCCATTTAGCCCTACTCTAAACCTAAAACTAAACCACTTTTTTTCCGTCAAGACCTTCATTAGAAAAATAGGAAATCATGCCGCCAAGGAGAAATCCTCAACAGGGTGTTTAGAAGCTCACTATGGAAGACATGCAAAGAGAAATTGTCCAACTGTAACAGAGGCTTACCACCTTTGTGAAAATAACCATAACAGTTACTCACCAGATCTAGAGGAGGAAGTAAATCCTTTATATCGAGAATTTTCTAGTGACAAAATCAATATTTCAACGATTTGGCATGGAATATTAGTGGAAAATTCAGGATCTTGCAATAAATGTAGATTTACTAGATTATGACGATTGCATTGATCCAAACAAGTTTATCAAGTGGTTCCAAAAAGTGAAATGAATTTTTTAATACAAAGATGTTCTTCAAGATAAAGTTATCAAGCTTAAAGAGAACGCTTTCTTGTTGTGGGAGAAGTGGAAGAGTCTTCAACGACTATAAAAAAAAAGTAACATCACTACATGGTCCAACATGAAACTAGAAATGCAATGCAAGAACATATCAGTTCATTACAGACATGACATATTCTTGAAACTTCATCACTTACAACAGCAAGATATCTCAATAGAGAAGTACACAGCTACGTTCGATCGTTTCATTTAAAGTGGCAACTAATGGAACCTGATGAGAACATCATGGCTCAATATCTTAGGGAATAGAGACTATCCATTGGCAACGTGGTACAGTTATAGCCTGATTGAATATTACATGTTTAGGCCCTAGCTTTAAGGTGGAGAAACGTCATCGGGTGATTGTCGCACATTACAGGCAAAGTTCAATCCTAGAATCAGACAGCAAAAGTACACCTAGTAGAGCATCACAACCGACCCCGCCTAAGAAAATCTAGTTCATAGTGGAGAAAAAGTGGAGAACATCAGCATTCTCAAATCCATTCTGGCCAAGGAATGCTTCAAATATCACAACTTTAGGCACATTGCATTAAATTTCCCAAACATAAGGATGATCTTATTCAAAAGCAGGGAGGAGTGGAAAACATAAAAAAAAATACAGTAGACACTGAAGGAAGGGATGCAAAGAAGAAGCACCAGCTTCCAGCCGATGAAGGAGAGATGTTAGGGATTTAAGCTAAGCACATGAGAGACTCCAGCGGGAATAATATTGGTTGTCCCAGAAGGTAGTGAGTCTGAAGAGCCGATATCAAAAAAAGAGCAGCCCCTGTTACAGAAGTTGTCAAGTAAACTGACCAACAGTTTAACTCCTGGGTGGTTGACACTAACAATGGTCCAACCTGCCATAGATTTCATTCCAGGGTCAGTTCCCCATAACATACTCAATTAGATAATGTGAAAAACCAAGTATGAGGAGAGGGAGAAGTAGGTTACAATTTAATGATTCAAGATTTGGTTCGTAAGAATGTCAGTCTATGCAGTTCGAACTTTGAGCGTCCCAAAAAAAGATGGTTATTTATTCTATTAGGACATGCTTTGGAATCACATGTGCTTTAGAGTTGCAAGGAATGGATGTGACATAGATATTGTAAGGGGACTGCCTCAAACACAAGACAATGACTTTATTATGGTGATAGTACATCGATTCCAGAAGCCTACAGAGAAGAAGACAAAGCTTCTCCTAGCTAGAGAGAATGAAGCAGGAGCTCCCGCGAAATCTTGCGCTTAGTATCGTGCAATCTGTGAGACATCAGGATTCCAGAATCCAATGAAATCAACACTTTCGCAATATCTACAAGGAAAACCCACAAGTTTCTCGTTCTACTCGCAACTTCAGCAAAAAATTTTGCCTTCTTAGGCTGTCGCGGATCTTGGGGACCCCTCATTCTTATTTTATTATTTCTATATAAGGTTTAATTTATGCATAGGTATAAGTACATTATTTTAGACCTTGCTAAGGAGCTTTTTGTTGTGCTAGTGTATTTTGGAGATTGACTCTCTATTTTCTGCTCTAACGAGTGTTGTATCTTCTTCCTCTTACAAGTAGTGTGTCTGTTTCTTGCTCAGAAATAGGTGGTGGAATATCCTCGTTATTCGCTGGTCAACTAACTATTTTCCAACTGAATAGCTGCCAAATTCCTCCGATCTTTTGTCCCACAATACATCACACCCTCGATACCTTTTCAAGCACCATCTACCCGCTGTTTTCAGACGAGCAACCATCTTTCCTTTCTACTACTATTGTTCAACAACATAATGGAGCTGTCCAACAACATGAAATTGTTGTTCCCTATTTTTTGGATTGTTATCCTGCTGTCATTGACGTCAGAATTCAATCGACATCATTCCTCCCACTCCTGTTACCCATCCTACAACTCCATCTAGGAGCCCTAGAACGGTATCATCATATATTTGGTTCAGCCTCCCTTCTATAAGAAGCTGCTCGGTCCAACGCTAGGTTGCACACACCAAACCTCCTCTCTTCCTGCACGCTTTTGACTCAAACACTCCAAAGAACTACCTCTTTCCTACAATCCTCCTCCTTCCCCTTGCAATTTAACTAGGGGTCGCCTCTTGCTTACTCGAAAACCCTTCCGCGCATGTTGTTCAGCTTGGTTCAGCAACTCCAGCACACAATTCCCACTCTCTTGCAAGCACCTGCATAGGGCAAGGTCGCTAGATTCTTCCTTCACGTGCAAGCAAAGCTCCCCCGATACCGAAGTCAACCCAAATCACAACAAGAATAACAAATATTATTATTGAAATCAAATAGGTGGTTACAACCAACACACATGAAAGGAAAAATACAACAGACAAACCAACACAGCTAGAGTGTATCCCAAGGATGGTGGTAGTGGTTTGAGAGGCTTTAGAAGGTGGTGCAGGAGTAAAAAATACGGTCGGCAAATAGAAAACAACAAGGCTACCGTTTCTCAAACAACAGGGAATGATGCGGGAGGGCCGTCCAGGTGATGTCAACAAGGATGGAGGAGTGAAATGGCAGCGGAAGCAAAAAGGAAAGCGGGGGTGTTGGGGGGGAAGGGGAGTGCAATTAAACGGCTAGAAAGGGCGTTCCTGGGTTGCAACAAGAACAGAGAAGGGCGGCGTCAGCAAAGAAGAGGAGTTGTGGCAATGGCAACAAGATGGAATGAGGGAAACAGATGGTCGGGCGACTGGAACAGCAGAACACAGGCAACAACAATTATTTGGGGTGGCGGTAGCAAGTGGGAATGACAACGACAGCAACGGAGAGGCATGGAACTGCAGGAAAGCCCTTCCACATCTCGAAAGGGCGTTCCTGGGTTGCAACAAGAAGGGAGGAGGGCGGCGTCAGCAAAGAAGAGGAGTTGTGGCAATGGCAACAAGCTGGAATGAGGGAAACAGATGGTCGGGCGACTGGAACAGCAGAACACAGGCAGGAACAATTATATGGGGTGGCGGTAGCAAGTGGGAATGACAACGGCAGCAACGGAGAGGCATGGGACTGCAGGAAAGCCCTTCCACATCTAAACTTAAAAATAAATTGATTAATCTTAAATAACATTTTCACCTTTGGACTTTTCATTCAAAAATTTAAGCCTAATACTCAAAAATTAGATTTCTTGCCTAAATTCCTTCCTTCTCCTTCTCCTTCTCTTCCTCCCTCTTCCTCTTCTTTTCTTCCCTACTTTCTCCTAACCTAAACTTCCCTACTTTCTCCTAACCTAAACTTCCCTACTCTCCTCTTCTAGTTCTTCTTTCTTTTTCTCCTTCCCCTACTTTCTTCCTACTTTTCTTCTCTGTACCCCCTTACTTGACACTCCGTCTTCTTAAGAATTAAGGGAAATGGATAATAATGAGTTAGAATAACTACTAGTATATATTTATAAATTCATATGTACATATATATATACATATATATACATATATATATACATATATATACATATATATATACATATATATATATATATATATACATATATATATATATATATATA
>NW_018164444.1:72978627-72998769 GCF_001263595.1 Phalaenopsis equestris | reverse complement strand
TATATATCTATATATATATATATATATATATATATCTATATTATGTATCACTCCATCCATCCAATTGGCCGTCGCCGCCATGCATGCCACAGAAGAGTGGGAAAATAAATTTGCGACAATAATTTTAAGAGGCATTTACATACATAGCACAGAATTCTTTTGTATTTAAATATTTCACACATAAACTTTTATTTTTACCCACACAGCATTACAAGCATTTTTTATGTATAGGCTTAAAGCACCAAAGTGTTGTGTGTGTAAAAATGAAAGTTTAGATGTGAAATATATAAATACATAAGAATTTTGCGCTAGGTGTGTAAATTCCCCTTATTTTAATTAAAATTTTAGAAAATTAATTTTAGTAAGAAATTAATTAATTATAACTAAAAAAATGATTTATTAATAAGTACTTCTATACACCAAAATGATTGAAATGAAATATAAAAATGTAGAATTTAATAAAAATAGTTTCTTTCAGAATGTGTCAAAATTGCATATAAATTTCAAGACAATTTACCTATTGCTTTTGTAATTTTGGGTTATTACATAAAAGAAACAATTGGGTAATCCAACCACTATGGATCCAAGCTGGGAATGCCACCAGTTGGTCCACCTTGAATGCAGTACTAGACTATATTATTAGAATTATCGATTAGAATAATTAGAAGAATAATATTCTTATTCTATTATTCTAAGTTCTTCTAGTTAGAAGTTTTACAATTTTCTTATAGAGTATTTTACTATAAGAGAAAAAATAGACTACGCCGTTCTGACAATAGCACTAACAGTGGAGGCAAACAAGAACGGAAATTCAGTTTGACAGCAAGGCAAAAGGGGGCTGCAACAGTTGCAATATTTGGAGAGATATGAAATAAAAAAGATAACTAAATTTAAGAGAAATGTAAGCTAACATTCCTATTAGGGCCTGAAGATGGATTGCATCATTTTCCATATTTACCAACAGTTATTATGTAAGTTTGTTAATATATGTATTAAACATTTAAATTTCTACCGATTCTCAGTTTCCGTCACAATATTCCGAGCACCCATAACAGATCATGACGTATAGAATGCCAAGAAGCCCACCAAAAACAGAATAAAAAAGCATCACATACCAGCTGTTGGCAAGGTGGGCAGATGTTTGTTTTCTCCTACATTATGTACTGAAGTGTAGGAACTTTCCTCAGCCACTGTTGCGTCTGCCACTATTTTTGGCAACTCCTTTATCAATCGTGTTACTTCCTCTGGCTTGCTTAGTAGTTTTTTTCTATCCATGTACTCATACAGTGTAATAGCACGTCAGATTAAGGTGAATAACTATAGAAAAGTAAGTTTACTTGGGATAAAAGAAACATAAAAAGACTAAAGCAAATTTTGAAAAAATAAGATCATGTTAATTATTCACATGCACTAAGAGAACCAAAGGATATTCTTTGCGCCATCCTTTTTCATTTGCTCGTTCAATCAGTTTATCCAACTTCAAAAGTTCTTTATTGATCGACTGGAAAGAATAGATTTCATCAACTATGATGAGACATGGGTTTAAAGTGGCGTTCAGCAGCATAAATTTAAGTTAGGGCAAAATACACCAGCACAATATGAATTTGAAGATAAAGGGCATGAATAGAAGCATGAATAAACATACATGCTTCGCTATATCCTCGTGAACAATTCTTATTTTCTTCTCTATTTCAACCTGCCAAATAATGATGAAATATAAACTTGTCACCAGTTAAAAAAAAATGAATTATTAACAGTGGCGTTTGCATACAAATGAAATGTGAGGCACAAATAAAAATAAAAAAAAAATTCTACTTCGAGCGTATGACGTGCATGCTCTAATCACTGAAAACATATAATGCAGTAAATAGTAGCACCCCAAAACATAAAACAGTTAAAACATTCCCCTTGAAAGAAATAGGATTCTCTAATAACTCAAAAAATAGTTCACGCAACCAAAAGACAATTGCATGACCATAAAATGACCCTCAAACCAGCTAAATCGTCAAAAGAATCAAAATAATGAGAAATTTTGATATAACTATCTAACAATCAATAAAGTGAAGAAATAATTCAATAAACACAAATAAATTAAGGGTAATCATCTAATCAGGGTAAATCGAAAGGCTCAAATCCAAACAAAACTCAGCTCACCCTCCACGTATCGTTGGAGTTGATGCATATAAAATATCATAGCCTGTTAAAGTTGTCATTTAAGGGGCTGATTACTAGCAAGCCCCCTGAGGGCTGATTTTAAGGAGCAGCAGTAGCTAGAGGGCTGCCAAAGATGCATAGCAGCTGCACTGGCAATGAGGGAGTACTCCCCTAGCCCTCAAATTGATGGCATGGCAATGAACCTATGAATTGCTGACTAGGAGCTTACAGTCGATGCTTATTTAGTAATTTCTGAATTTAATTTTTATTGTAGTGTTTTCTTTCCTTTTTCACATAGTTGTGGTTTATTTCTTTCTATTTTTACCCATTGTAAGAATCTATAAGTAAAAATCTATTAGTAGAGCTATTTTGGGCCGGATAAACACAATGGACCTATTATTTACTCTTTTACGTCCTTCTTGTTTATATGTTATCAGAGAAGTTTTGTTTATGAGACGGCCAACCACTAGAAGAGGGTCATAACAGAGTTTAGCTAAAGTGAAAAGATCAATTCTCCCACCAGCAAACCAAGGCATATCATCCTAGCGAGAGTCTCTATGGATAACGAACTGGCTCAAGTCACTCCCTAAATACTTAATGGGTGATGATCTCACAGGTTTAGGAAAGTGATTCAGGGAAGAAAATTTTGATACCTAAATGCTACAATACATCAGCCTAAAATGATCAACTCTTCCTTCCCATTATGGAATACGAATAATTCCTCGGAAATGTTTTGACAAGTCCATATAGGAAATAATTAAATCATTGTAGTTGAACTACAACACCACACGAACAATCTAGCAGAAAACAACATGGCTTACTCTAATGTTCAAAATTATGCTTAAATGTTTGAATTACTAGATCAATCCGCTGACTTCAAGCAAGAAAACATGCCACAAAATACTTTACCACCCTCATAGAAAATTGGCGAGAAGTAGATATCTTTGATCCAAATGATTAGTGCGAAAAGTGTGCAGACAAACTGATGCGGGGACTTGAGGTTGAACCCGCCCCAACCGGTTCAACAAGAGAAGGCTCAGTCCAGCAAAAGACTGGACCAACCCCCTCCTCCCTCTTTTAATTGGGTGGGAATTATTCCCCCCATCCTGCTTTCATTTCCCGCCTCGCCATCTTCTATTTATAAAAGGGGCTTGTTGAGTTAGGGTTATGTTATGTTACATGTTATTTGAGATTTCACCTTGAAGTGTTTTTCTTACAAGGGTTGTATCTGAGGACAAGAGATGCTCCGCTTGTATCCTGCTCCAAAGTGGTGTTTATCCTCTCTGATTCCCATCCCCGCTCTCCACCTCCCCCGCTACTTACCACTGATCGGCCTCTCTACTTTTCAGATTCCTGTGTTGTCCGTGACCTTCCCCTCCAACAACCCCTTTCCACTTTTCTGCTGGGTCGCTCATCATTCCCCTACCATCCTATCATCACACTAACCCTAGGCCAGCTCCCCTGCTTGCAATCACAAAACCCCTTCTTCCCTGTTCCGTTGTCACCAATCTCTCCCAGACCTGTGACCGCTTCTCCAATCCCACCCAGATTGGTTGTCGATACTACAATTTCTTCCAAGTTGACCACCGTACCGTCCCTACAGCCAACCTGCTGTCCAGCCACACGTTCATCCCCTCACAGCATTCCTCTAGCCACCATAACACCCTAATCTCTCCGTATATTACCCTCTGCCCCACCTAGCACCCTCAAACCTCATGCCCCTGCCTTCTACTTGCTGCCAAAACTACTTTCCTACCCAACCAGCCAGCACCACCATCTCCCATCGGTCTATTTGCCTGTGGGCCAGCCACCACCCACCACCCATCCTCTTCACTGTTGCCCTAAACTGTCCTTTTTATGTTTGTTGTCGTTTATTTCCTAGTTTAAGAAGTCGTCATTGCAACCTATTTGAATATCCATAAATAATATTTTCATTTATGTTATGGTTTGGGTTAACTCCAGTATCACAAACACTCAAATTTGAGGAGACAAAAAAAAAACAAAGAAAAAAGGCTTAAGACTAAAAATTCTACATAAATTAAAATATATTCTTATATACTTAACAACTCGACAATTTTTTTCAAAAATCTATTTTATCATATTCATCTGACCATCCATTTTGTGGTTGAAAGACTCCAAAAGTTTTTAGCTTAGCTCCAAATAATTTTCATAAAATTTTGGAAAGTATGAGACAATTCTAATATCACTATATAAAATAAAATAGATTGTAAATCGTGTTGTTGTAATATGGGAAGCAACGTTAATATTGGAACAGGGTAAAAATATAACACTTTTAGAACAAACCAACTATAAGGACTTTATCATGTCTTCTTAAAATCCTAAACAGTCCCCAGATGACATAAATGAAAGATCATCCCAAGGTCTGCAACAAACAAGACAGTATATTTTCCAACTTTTTTGCTTCAGGGTTTTGACTATCCTACAAGTATTGCATTGAAAAATAAGTCTTTCAAAATACCTTTTGCTTGGTGGCCAAAAAAATCCATTTATCATCTTATTGACTATTTTGGTTTTCCCAAAATATCCATCTGTTGCCCCATAATATAACTTAGAAAATTATGAAATTTTCGCAATCAACATCTAGGAATTCACAATTATTTTTATTGTATAATTATCAATCAATTGCCATGCAAATGCTCATCAATGACAAAGGCCGCTCATGATGCTCATGATGCAAAATGTAAAAATCGAGGCATGGTGAATCATCTTCCTTAATATGTGACGTGATGAGAAAATTCATGGTTAAAAAGGGAATATAAAATAATGTTTTTTTATCCATTCAATCCAAAAAATCTGCACCTCTAGAGAACAAATCACTAAAACAACTCTAAACAGTGCACAACAAGCTTTTTTCAATCTTAGGCTCATGTTAAATCACAAAAAAAAAAAAGTCTTGTAAAACTTCAACTAACTTTGCATGTTTATTATTCATATTTCTAAGTGTATTAATGAATTTAAAAGCATGATGATCAAAATTCAAAATAACTCTTGGTACTGTAAATAATGTTTCCAATCTTTTAACAACTTAATGATAGAACAAAACTCTCTCAGAATTGGAATAACTTTATATTACATCATTGAGTTTTTTCACTAAAAAATGTTATGAGACCATTTTCTTTACCAAATACACCACCAATCCTACTTGTAGATGCATCACATATCAATTTAAAAACTTTATAAAAATCAGGCAACCTCAGGAGTGAAGGCATCAAAACTTTAACTGTAAAAATATTTTATTTGTAGCAATCCATAAAATTATATTCTTTAAAATATTATTATCAAGTGCAATAACAGTCTAAAAGTATTAATAGACCTCCACTAAAAGATAGAAAATTCATAAAATCTCCTTACATGAAAAAAATAGTAGTTGGCCAATCAATATGTGCTTAAGCTTTCCAAAAACAGGCTTTAATCCCATGAGATGAGACAGAAAACCAAAAAATATCACCTTCATTGTGAAAACATATGGTAGGTAAAATAAGGGTTAAACTTTGCACAATCAGACTTTGCACAAAAGTTTAGATTCATAAACCAGGTTAACCTTGGTACAGGAAGCCTGTACTATAGTTAAATTGTTAACCTCTATGTCATTCATACACGTTCTCCATGATCCATCATTTTTTAGGGAACAATATAACGCGGGCGCTAAAATATGCCCTGATGCGGGCGCTGGAAGCATGTGGCGACAAAACCCCATGAACTGTCTAGAAGGCGAGATAGCAAAATTTAGCGATCGCGGGAGAAACTGTTACCCGTCTTCATAAAGGAAATTGCAATAGCTATTTTTCTGAATTCTTCTTGCCTCCCCACTCTTTTTTGGTGGGTACCTGCTCTACTTCTGTTGTCTTTTCACATTCAGTGCTAAGGTCTGAACATCACTAAGCTTCCAATAAGTTTGTAGCCGAACAACATTGTTGATGGAGAGCTTCAAGCCTCCCATGCACTTGGCTATCGTTTGCTCCTCTGTCCCTATCATCATATTTCAACTTAAAATGCATAAATTATGCTTTGTACTACACTGATAGTTTCCCCTACTGCAAGAGGTGGAGCTTCAAGAAAATACCCATGTTGTAGTGTGGGGCGTAGGTACGTTTATTGCACCGCCTTGTTTATTTTGTCCCAGGTAGTGACCTTATCACTTCCTTTTCCCTGTCTCTCTCTTCAAATTCTCCTCACACGAGTCATTTTACTTTAGCTTGATGACAGCGAGCTTCACTTTTCTATCAGGTAGTACATCCTTGAATACAAAGATCCTCTTGAGGGTCTGTAGCCACTCAATGAAATCATCAAGAATTTATTCTTTCCTAGAAATCCGGTAAATCCACTTTGACTCCTAATTTTTTGTATCCTCCAATAGACACTTCATCTCTCAGCCTCTTCTGATATTGAATCTCGATCGAAGCTTAGTAGTTGATCCTCCCTTTCATTGAAATCATCCCTAAAAAAGGGATTCAGATGTACTTCTCACTCTTCTCCTCAGACCTCGCCATCACAGTCAACGGTGGCCTCTCCATGGGTTTCCTCAATTTCATCTAGTCATTATGGCACTCGACAAAGTTGTCATTGTATCTCTTCCTTAGTGAACTACTGATCAACATCCAGCACTTGTCTCCTAGGTGGCATGATTAGGGATTGGGTGTAAGTAGGTGAGATAGGGTGTATGGTGTGATGTCGGGCGGGAAAGAAAAAGTTTGGGATAGGTAGATGTTTGGGGGGGTTGGGTTAGGTAACCCTAGAGCAGACTAGGATTAGGCTAGCTCTATTATCAAATGATATTGGAGTTAACAAATAATGGGAAAAACAAATATTATTGTTGAATGCAAATAGTAGATTACAACCAAACACACTGAAACAAAAAAAATAACAGACAACACATAATGATGCCGTGGTTAACCCAAATCACAATAGAAATACGAAGTTTATTGCTGAAATTCAAAAAAGATTACAAACACAAACTCTCGACAATAGGAAAAAAACAAAATACAGACTTGGAAGACATCCTAGAGTGGCAGTGAGGGTGGTGGATGGCTGCATGGCAGTGGCTTGAGGGATTGGTGGAGGTGGCGGGCTCAGCAGAAAGCTGGAATGATGGTACAACTAACAGTGGGCTACTGTGTGTGTGACGTCAGCAGCAGAACAGAGACTTAAGGGCAGCGACAGAGAAAAACAATGAGTGGATAGCAAGTTTTGGGGAACAGGGAGGTGGGTGGCAGCAAGGGGAAGTAGTGGAGAAGGCTGACGATCAAAGGGGAGAGGTTCTGGGTGCTTGCGACAGGAAACAAAAGGGGTGAAGCATGCAAGAGGAGCAACGAGCAGACAAGATGCGAAGGGAAAGATAACTAACCCTGCAAGATTGAGTTACACTCGTAGCATCTCATCCCCTTCAGATATAATCCCAGAAGACAGAACAGCTGCCAACAGCCAGCGGCACAAAAAAATCTAAAATCTAAAAGATAAAACTGCACACTAAGACAGCAAACGACATATTTATAATAGGTACTAGTAGTTAGAACATAAAGGAATTAGAATAGGAAGGAAATAGAAATAGGAAGAGAATAGAAAAAGATAAGGAATAAGAGGAAGGAATAGAAATAGAAAAAAAAAAAAATAGGAAAGGAATAGAAATAGAGAAGAAACAAAAAATAGAAAAGGAATCTTCTCTATGGAAAGAAGTGACATAGGAAAATAAGAGGGGGAAGGGGCGGCAATTCCAGTCCACATAAAAGCCAGTTAGTTCAATCATCCACTTAACAAGCCCCATGTCACATAAATTAGGGCGGATCTCGGGCTGGTGGTGGTGATTAGTGAGGGCTTACAAGGTGGCGGAATGGTGGAATGGGTATCCAGGATGATGGAAGCAAAAGGGGGGAGGTGGAAAGAAGCGGTAGCAAATATGGAGGACTGGAGCGGCGATGGAAGTGAGGATGGAGAGCTCCTTAGGGTTGTTGGCAACAAGGAGAAATTGGAAGTGGGGTTTCCAGGAAGACAGCACTCGGTTGAAAGGGTGGAAAGGTGACTGGGGAGGCTAGGAAGGCTGGAACAGTAAGAGGCAAGGGGGAAGGGCAGCACGGAAGGCTGGAAAAGCAGGAAACTCCAAAAAAGGGCAGGAAAACAGTTGCTCCGGGCGGCTGCAGCACGGAAAGGCGGTGGGGAATGACATGGAGTGATGGGGGAAGAATGTGGAAGGGTTAGGGAAAAGTAATCACCACCACAGAAGCGAAATACCGTCGGAGCACCACTCGACCATTGGATCCAGCCCTAGAATGAAGAAACAAAGATGCCTGCGGAAAAAACTCACAAAAAATTGAGCTTAAAACATAAAGAATACTAAAATATAACATAAGTATAACTAGGAGTGGACCTCACTCCCAACAGGCAGCAAATCCATGCATGGGAGTGACGGTCGGTCCTTCCTATGCTTGGACCGAACATTTCAAACCCGGCAATTGTGTCGTGTTTGTGCGGGGATGCAATCCTGCATCTGTATTTTGGACAACCGCGTCAATTTTTTTTATCATTCTCTATTAATTGTAGTCACACTTCAAGTATCAAATCTAAAGCTTTATATATGATAAGAAAATAGTAATTTGTATAATCAATATGAAGCACTGAAACTTCCAATGGAAACTATATCTAATCAATATGAAGCATTGATACTTCCAAATGGGTGACGTTTCGTATTAGGCACTTGGACATTAGATTTTAGGAAACTTGGAACACTTCTTGTACAAATCTACTGCAGTTCATAAAGAAGATTTAGAAAAAATATGCACAAACTTTCACTCAAACTTGTTACTACATCTAATCAATCATATTGCAAAAACACCTCTCATGTTTCCTCTTAATCATTCTCTATTAAAAGTATTAGCACTTCAAGTAATATCAAATCTAGTGCTTTACACATGGCAAGAAAATAGTAGCTTATTTACTCCTACTATTTCTCAGATTGAATTTAGACATCTACTAAGATTGTAAGGGATGTAAGCTCTTAATTGCAATAATAGTGAATTATATTTTCAAAGTTGTCTGAACCGCAATTGTCCGATACTTTAAAAAAATTGCAAACCTTTTATATGAGTAGTGCATATCTCCCAATGTTTGTGGATCATATAATTGGATAAATAGGATAAAACAAGTTTGAACCTCTAATTAAGGGAAAAAAAAGAAAAAGTTAGCTTTTTAGACAGAATAAACGGCATTAAAATTAATTGCCATTTTCTCAATCAATTCACACCACGTAGGATTAATATCTCATCCTCCTCCAACATAGCATGCTTTGGTAAACCACAATTAAAGCTCTCAATGAATGGGAGCACCAGTTTGTCCGGATATGACCATTGGCTTATATTTAAGCATCCAACTGTAATGAAATGCTACAACGTGCTGCAGCCTGTCCTTTACTTGTTTACTATGTAGAAGCTTTGCTCTTGCACAAAAAGATACACAGCTCAGAATAACTTACTCGTACCAGGAATAAAACCAAAAAATAAAAAAAGTAAGCAGTGTCGAGTAACAAGATTCTGTTGAAAATTTTCACATCTGCAAAGAATAAAGATTGGAGTTTTACACAAAACTCCTTCAGATAATTTTCATATTTTCATTAAACATGCCCACATAAATAAGAAATAACTTACAATGGAAGGCCTCTGAAGTTGGCCTGTCTCTACAAGTTGATGAAGGTCCTTGCATTCATCCTACCATAAAAATATAACAAAGCATAAAGGCGGTATAATTAAAATTTGAAGATTACATTAATAGATATGTATTCTTTATAAACCGTATAAGTTTGCTAAACAAAATAAGAAGTCGGGCATATAAAAATACAAGACATCATTATAATTAAAATTTTGTGATTACATGTATAGGTATGTATTCCTTATAGATCGTATGATTTGTTAAACAAAATAAGAAGTCGGGAATCGAAAAAAAAAATACATCTGATTTAAGCCTCAAAATCCATAGTTATCAATAAAATAAATTTTTTGTTTCACAAAAGATCAATTTGAAATTTAAATTTTAGTATTTTGTGTTTTAGCTGAGTTGGCGGTGGTTTACATTTACATGGCACGTCAATGGGAATTGTAATTTATATTTTCAATTCTATTTCTTTCAAAAAATTCTTTGCTCCAGCTCATCAAGAATTGCAGTTATGAGGCTCTTAGCGGGTCTACTAGCGAGACTGTAGCCTGTGTAGCAGGTGTAGCAGGAATGCAGCAACCGCTTATATTGGGGTTTCTTATTGTTCCAATAGAAACACAAGAATTTTAATTTGATCCAAGGAATTCATACTTACAAGGCCAAACTGTTATATTATCACTAAGGATGTCAACAGAAATTGTAGCTGTTATTTATAGTTATGTTCTTTCAGCATATTCTTTATTCTAGTTTAGAAATGTATTCCTTTGTGAACTTTTCTATCAACTAATTTCCTTTCTTTCAATTCTTCTTACATTTCTTCTTCATCCTCATCTTCTCACATGGTTATAGTAAGATTGCAATCAGACAGATTTGCTACAATCAAGATTTCAGTTAATTGCATAAGGATTCAATTGTGTGCACGAGTCTTGTGATCCTTAAATCTAGCTATTAATTTCTAATAGATGTGATGATGAGATGTGAAAGTAAAAATCTTTGTTGATTTTTATATCATGTGTGTTGAAAATGGAGGAATCTGGTGTTAGTTATCAACCGGTAGACATTTGAATGTCTTAAAGAAAAGGAGGCCAAAGATAGAGGAAAAATTTTCTGGGAAGGAGAAAAGATTGGGGAATTAATCCTCATACATGATGCCAAAGAAGTCCATATTTTAAACTGAATTATATGACACTGAACGTCAGTTGAAATAATAATACTAATAAAAAAATCAAAGTGAAAAAAGCCCTTAAACAGCTTAAAATATTAAATTAGGCCAAAATGGTAAATGACTTTCAGGCTATCAACGATAATGAAGGACGATATCACGATACATTGAGTAATGATGAAAAGCACAAAGAATCACATAAAAAGATTGAGGTGGACAAATCAAACTGTCCAAGATCTTTCATCTAGATTGATTACTATCATTTTCTTGATTTAATCAAAGGAAATCAACAGTTATTTTGAGTTAATAGTTCTTGCCCAGTGGGATTTTTCTTCACTACATATTAGTTTTGCATTAGAAATCCTAGACTGTGACCTCCTACAGTCACAATGAATGGTAAGAATTCATATAGCATGGAGCAAAAAAACAAGTTACCTCTTCAAATTCATCATCCGATAGCATGCATATCTTAACATCCATTGATATGCTGGAAATGCAGAGGACTATATCCGTACTTGTCTCCTTAAACTTGTATTCTAGCGGAATTTTTTTCACGGCTGCAAGGGTCCATAAGATTTATATCATTCAATGATCAGAGAGAATAGTAATCTAATCAAAACAAATTCAATAGAATGAATTTTCATAACCTGTAACTTGGCCAAGCTGGTATGGTTTCCAAGGCATACCCTTGGAGCATTTTGGATCAACTTTTAACCTAACAAAACAGCCAATAACCTTAGTTTCAAATGTGGCAGGGTCTTTCAGCAATTCCACAATTAAAGATCGCCTTAAATAGATAGCTTGAATTGTATTTCTGGTTATTTCAGCAAAACAACTTTTAGGAGTTTCTAAAAGCAGCACATTGTGGTGATGTCTATCAGGTTTTAATTTGGAATCACATCTAACTTTGGAAAGACATGTAACTTTGGAATCACATCTAGTGGTTCTCTTCCTTTTTCTTGATTTGGCATACACAACTTCCTCAGCACTTGAGAATTCATCTAACGAACCATCACTAGAAGCAAAATGTGATTCCAACAAGGTGTATAGCCGACTAAGCTTGAATTTCCTTCTCCTTACCAGACGGTGCAATTTTGAATCAGAAATGGCATATTTTCTACCCCTCTGATCAATATGAACAAGACCATTAGACAGGATATAATCCCTAACAATCTCACACACATCAAATTTTTCAAGAGGTTCTTTTATTTCCTTGCCCAGATCAGCAAGAAATTTGACAAGCTCCGTTGAGCCCCAGCCAACAAACTTAATATTATTTGACTTCATTTTTTTCTTCGCCGTACTTCTTCTAGCCATTTTCCACTTCAAATCTACCAAATGATGGGCTTCATTTCCACAATTATCCTCTGAATCAGAAACTTCAATTAGGTCTTCTGAAGATACGTCTGAATCTGACAAGTTGTTGCCCTTATAAAACCTGTTAATAAGAGCATCAGCATATCGTACATTCTCCTTTGTTAAACCTTCTTGGCGTTTCACTATTGGCCAATAGTCCTTGAACAGGAATTCCCATGTGTTTCGATCATCAAAATCTACCTTTTCCTGAAACAACAAGGATAGAAATGACAGTGTACCAGCTAAGTAACCACAATGATCCTAGTGCATTTATCAAATCCATATCATCAATCAATGAGAATATAACAAATGATAATTAAAATCCATGATAGCAACTCATTGGCTCATATGAATAAAAATACAAGTTGGTTATAAGGAGAATGGAACTGAAAAACGAAAATTGTCAAACAGCTCCTTTAACGTACCTCGTCAGAATCACTGTCAGCACAATCTTCTACTAATTTTGCTAATCTTAGGCAATCACCACAAAAGCCTTTTGCCCCTTTCACTTGGCCAAACTCAGCAGTTCGAATACATTTGCGACAAAATGATGTTGGGCAGCAGAAACATTTGAATGTTGATCTTTTGTAGCAAATGAAACATGAATGCCAGCCTATTTTTTTAAACCATCGGTTAGTCACATTCATCAACACCAACAAATAATAAAACAAAATAAGGAAACGAACAATTTAGATTTTCAAGAAAATATGAAGAAAAGGACTGGATGACAAAGGTTCTGGGCTGTCATATAGAGAAAGTAGGAATAAAACATCTACAAAAAAAAATAAGTACACCTAGAAATAGAAAAACAGCTTTCCAAAGCATACAACCAACAAAATTCATCAATGATAATCACTTTCAGAGGGAACTTTTTGCTTGAAAGACTATAGGATAAAAGAAAGATATTCTAATCAATGGGAGAACCAAAGGATATTCTTCTCATGCAAATTCCAACAAAAGAATCAAATGCAAGAAGAACTGGTCCATGGGTGTTGTTGGCATCAATTTTTAATGTCACACGTGTAGTGTGTCTACTTGATTGGCTCGGGATGAGTCAATGCCCATTTATAGTGCCCCGTAGCTCAAGACACTCATCTAAAACTTCTTGGTGCATGTTCAGGGCACAAAACCACAGTCCGCGATGGTTTGATCTTGCTCGGGAGAAATCACCATTGGACAGACTCATTATGGACATGGGGCATGTTCGGCGTCCATTCTGGTGTTTAGAGACCATCATAAAATCACATGGAGTCTCCCGTGGTCAAAGGAACCCATCGAGGTTTCTTGTGGGCGTTTCAGGAAAGATTAGGGTTTAGAACGCCCTACTAGCACCATGATCCAAAGCAACCGTCGGCAATGAATCCCCTGATGGAAGGCTGATAAAAATATCCATTTTTGAGTTATGAGACCGTATTTCAGTTATGTTTGATCCGTCACAGCTTTTGGATCAAGAAAATCCTTCATCGAACGTTTCTGGTGAAAACGAACTTTTCGGGGCTAGATCGGGGCCTAGGCGCCCAATACTGCCCCCGGAGTGCCCTAACCGCGGCCTAGACAAGTAGGCGCCAGTCGTGAGCAGCTAGGCACCCAGAATGCCCTCAAACAACATTTCCCAAGCCGTGGGAAAGTAGATGCCACCCTCTTGACACCTAGGCACCATAGAACTGGCGCCAAGGCGTCGGGGTTGCAGCGCCCAGACGCCAGCCGACTTCTAGGTGATGATTTTAGGTGTGATTTTCACGATTTTGACCCCAATACACCTCCCTAGGCAGCCGGAATTGCAAGATTTCTTGGATAATGTGGAGATTTTCTTAGGGGGAAAGGGTTGATTAAACCATTTTTGAAGAGGTCTAAAGTGAAATGGCAAGGCCATTTTTGCCAAAATAGGGGGAAACTTTGAGTTGGATGATGATGTCCTTGGCTCACCTCATTTTTCCTCCCATCTCCTCCTCATTATTCAGATTTTGGGGCTGGTCATCCTCTTCCTAGAGAAAGAGAGCTTAAAGCTTCTTCTTCCTTGGAGCTAGAGTTTCCTCTTGGGGGCCTTGTGGTGAAGAGCTTGGAAGAAAGGTAAAGAGAAGGCTTGGCTTCCTACAACCTTCTTCTTCTTCATCATCTTCATTTTCCACAATAAGCCCTCTTCTTCATCTTCATTTTCCACAAGAAGCCCTCTTCTTCCTCATCTCCATCAACTTTCTCCACCACTTTCCTTGAGTGCATGTGAGATTTTCTTGAGGGTGAGCTGTGTTAACGAAGAAGCTATGCAGCAACTCTACTAAGGCAAAGGAGAGTTTCTTCACACTTTAGGGAAGGATCGTCGGAACTTCATCGGAATTTCGTCAGAGCTCGGAACTCGGTCGGAACCTCACTGGACTCTCCTTTTAAAGGAGAGCTTTGTCATTCTTTGGATAATGAGTGAAGAAAACCTCACTGGAGCTTTGCCAGAACTTTGCCGGAGCAATTGTCGAAGCGCTGCCAAGCCCAAAGAACGCGTCCTCAACCTTCGCATAGGTGAAAATTATTAAAACTTGAGCAATTTTCTTTCCTAGAGCTCCTAGATCTGGATGTTGGAGGAGAAAGATTAGGTTTGTTTGTGTTTAGAGAAAACCCCATAAGATTACGAGCCTTTGTAATCCCCTTGCGAGTCCAACAAGCAAAACTTGCCTATTTTTCTTTTTTAGCCCAAAATCCGAATGTTGGGGTCGTCGTAACCCCTACATTTGCGCAAGTGATATTGACCTCATGACAGGATTACGACCAGGCGTGTACTTATGCGGTGTCTGGCCGTCTTTTTCTGTTTCTGGGATATGTTACCGACCTAGCAGCACCGTCCTGTCCCATTTTTTTGTTTGGCGATTCCTTTACTTTTTCGATTGCATTCTTGTGTGCTTGAAATTGGTTTCGCCCTTTTTACCTCGTGGATTGTCCGGGAACCGTGCGCATAATCTAGGCACTTTATGACCTAAAATTTTATAAACTTTCTATAAAATTTTAATAATAAAATTTTGAGACTAATCAAAATTTAAGCTTAAAATTTTCAGGATTTTTCAAAGATAATGGTTAATTACTCGCCAAACCTAAAAAGCGATATTAACGATGAACAAATCACCCAGCATCAGGGAGCTCCTCCCTTGTCTCAGCATCAAGAGAATGATCTCAATATAGTATCATAATAGAAGAAGCAACCATGGAAGCCAACCAAGAAGGATAAAAAGGACCCTAGAGAGTTGAGCGACCAGAATCAAGCATTCCTGATAATTAACTTGATTGTTATGAGGCTAGTGATGGAAATTTTACAGTTATAATTAACTCCTCTTCACAGGTGACCCATTCTAGCCAGTCAGAATAGGAGTGAGGCCATCATAAATGAAAGAAATACAACAAGTTGACACCACCAATTGCTATCATCTGAGAACCTTTCTTGAAACATTCATCAAGGGGGTCACTTCAGGAAATTTCGAGTCAAACCTACCAAAAACTCAGTACAAGTCGAGTCCAAAGAGTTGTATATGGCATTCAGATGGTTACAAGTATTCCATTACAATCTAATCCACTAAGGTCTAAGAATACTTTTGAGAAAATGGAATGTAAAATACAAGATAGTCCCAGAGCAACAGAGAAGGCAAAAGCATTGGTAGACTTTCTTGCAAATTTTGCAGAAAACATTAAAATCAAGGCTTAATAAAAACCCAAGAAAGATTTCTAGTATAAGATATTGATGGAGCATTAAGATCATATCTCACATATGCACACAATTTTTCCTCGAAATAAGTAGGAAAACACTCTGACGGTTCATACTTCAACTTTGACAAAAAAAATATCATACAATGGGATTCCACCTGTCGTCAAACGTATGGAGCGCGACTTTCAATCTAGACATGATGAGCCCGATTTCATTTAAATGAGACACAAAACGTATCAAGTTTCCTATAATATCATTGGATCACTCTGATAATGCATGAGAGATCCTTGTGAGCCATCAAATATAGAAATATGAGTATAGTCCTGATCATAATATGTGTGTATGATACAATAGCCAACAACAATACAGCATAACTTCACAAATTCAACAATTTCGTCCCCAAGAAATAATAAAAAGAACAATAAATCAATTCTTGATGTATGCGTAAAATTCATCCAATCGTCAACTATGCTGGAATAAAAAGTTTTTGTTTATTCTAGAATGTCAAACCTCTAGTGTACAAATTAATCTAAAAAATGCCAAATTTGAAATTACTAAAATGTTTCAACACAAAATTATTATGAAAAGGTGTGTACAAAATGTGGAATTAATAGTGAAGGGTACGGAAAAGACTACAAGGAATTGGAGTTTAAAATTTTGCAATCATAAATCATGCAAAAAAGAAATTAATAGAAAATCAAGTGACTTTAATAGACCTTAAACTATAAAATGTAATTGAAACAAGTATACCTTTCCAGCTCAATGATAGGTCCTCAATATATGTGAGGATGATTTTTCCTTGAAGGTGAGCTAGATCAATCTTGAAGTTGATGGAGACAAACCACTGAGATGTTGAAAATCTAGATCTTCAGAGCAAGTAAATAAGCACAAAAGCAAATAATCTCGATTTTCCCATAATGTGATCAAACACAGAGGCCTACGATAATAGGAAGGCTGGCTCCTCTGTGTATAAAAGGAATTTGGTCTTGTTCTCTCTCTTTAAGAGGAGAATCTCCTTGAAAGCTTCTCATGATTGCCATTAGTAAAATATAAATTTGACAATTGCTACGTAAAGTGGATAAAATAGTGAAGTTCTTTGAATCACCCAATAATTTGGAGTGAATAAATGAGAATATTTTCAATTACTGGCATAGATTGGCAAAAGATTGAGAGTAATAAAGAGTGAATATTTGGTAAAATATGTGGGGTGGAAGGGGTTTTATTTTGAATATCTAAATATTTTGTTTCAAAATCAAAGTTTAATTAAAAGCAATGGAAAAGTTGCATGGGACGATTGCTACAAAGAACCAGTCGGATGCAAAACAAACAGACTAGAATAGCACAAAATAGCATGCATGTTTGGAGAATATCATGCATCTAAATGTTAAGAAACAAGCTTGTTCAAATCTAAAAAGCCCTTACTTCTAAACCCTATACCTTTTTTCTACCTGCTTAAGTAAACAAAGACTGAACTGAAGTATTTCTATCTTTTAAATTAGCTGAACTTCTAAAATTTTAGGACTAAAGAGAGCTCGAATCATTAACAACCTCCACTTCAAGCATAAATAACATTGGGGAATACTATCGTACTGTCAAAAGGTTAAAAAGATTTGATATAAATTTGTGACCCTCAATAGGTTAGAAGATAATTTTCCCAAACAACCAAACAAAGCACATAAAGTACCAGCAAGAGTGATGCATATCCTAAACTACAGATGGAGGAGCAGAAGATATACAGGCATCCAACAACCCATCAGCAACAAAGGAAGGTGTGGACTTGAAAGAAAAGGCTAGAATAGGTTTCAGAGGGAAAAACTTCCAGAATGTTGGTAAATTGTATTAACAATATATAAACATTATGAATACATATCATAATCATTAGAATGTTCATGAATAACTGAACCGACTAAAGAAAACTTTTTTTTTATTTCAAATTAGCAATTTGCATAATCATGATGAAAAAATTTGCAGAACTGACAATGGAAGGGATAAGTCCTCAAACCTCAGTTTTCTTGTGAATAATCACACATTGAAGTGCCAATTAATATTTCTCTTACCAAAGGCGAGGAAATGTCTGTCACGACTTGGCCCGGGGTTTAGAATTAATCAAGACGGGAACGAACAGTCGAACGGTTAAAACCAAACCTCTGCTATGCTATTTCCATCAATATCAATTAAATATTAAAAAATTCATAAAAGAGCCACTAAGGAAAACACATTTAATTAACAATTATAAATTTGTACCTTTTCGATTATTGTTCTCGTCTCCTGTACACATTAACTCATCTTCCATTCATCTTAATTAAAAGCTTAAACCTTAAAAAAATGTTGAACTAACATAATGAGTTATCAAAAGATAACCCAAAAGTAATCACACTTTTAAATTATAATAACCAAAAAAAGAAAGAAATATGCATTCATATATCTAAAAAAAATTTTGAATATACTCATCTTTCATATTTTTATAAGAAATCTTATATATATTAATACATGTATCAATGATCTTTTCTAAATGAAAATACTCAAATTTTATATATGCTTTATATATGCATTTACTTTAATTTATATATGCATTTACTTTAACATTAGTTTTATTTTGTACTCATTACATGCATATTTGTCTCTTTGAGGATCACCGTCAATACAACCTAACAAAACTTTGGTCAATATTATCCCGTCGACACAGCGGTTAGCGATCTGAACATCAAAATTGTCTAGGGTGAAAAGGCCCTTACCTGCCCCTGATTGAGGTGACAAGCTCTATCTACTCGCCCGACTGATATTATCTCATCGTCATAGCGGTTGGTGAACTTTCATAATTGTCTGAGGTGGTAGAAAAACTCTATGCGAGCCAGGAAACTTGCATCTTCTGTTTGTACCATTAAAGAGTGAACTCCTTATAAAATGCACATACAAGCATTCATATATAAATTGTTTCACACTTTCAAATCATACATCTTTTTCATATATAACACTTTACATGTATCTACTAAAGAATAAGTGCATTTTGCATCTTCTGTTTGTACCATTAAAGAGTGAACTCCTTATAAAATGCACATACAAGCATTCATATATAAATTGTTTCACACTTTCAAATCATACATCTTTTTCATATATAACACTTTACATGTATCTACTAAAGAATAAGTGCATTTTTACAAGCATAAAAATGACATGCACTAGCTTAATAACTTAATAGATAAATCATTATTCAACTTATTGTACATGATTGTTCTCTAAAAATCAAGTAAGGATATGTTATATGATTTATAATTGAAGCTACAAATCATGCAATAACCTAATATATATGCTTATTTTCATATCTGCCAATATAATGAAGTCGTTGTAAGCTAAATCTTATTGAAATAAAGTATAAATTAAGCATCAAAAAAATCAAACATACACTTTAAAATGAAGTTAATTACTGAAATTTAAAAATATAATTACTCACCTAAATCTTGAGAAAACCTCCTTATTTAATCCTCTAATTTACTATATCATCAATATTTTACCGATCTCAATCCTGAATAGCCCTTTGACCTCAATTAACCTAATTTCATATTAATATATTAGATATATAGATCAATTTAATGTGTATAAAACTCTAATAAACAATTCTAATACAAAAAAAAAATTCTTTAACTCATAAATTAGGGCTTTCATAGGCTTCAGCTCTCCACTATACGGCCGCAATTCTTACTCTTTCCTCGTACCAAAAATTTGCATCACCTTACACCTATAAATTCAGAAATTTAATATCATTGATTCTAATAAAAAATGCACTAAATCTTAAATTTAAATAGAAACACACACACACACACATAGATATATATATATATATATAAAGATGTCGTCGTCCCGCCGCTCTGCTAGAGTTCCGCCCCATGGCGAACCCTAGCGTTTCGATTGTCGTTGCTGCCCCGATCTCCTCTCCCTCAAGCGTCCGTGCGCCTCGTCGATTGCGGCGAAGAAGATGCGACTCTGTTGCGTCGTCTTCGCAGCGTTGTCGACGACTCCACTGATGCTCGCTCGCCCGCGCTTGTCTCCTCTGCGATCATCGTTCCTTCGCGCCCAACAACGCAAGGCTTTTCATCCTTCACGCTGTTTCGCGCCCTGCGAAGAAACCACG
>NW_018164444.1:72948047-72978617 GCF_001263595.1 Phalaenopsis equestris | reverse complement strand
TCCGATCGACGTGCGCTGCTTCTGCTTCTGCGTTTGTGCCGATCAACGTTTCTTGCTGTAGAAATGGCATCAGGGCGTTCCTACGCCGCCGCCCTCACCAGTGATAACCCCGTCTCCGCCACTCTTTCGAATATATTTCTGCAACGATACCACGACAATTTTGCTCTTGGCACTGAAACTGGATTTCTCAAAAAAACTTCCCGTAAAAACGGCAAACCTGCAATCTTTCTGAGGCAGAGATCTCCACCCTAGCTGCGTCCTGCCGACTGTCTTAGTTGGTAAGTTTATTTATGGAAACCCTAAACTTGAGCTAATTCGAAATAACTTTGAACAAATGAAGCTGAAAGAGGGTTGGAAGATCGATAAATTGGATGGTCGCCACATTCTTATTCAATTATCAAATAATGAAGACTACACCCATTTATTTGCGAGAAAACTTCTTCGAATAGAAAACCAGGTGATGAAGATTTTAAAATGGACAGTGGATTTTGATTCTCATACTAAACCTCCTACCATTCATGTTTGGCTGCGATTTCCAGGTTTGACGATCCACCTTTTTGATCAAGAGCTTCTCTTCGCTTTAGCGATGGTGTATGGTAAACCCCTCAAAACTGACACGCCTACAGTGAATCCAACTCAACCTTCAGAAGTCAGAATTTTGATAGAAAGGGATATTACTTTACCTTTTCCGGGAGAAATATGGATTGGCACACAACATCAGGGATTTTGGCAGCATGCAGAACTTGAACAGATACCACTTTATTGTACTCACTGTCGTATGTTTGGTCATTCTCCTTCTCAATGTTATCAGTTGCATCCAAATTTAAAACCTTCAAGTAAAAACGCTTCTGGATCTGCCCCACCTCATACAAGTCCCTCCTCCGCTTCTGAGTGCATTCCACAGACTATTAAAACACCGGTTGACACGATGTCATATCGGATGTCATCTCCCCCTCCCACTATCGGAGACAATACTATCTTTGTTCTTCCGACTGATATATTGACAGATGGTTTACTTGGGCCTAATAATCAGGATAACATTGAAGTTTCACATCCCCAGGATGCATCAGGTGTTGAAGAGATATTTACCATCTCTTCAGAATCAGAATGTTGTTACTGCTAGTCAAGAGCTGGAGCTGGGGGCTGGGGGCTCATTCTCTCCTACATGCCCAACAATCTATTGACCACACCGATCGAAGGTTTACACATCTAGAAAGAAAAAGAAGAATGAAAACACACTCCAGCTTGGGAACTTAATGGATGATATTCTAGTAACTTCGGGTAATGGAACGACACTCAGCAATTTGTTAGTTATCTCCGCTCCTAGAACCAGAGACAGAGGCAAGACCAAGCTGGCTCGTACCTAACAGCTTATTTCCTGCAAGCTTTGTTTTTTTGTGTTTTATCTTTGCTTCATCATTTTAGGATGCTAGTATCATATATATATATATATATATATATTATGAAAAGCCTAAGGGCTAATTTTATTGAATTAGAAAATGATACATAAAAGTTGTATGAGAAGAGCCCAAAGAGACACTCTACCCATACGATACAAGAACATAAAAACTCCAACTAAAGGTACAGATACACACAATAAAATTAAAAAACAAATTTAAAACATGAAGAAAACAGTAGCCAGGGACGAACTAGTTTAGTCATGTCTCTTCCTCTAGTTTTAGGAGCAGAACCAGATAACAAGCTTTGAAGAGTTGTGTCATTGTCAGGAGTCACCAATGTCAGGAGTCACCAAAGTATCATCCATTAAGTTTTCAAGTTGAAGTGAGCCTTCAGGCTTCTTTTTCCGCCGAGATGTGTAAACTTGTTATTCTTCATCTAAAGACTGGCTCATGTGATCCTCGATCTAATTTGATGTTAGAACCGCAGTAGGAGGAGAGACAGTCGTTGCCACCGCAATAGGTTCCAGTGTATGTGAAGTCTGAATTGTTACCTCTGCACTTGATGCTTCCTGAATAGGAGCTGCGGGACTATTCTGATTTTTAGTTCGAACATTATCCATTATAGTATGGTCAGGAGAAGGAATCTCAGGGGCAGACACCAACTCCTGTAGTGTAGCGTTTCCCTCCTCAAGTTGGCTGTCATCAGGTTTGCTGGGAGTGCGTTCAGGCACATGGTGTGCGCTAACAGTGTGTTCCTGCTTTTGACTAGTGGTTCTCAACTATGGGTGTAATTTAAAACATTTCTCCTACAGGTGTTCAAATATCTTGCAGTGCTTACAATGGTATAGTTTTTGTTCCATAATGATTTTTTGTCAATAACCAATGTAAGCAGATCCAAGTCAGACTTTTTCTACATTTGATAGTGTAATATCTCGTTCAATCAAAATTCTTGCAATAAAGGGTCATGAGAAATGAACTGTGGGTAAATCTACCAGCAAAAGTTTTCCAATGATAGTCCCAATTGCATATAAGATAGGTAGGTCAAAGAAATAAAACTTGAGTTCAGGTAATGAGAACCAGATAGGTGCAATTGGGGGTTTTTGACTGGCATCAAAATTGGGGGTCCATTTGAGCAATTTCATATGTTTGCCCTCAATTGTGATGAATTTCTTTTAGAAAATCCTCGTGTAATCATCTTCTGTGCTCAGTTGTATCATAACATGCCTTCCGTCGAAATGGCTCACTTGTCAATCCCCAACCAGTTTGAAATCTTCAAAAACCTTCTTGATGATCTCCATCTTAGGGCAACCTAATTGGAACTTTCCAACTAATGTACATTTGTATTTTCCTGTACGAGTTGAAATTTGGGCATTAGAAAAGAAATTGTTGGTTTACCCGTCTTTTTCTCTACTTTTTTTATGAGATTGCAATCGTCATTTCCTGCAACATAATCATGATAAACCTGCGGAAATACCGCACTATCTGTGAGGTGAAAAGAGGAGCTGCGTTTGTGAACCACTGTAGCATAGAAGGGTTTGGCGGGGTTATCACCGGCGAGGGCGGCGGTGTAGGAAAGCCCTGAGGTCATTACCGCAGCCAGTGCCAACCTGCAGCACAGTGAGAAGCTGCACGAGTGTCAAGCGGCTCTGTCACGCCATAGGCAGAGTCGAGCAGACTGGGCGGCTCTACAAGACGCAGCAGAAATGTCGAGCTGCTTTGTTTTTCGCAGACGAAGAAGTTGTCCAGCGGCTCTGTCGCAGAAAACTCAGGCACGAAATTGACGGCTCTGTAGCAAAGGAGACGCAGCAGAAGCGAGCGTCTCTGTCGCAGACGAAGACGCTGTCGAGCGGCTTTGTCGCAGACGAAGACGCTGTTGAGAGGTCGCAGACGAGACGCAGGCATCGACCGTAACACTGCCGCCAGTCGAGACACGAACGCAAACGCGAGACGACGCGAATGGAAGCAGATGCCAAAGCCGAAAGAGCGGAAAGGCAACCCCCTATGGAAGCTATCAGAGAATTTTGAAAATTTCAAACTAGTAGAAAAGTGGAAAGTGAAACTTCTTAATCCAAGGCATGTGTTGATTCAGTTAACTACGGCTAAAAGCTACGTTCAGATTTTTTTTAAAAAATATCTTAATATTGCAAGAAAGTCAATGAAGTTGCTCAAGTGGTCTCTCGATTTTAACTCAAATCATGAACCTCTCACTATACCGGTATGGTTTAGTTTACCTGGTCTCAAGTTTCATCTATTTAATCATCAGATTCTCTACTCTATTGGGGTCATACTTGGGGATCTTATAAAGCTAGATCTACCCACTTTCAATCTAACCAAACATTACTTTGTCAGAATACTTGTGAAAAGAGATATTACTTTACCTGATATTACAGAAGTTTGGCTGGCACAACACATAATAGATATTGGCAACAAATTGTCATGGAACATATACCCTTTTATTGTATCAATTGTATAATGTTTGGGCATCCCCTTGACAAATGTCACAGGCACCACCCTCACTTGAAACCCAAAGTTCAAATGAATAAGGATGTGTCTAACCCCACTGCTCTGGACACATCTGCTCCACCTGTGGAGGGATTTACTACAAGACAAGAGTTGTGTCTGATTTAATTGCCCCTGGGGACCCCTTCCTGACAATATTGTTTTTGTCACTGCAATTGATGTGTTGTCGGATGGTTTAGGGGCTTCAAACTTTTTTTAAATCAATACTGAAGGATCCTCACTCACAAGAGAATGTTCAAACCGATAATCAGGATAGCCTTGCAGCTTCTTATCTTCAGGAAGCATCAGGTGCAGAGGAGACAATTCAGACTTCACACACGCTAGAACATATCGTTATTGGCAATCTTTCTACTGCGGTTCTACCACCTCATCAGAACGAGCAAGTTGTTATTGTTAGTCAGGCGCAAGGAAATAAAGAAGAGGAACCTTTTCTATTTCAATATATTTGCTCTTGGGCATTTTTAAAGAGCAACACGTAGCTCCCTACGTGTTAATATAAAAGTAACGTACAAAAGGAGGGAGGGAAACATCTAAAAATAAAGATGTTCCTAGGGGTTTTTCTATCCACAGTACAACTTCACACAAAAAAATGAAAAAGGAAACCATGTACCAAAAAATACATGAGAAGCTGTATGCCAAAAATAAAGATGTACACCAGAAAATTTGAGAAAATAGCTCCAATGATACAGTGAGTTCGTTGAGACGGAATACACATTCAGTTGAGATCCAAAAAAAGTCATGTGCATCTCTAACCACATGAAGATCCTGCAGAAAACAAAAAGCAGGAAGAGAAGTGTTCCTTTAGCACACAGTCAACTTTGTAGTCCTGAAGGGAGCATGAAAGAGCCTCTGCAGAGAATTAAACATAAAAACAGAGCAAAAAATAGTTTCACAAAAGGAAGCCTCTTCTGCTTAACGAGCAGAAGCTGGTAAAGCAAGCAAGGCGTAGGAACTAAACAGTAGGTGATAAATAAACCACCAAGAACTGGAAGGTTGAGCTAGGAACCACGTAATGGTATAGACGATAATGAGCAGCCGAGGAGCAACCACAACCACAAACCCTAATCATCAGACTGCACCATTCTAACCGAAAACAAAAAAAAGCTAGCATAAAGGGGAAGAGAGGACTAAAATCCCTGAAAAATGTCTATTTGTCCGTCCCAAAAGTTTGGCCAAGCCAAGGCCAAACCAAACCACCAAAATGAAATGTTAATAGAAACCATCACGACGGACATAAGGAGCATCAATCTTGTCTCCAACCAACAAAGTGAGTAAAGAAGGTGGGGGAACGGATCCCACCCAACAGTTATTACTAGTGCTACCAAAGATAGCAAGTCAATTAGCGGGTCTATTCCCCTCTTGATAAATGAAACTCCAAATAACAGACATTTGAGATATTAAGAGTTTAATTCTCTTAATATAATAAAAGATATCCCATATGGCATCGGCCCCATTAGCAAGAATGTCAACCAAATTGTGATTATCACTTTCAAATATAACAAAATGCCAGCTAAGAGCATGAGCGATCATGCCAAAAAGAAATATTTTAAATACATTAACTAAAAGAGTACTAAACTCGTCTTTATCCCTAGATTGAAAGCTCTAATCACGCAAAGTACCTTCTTGCTCCCGTTCCTCTGTATGCGATCCCCATCTAAAAATAAAGAAGAGGTTTCTAGGGGTTCCTCTATCCACAGTACAACTCCACACCAAAAAAATTGAAAAAGAAAACTGTGTACCCAAAAATACATGAGAAGCAGTATACCAAAAAGAAAGTATACTCAATAAAGATTGTGACCAAAAAACAAATGAATGACACCAGAAAATCTGAGAAATAGCTCCAGTGATACGGTGAGTTTGTTGAGACGGCATACACATCCAGTTGAGATCCAAAAAAAGTCATGTGCATCTCTAACCACATGAAGATCCTGCAGAAAACAAAAAGCAGGAAGAGAAGTGTTCCTCTAGCACACAGTCAACTTTGTAGTCCTGAAGGGAGCATGAAAGAGCCGTTGCAGAGAATTAAACATAAAAACAGAGCAAAAAATAGTTTCACAAAAGGAAGCCTCTTCTGCCTAACGAGTAGGAGTTGGTAAAGCAAGCAAGGCGTAGGAACTAAACACTAGGTGATAAATAAACCACCAAGAACCGGAAGGTTGAGCTAGGGACCACGTAATGGTATAAACGATAATGAGCAGTCGAGGAGCAACCACAACCACAAACCCTAATCATCAGACTGCACCATTCTAACCGAAAACAAAAAAAAGCTAGCATAAAGGGGAAGCAGCATAAAGGGGAAAAGAGGAGGACTAAAATCCCTGAAAAATGCCTATTTGTCCGTCCCAAAAGTTTGGCCAAGCCAAGGCCAAACCAAACCACCAAAATGAAATGTTAATAGAAACCATCACGACGGACATAAGGAGCATCAATCTTGTCTCCAACCAACAAAGTGAGTAAAAAAGGTGGGGGAACGGATCCCACCCAACAGTTATTACTAGTGCTACCAAAGATAGCAAGCCAATTAGCGGGTCTACTCCCCTCTCGATAAATGAAACTCCAAATAACAGACATTTGAGATATTAAGAGTTTAATTATCTTAATATAATAAAAGATATCCCATAAGGCATCAGCCCCATTAGCAAGAATGTCAACCAAATTGCGTTATCACTTTCAAATATAACAAAATGCCAGCTAAAAGCTTGAGCGATCATGCCAAAAAGAAATATTTTAAATACATTAACTAAAAGAGTACTAAACTCGTCTTTATCCCTAGATTGAAAGCTCTAATCACGCAAAGTACCTTCTTGCTCCCGTTCCTCTGTATGCGACATCCGTCTCGCCTCCGCCTTTCCTTCGCACCAGGCACTCAACACCTCTTCCTTCGATTTGTTAGAGCAACGAGCTACTCTTTATGCAATCGAGCTTCCTTCTCCTCTCTTGCTCGAAGCCACAAATGAGGCGCACAAAATGCTTGGTTCCTCGCTCCGCAGGCACAAACGACGTCGAAGATGCTCCTGCAAGCCGTCTCTTTTAGTTTTGACACTCTGCCTCTTCTTCTCCTTCGCACTCTTAGGGCACAACATCGACTCCTTCACGCGGCAAACCCTTCTCGTCTTCTTCGACAAGCTAAGCACGAGTGATACCAGAGTTAACACAAACCATGAAGCAAGACGACAATAATTATTACTGAATTTAGAACGACGATACAATATAGACTCAAAACAAAGGAAAATAACCCTACGAATCAAAATGTGTAGAAAGGATTGCAAACAAACAACAATAAGACAAAAAAACCTGACGAGGAGGAAATCTGAGGTGGTGGTGCAAGGCAAACAACTGCGGTGAAAGTCTGTAAGGTGTCAGACCACTGTAGAAACATCAAACCGCAGCTGGAGGAAGTGGAGAAGTCGTCCATGGCTGGAATCTTGGGTGGCAGCTGACGGCAGCCAGCAGGGAAGCCGCACAGAAGAGGTGGCGGCCGTAAGAGGAAGAGGGGGAGCGGGAAGGATGGCCTGAGAGGCAGTTGGAAGAGTTGTGAAAGGCAACTATGGCTACGGCCTGCAGAGAAACTATAAGGAGATCGGTGGCGACCTGCAGGAAGCCTAGGGGAGCTCGTCGGTCTGCTGATGGTTGTCGATGGCTGTTGTGACTGGCTGGAAGGGCAAGGGTGGCAGTCTGCTGATGGTTGAAGGGTTGTGGCAGCCTGCTGGAAGAAACGAGAAGGAGGTGGAGGGCCTGCTGATGGTTGAAGGGTTGCGGCAACCTACTAGAAGAATCGGGGAGGTGGTGTGGTGGCTTGTTGTAGAGTTGCGAAGCGAATTGACAGCAGTATGAGGGATGGAAGAATAGATAAATATATCGGCAGGGTCGAGGTACAACGGGAACACCATCGGGACACGTGGAGACGATCACCACCCCGTATGAGGGACAACCGGAGCACTACCTCGACGTTGCATACAGCCCTTATAGATAAAATAACAATGCTAAAACCTGAATTCAGATATCAAAACAAGACCCCTCACGCTAAGCACATCATCCCATATTTATAAAAGAGGCTAGACTTATTTTAGGTAATGAAAATAAGAAAGAAAAATAAAATATAATTAGGTTTTCAGATTTTAGGAAATGATTTAAAATAAGAAGTGTTTTAAAATAAAAAGGTAAAATAATATCTAATCAGGATTTCTGATTTTAGGAAAGGATTTAAAAAAGGAAATTGTTAGGAAGGAAAATAAGAAAAGAAGAAAAGGAAAGAAAAAGGAAAAGATAAAAAAGAGAAAGGAGGGGGCCGCAGCCGCCCTTCCTTGAGGACCGGCCGGTCCTCTCCCTAGCCCCGCGTCAATGAGAGGCTTCCTTCCTCCTCTCAACTTCTCTTTACTCTTTACTCGGCTAGGGCACGCCTTCTCTCTTCACGCTCTGAATTACTCTCACACTCGCTCTCCTTGTTTCTCTCTCTCGTGCGCGATCACTTCTTTTCTCTAACGCTCATTCTCTGTTTGATTGGTTCAAATACGGGATACGACTCTTAAGTCGTAACTAAATAGTTGCTTTTGTTTGAATATTTATATTTGTTATCATTATTATTATTATTATTATTATTATTATTATTATTATTATTATTATTGTTGTTATTATTGTTATTATTATTATTATTATTAAATTTCAATTATTACAATGTTTACTTCAACAAGAACACGAGCCACAAAAGGTCGAGAAAGTGACGATAGCAAAATCCACTTGCATTAATTTGCCAAAAATTGAACCTTGAGAGTATAATGTAGATTGATTGATGAAACCGACAAGAAAATGAGAGAAAATTATCAAAGCTAAAGTAATAGGAGGCTCCTTGGAGGAATCAAAAAATGGGAACTTCTTCGACATGTGCACTGGAAAACCATTCACGTCATATGATCAATAAGAAACAGATCTTAAATAATCTACTTTCAAACAAATTTTGATAAACACACGACGACGATCAAAAAGCCCAACAGATAAGATGTCAGTCAAACATACGTCGAATATAAAAATATGAATAATATCAAAAAACAGATGACTATAGAAAAGTTTATTAACCAAAGTACAAGCACATGGTGTTGTCATAGTAAAAACCTTATCCTTAGAAAGATAGTGGGTATAACACGAAAGAGAGCGAATGATTTAAAAAAAAATTATAATAGGTTTACCATTAAAGATAGTGGGTGGCTTATATCGAGCATAATAAAAGTCATGCTAAAACAATAAAGAAAATATGACTGATGAATTCTACCAAATATAGCATTCACCCATAACAGAATTTGCACAAACGAAAAGTTAATATATAAGATTTGGTAAGTGTAGAAGCAACATGATTAAGCAGATTTGAAGGAGCTGATATACAACAAACATTAACGGGAGTAAAAGATGGCAAGGATTGGCCAATGGAAGCACCTATATAACTCCAATAAGATCCATACAGTTTGAAACTGACGCCTTACATCCTTATGGACCGCAAACATACATAATTTCTAACTTATATGGATTTGATGACTAACATAAATCAAAAGAGCAAAAGCAATCCAAATAATTTCAATCATTAAACAACAAAGTTTATAATAAACATTAAAATTCATTTGTATAATATCATATTTCCATTATATACATACCTTAATGACGCTGATATCTTATACCAAAATTATGCATCAAAATATAGAATAATTACTTCAAACATTGATCCCCAAAAAAGGATCAATTTATTTTATCACGACCTGGCCCAAGAGCTTGAAATACCAATGCGGGAACAGATAGTCAGACTGAAAAATTCATATCTAAATATTTTTCTTAAACAAAAAATTTATTACATTATTAGAAGTCATTCCAAACATAAAAGCTCGATCTCTCCTGGGGCTTCCCAGAGTCTGTCTACAAAGTATCTATTATTCATCTACTTTAAATTAGATTTGCCTGAAAATATTTAACAGTTAAAGTATGAGTTAAGCTAATCAAGTGCTAAAATGTTTCTAAATTACAATAAATCACACTTTAACACATTTATAAATACAGTAAAGCAGTGTAGTTTAGGTGTTATAAAAAGGAGATGATGAATAACTATGTTTTATTAATACTTTTATTTATTTCATATAAAACGGTCATCAAAGAGAGCTGTCATCTATGTGTATTAATAGTACACATTTTATAATATTTTTTGGGACACAATAAAAAAGTAAACAATCATTTCCATTTTCATTTGTTTTTTACAAGCACGACTATTTTGCTTCCTCAGTCAGTATCATATGGGAGTGACTCCAATATTTAAACATACGTATGTAGTTATGTATATAAAGGAAAACATATCATAAGTTATTTCTTTCTTTTACTAAACATTTGCCTTTAAACAATTTAAGCATGTGAGAAATATAATATTTGCATTTTACAGGTAAATACTAAATAAAATTAAAATATTTTTACTTGTATGTAAAAGTGCAACTGTAAATTATTTGCTTTTGATTACAGAAATAAGGAGTAACTATAAAATAAAAATATATTTATTCATTTGTTAAAATAAATGAAAGTTTTTTCTCTATTCAAACTATTTTCTTTGTTGTACCTATAATAAAAGACTATATTTGATTAGTTTTTATTATTTTGTTTCTTTTAAAATATTTTCTGATTATTAAATAAATTAATTTCAATATATGTTTTTTAATAAATAATTAGGTTTTCTCTATAGTGTTAAACTCATCTAATGGATTAAAAAGGCGTGTATTTAACTTAAAAAATGGCCATTATTAATGATGAGGAGTCAACTTTGGGTAAAAACACCCATTTGAGATTATCAATGTGTTAAATTAAATTTAATTTAAGTATTTCATAAATTGATAAAAGTTTGAAAATTCTAGGTATTATTTATGCAAGAAGATGAACTCAAGACGAGCTTAGAGCAGAAATTTATCATGACGCAATGCAAAAATTAATGTGAGATACTTAATTGTCAAATTAATAAACAAATTGTTATAAAATTGATGTTTGCTAAAACTTATTAGTATATCATATTTGATATATGTTCATATTTAAAATTTCTTTCATATTGAGTAAATTTGATTAAGTAATCAAAATTTTATTCATGTAAACGATTACTTATCTGCACTTCATAGCGTTATTACAGAAATGCAACATAAAATATAAATGTTAATTATCATCTGTCATACTATATTTTTGTGGATGCTAATTAAGTTTTTTTGTAAACAGATATGTTCATATTTAGCAAGAATGACATATACCAGAGTTAACCCAAACCACAATGAAGATACAAATATTATTGTTGAAATTCAAATAGGTTACAACAACGACTCTCCAAAACAAGAAATAAAAGACAACAAACAGAAAAGAACACCCTAGGAAAGGTGAAGGTAGTGAAGGGCAGTGGAGAGCAGGTCGAGGTCCGATGGGGGAGGTTGTTGTTAAGGGAGGAGGGTGTAAGTGGGGAATTGGCGGCAGCTGGGAGGCAAGGCTGAAAGCTGGGGGTTATCCAAACAGCCAGAAAAATGTACTCCATGGTCCGCCGGTGGAAAAGGAAGAGACGGACTGTGAGGGTAGCAGGTGGTGGCTATCCAAACAGCTAGAAAAATGTTATCCATGATCAGGCTTCCTCGCGGCACAGGTGGGAAAGGAAGAGACGGGCTGAAACTGGGTGGGAGGAGTGCTGGGAGGTGGATGGCAGAGAGCAGAGGAGAGGTGATGTGAGGTGCAAGCAGGGGAGCTGAGGCTTGTGGTTGGCAGAACAGCAGGATGTTGGAAGGATGACTAGCGGCCAGCAGGAAGGTGGAAATGGTTGTTGGAGGGGAAGGCCACGGACAGTAGGGATCTGGGAAGGGTGGCAACGGGTATGCGGACTACTGAAGGACGGCAGCAGCTATGTAAGACTGCAGGGAGAGTGACAGCGAGTAGGTGGGATGAAAAGGAAAATATGATTATCCCAGCGGGAGCGAGTTACAACTGGAGCACCCCTCGAACCTTTGGAGAAGATCACTGCCTCGGACAAGTTACAGTCGAAGCACCTTCTCGCTTTGAATACAGCCCTAGAAGGGAAAACAGCCCCGACGGCTGGCTTGGACAGAAATCTGAAACCTGGAAGACCAAAAACTAAACCCTATGACAGCAACACATATTTATAATAGACATATATGCGGGAAAACAGAAAAGAAAGTTGGTGGGGGGTTGGGGGTGCGGGGGGGGGTCGGTTCAACCTCCTGTTGGACCAAGAGCCAGGTTGGGTTGTTGAAACGGTAGGCTCCATTCAGTCCCAAGCCACTAGGACAGTCTTCCGAGGTTGTGACAGCTTCGACCTCATTCGTCATAGCTTTTTGTCTCCTTCTAGTAGTCTGGTCAGTCATAATGTAAACTCCCAATAAGTTAATTATGTAGGCGACGTCGTTCCAAAGAACGTCTTCTTATAATAGGTTTCTGTTCTCATTTAGCACAATATGAACGCGCGGCGGAAGGAGACTCATAATCAGTACATAGGAGGAGTTTCTAGCTTCAGTACTGATAGTCTGTACTGCTCAAAGAAAATAAATTTATCAGTAAGCAATAACATCTGTCAAGTTATATTTCTAAGCCCAGTTTAAATTTTATGTCAGTTAAAAGTGAAGTTATGTTGATTCATTATCGTCTTAGTCATTCAAATTTTTCGTACATGAAAATAAATGTTTCCACATTAATATCTCACTAAAAAAATACAATCATTATCAATGTGAAACTTGCCAACGTGCAAAACTTGTAATAACTAAAATTTTAATAAAACAAAAGAATAATAAGAAAAAAAAAGAAAAAGGCGTTGGCGGTTTGACGAGTCGCACCCCCTCACAGCATTTTTTACGCACGCTTTGTTTTCCCCTCGTTTGAAATAAGCAAGTGAACGAGAAATAGAGCGAGAGAAGAAAATCAGAGAAGAAGTCGTGCTCTAGCCGAGCGAGAAAGAGGAATTGAAAGCGCGGGAATAGGGAAGCAATGACAGAGAAGGGAAAGGAAGAAAAAAGAAGGGTGTTTATCTCTTACCATTTCAACCCTAAGACCTAGCTGAAAAAGGCATTGACGTTGTGTTTGTGTGTAGAGGAAGGATTTGAAATCTTTGCGTGTGTGGGTGTTGTCTGCGTCGAGCCGAGAAAAGGAAGGAGGCGTTGCAACGTGTGCTCTGCTTTGAGTCGAAGTCAAGAAGGAAGGGAGGAGTTGCAACCTTTAACGTTTTGCACACGTAGTAGAGGAAGGGAGCCTGCGTCAAACCGAGACCGAAGAAAAGGAGTGATGTCGTGCTTCCGTGCGGTGGAAGAAGAAGTCGAAGGGAAAGAAGAAAGCTGAGGGAGGAGGGTGAAGTGCACAGCTCTGTCGAGAGGAGAAGCTCGTGTGTGCGATCAAAAAGACGAGCTTCATGTGGAGTAGGAGGGCTCTGCGATGTCAAAGTTCACGTGTGTGAGCTAGGGCGAAGGCAAAATTTTAAGGTGAGTTTAAAAAATTAAAAATTAAAATTTATGATTTGGGATATAATATTAAAATTTAAAATTTATGACTTTAAACAAAGAATTGTGGTGAAAGATTTTGAGGGAAGGGGAAGAGTTGGACAAACAAAGAATTTAAGGTATATTATGGTTTTTATTAAGTTATTTAATAAATCTGTGGATTTGTGTGTGTATAAATGCAATGTCAATTTAATCAAGACTTTATTACAAAGATTTTGGCTTTGAAGGAGAGGAAGTTGTGAAGAGGGCGGAAAAGGGAGTAGATCGGCCAGAAAGCCTATAAGGTACATGTTAAACCTTGCGTCATTAATAAAACTAATAACATAATTAGATATGTTAATTAATTAATTTTATTAAACTTCATTAAAGTTAGGAAGTGAGAAAGAAGGTCGACTAATCCCTTGGATTTGAGGAAGAAAACAGATACTTTTACGAGATAAGGTATGTCTTAAATTAAAGTTTAGCTTACTTAGGAATTGATATTAATAAAACATTAATGTTTAGTTGCATCTTAGGTTAAAGCGCATTTAAGACTATAAAATTAGAGGTTAGTGTGGCAAACAAGCTAAACAAAGTGAGTAATAATTTTCTTATATGTATTGACTTTAAAGTTTATTAAATAAATATTTTCTTTAAAGCATTAGAAAATTATGTTATGTCGGTATACATGTTGTACTTTAAGAGTGGAAGAAAATGAAAGGGGAAAAGGAAAAAAAATGTTTAATGACTTTAAAAGAATGAAATTTAAATGAAATGAAAGTTAAATGTTTAGGTCATACAAAATTGCCCTCAAATGGTACTGGCAGGTGATGCAACGTATCGGCACACATTAAAGAAAATGGTAAATGTGCACCTTCGGGTGCAACTCGAGGGTAACTGCGGGTCTTCGAACACATTTTGAGGGTGCGTTAGGACACATTTTTTAAGATACCTTCGAGTATGACAATAATTTTATGATGACTATCAAAAATGTTAAAAATCATAAATAATTAAAGTGGAACGGGAAGGGATAAATTTTAACGTTTTAATGAAATTAATTGCATTTTTTGTTGGTCATTCATACATAGCATATAAATTTAATGCATGTTAGATTATAATTAATCACTAATTTTTACTTACAGTTGAAGTTAAATATTTTATTTCAGAAGAAGGAAAGGTTTAGGTTTGTTATGTCTGATGGGAGAAACTTTATTTACCATAGAAGGATCATTGTTGCTAGGTATGCTCTTGATAATAGTTCTATTTACTGTTTCTATCGGTTTTCGATTTACTGTTAAGTACTGTAATGAGACTGCTGCTAGGTATGTTCTTGATAATAGTTCTATTTACTGTTTCTTTCGGTTTTTGATTTACTGTTCAGTGCTGGAATGAGATGTTATTTTTGAATATTATTGTTTCTGGATGTTTTAGCTTTTATTGCACTTGTGGATTATTAATTTTTTTATATGTATTGAAAGTTTTCAAAATGTGGTTAGTTATATGCTAATATTGTCTTACCGTTGTTCTCGCCTTAGTTAATTCTAAGCATCAGGTCGGCTCGTGACAAAGACATATCAGACATCTATATTTCAAATTGAAATACAAGCCTTCGAACCTGTATTTTGGTAATTCGCAGTGATATATAGGGACCCTCACAGGTAAATACTATAAAAAAATACGATTATTTGTATCATTCAGAGATGATCACACAAGAATAAAATGGACATTTCTTATGAAATAAAAATCTAAAACAGTCACCATATTTCAATCCATTCATTCTATGATTCTCACTTCCAAAGCAAAATTCAATTTCTTAAAACTGATAATGCTAATGAATACTTTTATTCTATCTTTAGTCATTATCTTTCCAATTAGGGAAACAGAAACTTGAAGAACAAATTAATGCTCTAGAAAAAAATAAAACCTGGATAATTACAAAGTTATCGCATGGAAAAAAAATCTTGTTAGCCACAAAGGGATATTCATGATAAAATATAAAGGCAATGTAAGTGTACAGAGATTCAATGCCAGCCTAGTTGTCAAAGGCTTCACGTAGCCATACGAGATTGATTATCATGAAACATTTGCATCAGTTGTCAAACTTAATATGGTTTTAGTTTTACTCTCTTGCAGTAAATCAAGATTGGCTTTTATACCAACTTGGTCAAAAATGTCTTCTTGAATTAGTGACCTTGATGAAGTCTACATGATTATACCTTCGGGCTTGAAAAATAGGTCGAATAGGCTGGTTTGCAATACAGAAGTTGTTATATGACTTGAAGCAATCTCTTTATATGTAATTTGATATGATTGTTAAAATAGTGATTATAAACAAATATCATCAAGGTCAAGTTGATTGAACACTATTTGCTAAATCTAATTCTAGATCAAAATTCTTATTCTCATAGTATATGTGGATGATATTATCTTGATACGAGATGATTCAAAGAAAATTATCAAACTAAAAAGGATGCTTCTAACAGAATTTGGGATCAAGAACCACGAGAACCTCCAATAATTTCTGGGAATGGATGTGATTCAGTCTAAAAAGGAAATTATCTGTTAAGTGAAATATACTTAGGTGAAAATCTGCTGACACGCCCATGGGTTCCAACAATTGGCTTAACATAAGTGAAGAAAACAGTACAGTTGACAAAGGAAGATAACAAAAACTTGCGGGCAAACTACTTATCTATCACACATAAGATCAGATATTGCATACTCAATCAGTGTAGTAAGCCAACACAATAATAATCAAAATGAAGGTCATTTGGAAGCAGTGAACAGAATCCTGAGATGCTTGAAGATGACCCTGTATATGATTTACTCTTCAAAAGATCTGAAAATCGCAAGATTGAGATATACACATCCTAGCTGGGCAAGAGAGATAACAAAAAGGAAATCAACCACTATATAATATTCATACATCTGGGGCAATCTCATCATATGGAAAAGTAAGAAAACGAGTTGTCTCTCGGAGTAATGTAGAATTTGAATACCATGCTTTTGTGTTAAGAATATGTGAGAAAATATGGATTCAAAGGAAATTAAGGGAACTTCGAGTTGAGATGAAAGACATAATTAAGATGTTCAGTGAAAATCAAGTAGTTATTAGTGTAGTCAAGAATCTTGTGCATCTTGACAGAATAAAACAAGGAGATTGACCGACACTTCATCTCAAAAAAGGTTAACAAAAAAATTGTTCAGCTCAGTTGTGTTCCTACACGACTCAACAAAGCATTATCAAGGATCAATCATGATAAATTGAAGTTCAAGCTTTATTTATACAATATATACAACCCAGCTTGAGAAGGAGCATTAGAAAGTAGCATTTCGCATTAGATAGAAACTTAATTCCTTTTCTCAAAATATATTTTACTAATTGTATTTCTTTTATTTGATATTTCATTTCTACGTTACTTTATTTTTTTCCCCTTTTGAGTTATTCCTATTAGGCTTTCTTTCATTATTATATATGTAGCAAGGTGTGATGCATGAGAGTTAACGAGAAATAAAATTGTTTTAGGAATTTCTACAATTGTCAACTTCTTACCATTACAAAATGCAACTCAAACCCATCAAGCATTCATCTAGAGTATCCAAAATATGAATGTCTTAAAAAGCAAGCAAGGATGTCAAAATACTTTCATCGTGGAGCAAGTTAAGATAAATTTTCATCCTTTTTTTTTTCTTTTTCCTTTTTTCCTTTTTCCCTTTCTTTTTTAAATAAGATTCTCTTTGGCCTCTAAATGTTAACCTTGTGAGATATTGAATGCAAATAGCAAACTAAAAAATTTTGCATTCAAGCAAGTCGTTGGGAGTTTGATCTCTCAAAGTTATTGATTCCTGTCCTGATGAGCATTTCAAGTTTCTAACAAATCATTTTAAAAGAGTCAGACTTCTCTAAACATTACCTCCTTAACAAACCTCGTTCTACTAAGGAAGACTAAGGAACATGATTATCTGACAATCTGTAAAAGACTCGTGTGATTACCAGCCTCCTTCAATTGAATATCAACATCATGCAATGCATATTCATGTTCATAGAACGTCCTTTCAAAGTTCCATGAACTGCTATGTCACCATGCTTGAAAAAACAAAATTATCCTCTAGCCACCTTTCGTTATTGTTTAACATTCATCAAAGGATGTAGATATCAAGGATCGATGCTACTCTACCACGTTCCCATTTAGCTTTCATGAGCAATGCTAACCAAAAAGTTGTTGTTAGGTTTGATCGCATCCAATCACAACATCATTTGTTCAAATTTCTTCTACCACTGATATCTTCTCCTCAGAGCTAAAGGCGCAAATTCTATACTTGCAAATATGCAAAATTATCCTCTGGCCACCTTTCATTGATGTTTGCATTCATCAATGGACATGAATATTGTGGTTAGAATCTAGTGCGATCTTTAAAACCTCTTCCACCTTTAAGTTTTTTAGCATTGGTCCCTAGTAAGGCATTGCAAGCTTTGATCATATCTAACCACAAGTTCATTTGTTCAATCATACCCCATCAAGCTGAAGTTATAACATTGCCTCCTCGTTCCTATACTCTCCCTTTCACTCATATGAGTCCCAGCATATTGCATATCTTAGTTAAACGCCATCAGTTTGGCCACCACACTGCATGCTCGCCTCGCAGCAAATCTTTTATCTCCATAATCCGGATACCTTGTCGAGAAGGAGAAACAAACAGTGTATTGCCCTTGCAGAAAATGGTTAACATATAAGATATTAGTCACATGGCGTTCAAAAAGTGTATTAATTGTTGTGCAAACATTTTCTCTACCAGAACAATAAAAAAATTTTGGAAGGTATTTCTTCCTTGTAGAACAAGCATTAGCTGAAATTAAAAGAAAATTAACTGCCAAAATAGCTTTAAAAAGGATAACAAACAAAGGATGAAATGTTCAGATAATTACCACAAGTCCATGTTTCATCAGCATCTAAAAAGGTAGAATCCTTGTTCACACATTGTGGATGATAAGATTTTGTACAATCTCTGTGAAAAGTGGTCACAAAAAACAAGAGTAAATCAGCCCCAAAATGCAGAAGAGAGATTAAATTTATTTAAGTTATAAGCATCATCATCATTTATCTTAACCCCGCTATTATGGACGTTAAGCACTATAACGTGTGCAAACGTAAATATTAGCACTTCATGCATTACAGGTTTACCTTGCTATCAAGAAATATAAATAAGGAAGCCTCAAAAGAACCAAAAGAACAAGTATTGAAAAGCATCTATGATATCACAGTCCAATTATAGAACAATTCCACCCTTCTAGCTAACACTTGCTTAGTTTACACATATTAAAATCAGGCTTGGTTTGTCACTTACTGGTGACATCCTAACAAAACCTTAAATAATAACACCACAATCAAGTGAGAATTTGGCATGTCTCTTAAATGCCCGTGAACAAGCAAAATTCTAATTTAAATTCATTACATGGTTCTGCATAAATTTTTCTATTGGTTACGTTCTCTTAATCTAAACCAGAACCACAAGTTAGCGCCCAACTTGATAGGATATCTAACGATCCATCCTCATACTAAGTCAAAATAAAGTTTTGAGCAAGGCGTTATTTTGTGCTGGCTTAAAGTAACCCAGCGCCCTTCACACACACATAAATAAATATATATACAAATCCTCCTATGCTACAGTGGTTCACAAACACAGCTCCCCTTTCAACTTGCAGTTAGTACGGTATTCCCGCAGATTTACCATGATTCTATTGTTGGAAATGGAGATTGCAATCTCATAAAAAAAGTAGAGAAAAAGGCGGGCAAACCAGCAATTTTCTTTTCTGACGCTGAAATTTCAACTCGTGCAGGAAAATACAAATTTACACTAATTGGAAAGTTCCAATTAGGTTGCCCTAAGATGGAGATAATCTGGAAGGTTTTCGAAGACTTCAAACTGGTTGGGGATTGGCAGGTGGGTCATTTCGACGGAAGGCATGTTATGATACAGCTGAGCACAGAGACATGTTATGATACAGCTGAGCTCAGAAGATGATTACACGAGGATTTTCTAAAGAAATTCATCACAATTGAGGGCAAACATATGAAATTGCTCAAATGGACCCCCAATTTTGATCCCAGTCAAGAACCCCCAATTGCACCTATCGAACTCACATTACCTGAACTCAAGTTTCATTTCTTTGACCTACATATCTTATATGCAATTGAAACTATCCTTGGAAAGCCTTTGCAGGTAGACTTACCTACAGTTCATTTCTCAAGGTCCTCTATTACAAGGATTTTGATTGAACGAGATATTACAGTACCGGATGTAGAAGAAGTTTGGCTTGGATTTGCTCAAAATGATTATTGGCAAAAAATCATTATGGAACAAAAACCATACTACTGCAAGCACTGCAAGATGTTTGGACACCCGTAGGACAAATGCTTCAAATTGCACCCACAGTTGAGAACCAATAATCAAAAGCAGAAACACATGTCCCAGCAAACCTGATGACAGCCAACCTGAGGAAGGAACTACCACAAGACGGGAGTTGGAGTCTGCTCCTGGGATCCCTTCTCCTGACCATACTACAACGGATAATGTTCGAACTGAAAATCAGGATAGTCTCGCAGCTCCTATTCAAGTAGCATAGCATCAGGTGCAGAGGGTAACAATACACACTTCACATACATTGGAACCCATCGCGGCGGCAACGACTGTCTTTCTTCCTACTACGGTGCTAACATCAAATCAGATAGAGGATCACAAGAATCAGTCTTCCGATGAAGAATGGCAGATTTACACTTCTCGGCGGAAGAAAAAGGCTGGGGGCTCACTCCAACTTGGAAACTTAATGGATGATACTTCGGGGACTCCTGACAATGGCACGACTTTTCAAAGTTTGTTATCTGTTTCCGCTCCTAAAACTAGAGGAAGAGGCAGGACTAAACTGGCTCGTCCCTAGCTACTTGTTTTCAGCATGTTTTAAATTTGTTTTACATTTTATTGAGTCTATCTGTATCTTTTTTTTGGTATTAGTATCATATGGTAGGGTGTCTCCTTTGGGCTCTTTTCATGATGGTGGCGAGCTCTGTTTGGGTTTCGCCCGATGGCGAAACCCAGCGTTAACCTCCGGCTTTCACTCCATTGTCTTTGTGCTTTCGCGGCCACTGTCTTGTCAGCTTCGCATACAATCTCAATCGTTGCTAACTGAGCCTTCTTCGTTCTCGGTCGTCTTCTTTGGACAGCTACGACAGCGCCTCGGGTTGCAGCAGCTTCGTCTTCGGGGTTGCGTCGTCGCACGCCGTCGCTGCTTCTCGTCGTCTGCGTCGAGTGCCTTCGTCCTCGGTCGCATCCTCGGTCGCAGACGGCCTGTCTGCTCAGCGACAGAGCATCGTTTTCCTCAGTTTTTTCTCACGCAGTGAAACACCGGCCAAGGTAATGGCCTCAGGGATTCTTTCTTACGTCGCCGTCCTTGCCGATGATAACCCCGCTCCCGTCCCTCTTTCGAATACTCTCAAAAAAATATCTTGTAAAAATGGCAAACCTGCAATCTTCCTCACAGAGACCGATATCTCAACCCTAACTGCGCCCTGTAGACTGTTCTTTGTAGGTAAGTTTCTTTATGGAAACCCTAAACTTGAGCTAATTCGAAAGGATTTTGAGCAAATGAAGTTGAAAGGGGGTTGGAAGATTGGTAAATTGGATGGTCGGCACATTCTCATCCAATTATCAAATGATGAAGATTACGTCCATTTGTTTGCGAGAAGACTCCTTCGAATAGACAACCAGGTGATGAAAGTTTTAAAATGGACTGTGGATTTTGACCCTCGTATTGAACCTCCTATCATTCCTGTTTGGCTGCGCTTCCCAGGTTTGAAGGTCCACCTTTACAATCAAGAGCTCCTAATCGCTAGCTTCAGCGATGGTATACGGTAAACCTCTCAAAACTGATACGCCTACATTGAATTTGACTCGACCTTCTAAAGCTAGAATTTTGATAGAACGAGATATTACTACCTTTTCCGGGAGAGATATGGATTGGCACACAGCATCAGGGATTTTGGCAGCAAGCAGAACTTGAACAGATGCCTCATTATTGCACCCACTATAGTATGTTTGGACACTCTCTTTCTCAATGTTATCATTTGCATCTGAATCTTAAACCTCCAAGTAAAAATGCTACTGGATCTACCCCACTTCACGCCTGTCCCTCTTCCGCTCCCGAGTGCATTCCACAGATTATTGAAACACTGGTTGACACGATGTCACCTCTCCCTCCCACTACCGGAGACAATCTTGTTTCTATTCTTCAGACTAATGTATTGGCAGATGGTTCACTTGGGCATCCTACAGTCTCTATTACTGTTGAAAACAATACTGCAGGATCCTTACCTCCAAAGGATATTCTTCGGTCCGATAATCAGGATAGTATTGCAGCTCCACATCCTAAGGAAGCATCAGGTGCTGAGGAGACATGTTTACCATCTCTTCAGAATGAGAATATTGTTACTCGTAGTAAGGAGCTAGGGGCTTATCCTCTTCTACATGCCCGACAATATGTTGATCACACTGATCAGATGAGCCAGTCTTCGGATGAGAAATGGCAGGTATACACATCTAAAAAAAAAAGAATGAAGGCACACCCCAGCTTGGGAACTTAATGGATGATATTTTAGTAACTTCGGGCAATGGCACGACACTTAGCAATTTGTTAGCTGGCTCTGTTCCTAGAATCAGAGGCAGAGGCAGGACCAAGCTGGCTCGTCCCTAGCAACTTGTTTTCTGCGAGTTTTGAATTTTAGAGTTTTATCTATGTCTTATCTTTTTTAGTATGTTAGTGTCTGTGTATCGTATGGGTAGGGTGTCTTTATTGGGTCCTCTCATACAACCTTTATGTACATTTCAATTTCAATAAAATTCGCTCTTGGGCGTTTCAATAAAATATTGATTTTCCATGCGTCTTTTGGCCCCGTGATGAGGACCCGCGCCATGTGCCTAAATCTCCAAAGCCCCCCGAGCCAAGGTGGGATCGAACCCCTGACCTGAGGAGACTAATAGTGACCCCGCTATCAACTGAACACACACACACATATATATATATATATAATAGCCTCAGGTTATTCTTTTTTTAAATATATATATATACATGTATATGTATATACGTGTGTGTATATATATATATATTTAAAAAAGGAATGGCCCAAGGCTATTATACGAGCCTCGACCATTCCCGGTGCGCCTAACAATTAGAGTACCACACCCTCCACTGCGAGGAATCAAACCCCATACCTGAGGGGACATACAACTGACAAGCAGATGTCCAACCAACTGATTTGAATACGTGACATATATATATATATATATATATATATATATATATATATATATATATGTTTCAAACACAATGTGTATATATATATACATATATGTATATATATATACATATATGTATATATATATACATATATGTATATATATATACATATATGTATATATATATACATATATGTATATATATATACATATATGTATATATATATACATATATGTATATATATATACATATATGTATATATATATACATATATGTATATATATATACATATATGTATATATATATACATATATGTATATATATATACATATATGTATATATATATACATATATGTATATATATATACATATATGTATATATATATACATATATGTATATATATATACATATATGTATATATATATACATATATGTATATATATATACATATATGTATATATATATTTGGGAAAAAGAGCATCGGAGGCTCTCTACGTGTTAAAATTAAAAAAAAGGTATAAAAGTTAGAGGGGAGGAGGATCCCCGTCTAAAACAGCCAAAAAATACTTTTAACACAGCCCTAGGGGTTCCTCCTCCCACATTACAACTTACGCAAAATGAAAACTCCATACTTACAAGTATACCCAAGCCAAAAAACAAAACTAAAAAATAGTATACCTGTGCCCGTGTAGTAGAAATAACAAGAAAAGAAACAAAAAAGAATCCAAGAAAAAAAGAGGCAGCAAGATACTCCTAATCCACTGGAAACACTCCAACAAACAACAGTGTAAACTGGGATGTCCATCGACTAAGCAGAGCAGCCAAACAGCACAAAACCAGCGTAAACCAAGAGATCAAGAGAGCCAGAGACACAAAGCCAGAAAGGGGTGCAATCTGAAACCTGCCAGCAAAATAAAGAAACCACAAGAGGGAGGGTGCAAAACCAAACAACAGCAAAGATACGAGAGCACCCAGTCATAGAGCCGAGCAGCAAGTAGTTTCTAAAATCTAACATAAAGCAAATCCAGGTTGTCCACATTAAGGAGACGTCTGAGGGGAGCAGGGGAGATAAACCTACAGAGCATGCATCCCCTGCTTGCCTGGCTAACCAATCGGCAGGGGAGTTGCCCTCTCTATGGATGAAACTTCAACTCACTTTCATATGTCTTTCATAAATTAAAGCAGAAATACGTTTAAGAATGCATATAATGGATATAATATCCCAGAGAGGAGTAGAGATACCCAACAGTATATCATAGAGCATTTTCGAATCAGTTTCCACCTCAATTGTATGAAAATTGAAAGCAATTGCCACAGTTAATGCAAGAAAAAACCCCAGCATTCTATAGCTAAGGGGTTGTCAGTAGCAACAGGAGAAGTAAAATTGCACATACATTTACCCTTAGAATTTCTAAAAATGCCCCCAACCGCAGCAGATAAATGGTTCCAACAGCCATCCCCATTCACCTTAACCCATCCGGAAGAAGGGGGAGCCCACCTGATTAAACGGGGGGGGGCGGGGGGGGCTGAAGTTCGAAACATCATTGGTACAAACCCTGAGAGCCTTGGTGTAATAGGCCAACACATAAGAAGTTGTCATAGAAGCTGAAGGAGGGGGGGAATTATATTTGAAGTTGTTTCTCGCGGTCCAAATAAACCAAAGGACCAGCAAAGGAAGGGAAAACCCTCCCCCCTTATCATCAAAAGCCTTCCATTGCCAGAAATAAATATTTAGAATGCCTCTATGGATCCAGGGGATACCAAAGTGTAAGCCCAATATATTCCAAACATTCACAGAAAAAGCACATTCAAAAAATATGTCTCGAATCTTCCTCCGAACTTTGCACATAGGACATCTCGAAGTCAATTCAAGGTCTTTCAACTTTAGAATGTCATTAAGAGACAGTAAAGAAGAGAAAATTAGTCAGAGGAAAAAGGAGATAGAGAGAGTTAAAGTTTGTACCAAATCAATTTTCCCCAAAACCAATCCCGGTGAGAGTGTAAAGTGTCATAGATTAACTTGCAGACCAATTGAGAAGTGGTCCTCTTCCACATAGGAAAATCCCTGCGCGAAGGGGTAATAGGTATAGTATTTATATGCTTAACATTTTGCTCCCCCACAATAGAACACAGTTTGGTGAAATCTCATCTATCTTGAGAAATCTTGAGAAAAGAAATGAGAAAAGAAATCAGAAACAAGTTATTAGTATGGAGAGGATGAGAATATTCATAGAGAAAAGGTAATCCCCAATTATCATTACAGAAAGAGATGTTACCGTCACCAATGTCCCAAAACATGAAATCACTAGCAATAGACCTAGCATTAACAACAGTTTTCCAGATCCGAGAATCACCAACCTTCCATAAAACCTGGGAAGGGTGAGAAAAATCACAGTATTTCTGATGCATAAAAGTGACCCATAGAGATGAGCTCATTCTAAATTTAAACCAGATTTTGCAAAGGTTTATTTCAACCGTGTGTTTCAAGGCTTTAAAGCCAAAACCGCCAACCTTCTTAGGCTTACACAACCTTTGCAAAAAGCCCCAAATCTTCTTAGTATCATTCCCCACCCAAAGAAATTTATTGAAAAGCCTCTCTATGACATTAATAGCACTTTTCTTCAGATTAAACACCTGCAAAACATATAGAGGAATACTCTGAAGCACACTAGATAGCAATATTATCCTGCCCCTAGTAGAAAGAAAAACATTTCTCCAATCGTTAATTTTACACTTGATTTTATCAATAACATCATCCATATGAATATTCATCCATATGAATCATCATCCATATGAATATGTTTCCTCTTTCCCCTAATCAAATTAACCCCAAGGTATTTAAGAGAGAGAGGCATACTGATAAACTGTATAAGAAACCCCCCAATGAATAAGTTGTTGTTTAACATGTTCGCCAAAATACATCTGGCATTTGTCACAATTAAAAACTAGTCCAAAACAATTCTATAAATCATTTAAGAGCCTCATTAATTGTTTTCAGGCAAGTTTAGAGGCATTAGCAAAAATAATAACATCATCCGCGTAAGCAAGGTGAGAAACCACCATTTTGGTCTTATGAGAAAACTGCGTATGAGGATGAATCAGTTGAAAATGATTGAGTATTCTAGATAAATAATCAAAGGCTAAAATGAAAATAATAGGGGAGAGCCTGTCCCTCTGTTAAATGCCCCTGCACGCATTGAAGAAACCATAAGAATTATCATTAACCAGCACGGAGTAATGATTATTAGTCAACCATCTTTTAATCAATATGCAAAAACTGGAATTGAAACATCTGGCCTTCAGATAAAACCCCAGCTAATAGTATCAAAGACCTTCTTGATATCAAATTTGATAACTAAATTGTCACCCCTGCATTTTTTATCAAGATCTTGTAAAATTTCCTGAGCCATGAGGATATTAGCCATGAGGATATTGTCAGAAAGTCAGAAATATCACAGCCTTTTATAAAAGTCGATTGATGTGGAGAGATGAGAGAAGAAAGATGAGGTTGTAGGCGGCCACAATCAATTTGCTAATAATTTTTGAAACCACAGAAGTGAGCGATATAGGACTAAAATCCTTCCAATGCAATTTATCATTAGATTTAGGCATAAGAACTATCAAGGCGGCAGTAAAATACTTTTCAAGATCTTCTCCCCGAAAAAAACTTTGAATCGCAATAACCAGCTCTTTTTTTATGATGTCCCAGCAAGAAATATTAAAAGCAGAAGTGAAACCAACAGGGTCAGGAGTCTTCTGGGAGTGAATATCTTTGAGGGCAGAGAAAATTTCCATCTCAAAGGGGGGATCAGACAAAGAGAGGGAGGAAACCATATCTCTATGAGCATCAAACATTTTTGAATGAATATCAGTGACCGGCAGAGCATCAGCATAAAGAGAGATAAAATAATCAGCAGCATTGGAACCAATTTGATCAACATTAGTGAGGACACACCCTCATCGGTAACAATCTTGAGAATGGCATTAATATTCCGCAATGTTTAATGATGGCGTGAAAATACTTTGTGTTTCGATCGCCATTTCTAAATTGAGTGTCACAAGGTTTTTGTCTAAGGAAATCTTCCTCAATAGTGATTTCCTCCAAGAGTATGGTGAGCATGGGCTAACTTAGCAACAAGATCAGGAGTGTCGATCACCTGTGCCTCCAGTGCATCCACCTCATGTTGGGCATTCAAAATCCTGAAACACACATTGCTAAAATATCAAAGTCCCGCTTCTTTAAAAAAGTAGTCACATTCTTATGCAATTGTCATAAAATAAACCAAGGGCTGTCACTCCACCGCGAGACCCAAGCCTATTTAATCAAATCAAAAAAGGTAGGATGAGAAGTTCAAACATTAAGAAATTTGAAATGAGAGCGAGCAGGTTTAGCATGAAAAGTCAAGCTAAGCAAAATTGGATTATGATATGAAGCAGCGTGATTAAGATGCTTGACATGAATAACATTATAATAACCTTGAAAAGAGGAGTTTCCCAGAAATCTATTCAGTTTCTGCATAAGAAGGCCCCTCCTCCAAGTATAGGGAGGACTCGAGAAACCCAAATCATAGAGGCCAGCATCGCCAATGTGCTCACAAAAATGATTGATAAGATTTGTATCAACTTTAGCACCACCCCTTCTCTTCAAAGGAGACATAATCATATTTAGATCAACCCCAATAAACCAGTTATCAGAAATAGAAGCACCCATTTGTGTAAGTTGTTGCCAAAGAAGTAATTTATCCCGTTATAAGGAGCTGGCGTAAATAAAAGTAGCCCAACCATGAAAATCCTCCACTTGATAATGAATTAGAACATATACTGCACATTATCATCAATAATGTTGAAAGTGATATCTTTTTTCTAAAAGAGCCAAATTTTATTGTTTTGATTACTATAGCGCATGTAATTCTTGAATTTATTACAATTCTTGAATTTTTTAATGATATTCTCCTTATGAACCGACACAAACAGCTCCAATAGAACAAAAATGACTGGCTTATGGACCCTACATAAATGTTTTAAACGATTAAAAGAGTGGGGGTCCGCCACTCCCCTAATGTTCCATACAAGAATGTTAAACATGTTGGCCCAAAACACCCCCCCTCCTAGCAATCCTAGGGGGAAGGTGCAAGTGCTCACCCTCAGAATGATAAGTGACATCAATATTATTTGAATTTGTCATATTAGGAACTTCTGATTTCCTTCTACCGCGTTTCATACTGTATTTTTGAATTGTCCATTCGGAATCCAAAGCCAAGGCAGCAACAACAGCTGGGTCAGGCGGTGGAGTTGTAGAAAGTATAGTAGTGTGATGTGCAGATAGTTGTGGGGTGTCCTGAATGTGTAATTCTCCAGGCAATACAATGGGGAGTTGTACCACATTTTCCTACTCAAGTGTATTGTGTGTGGCAGCAAGTGGCTCCACATTCTCTTCAAACCACTCAAAGGGCAAAGGGGCCACGTGTGTTACGCCATCGAGATGGGCAGCACTGGTTTCCTCCAAGGTAGGAGTACTTTGTTCAGCAACCGGTTCAATAAAAGGTGTTCGATGGGCAGATTTCTTTTCAGCAGAGGATAAAAGGCCCGAAGAAGTTTTCCTTGGTTGAGGATGTAGGTGAAAACAGTGTATTGAATCATGCCCAAACATACGGCAGTGAGAGCAATAATGATGATGTTTCTCAAGAATCACCTGTTGCCAATATTTCGTATGATTATAACCAATTCATACCTCCTTAGAAGGGGGTAAGGTAACATCACGCTCAATCAGAATTCTAGCCATTGAAGGTCTCGTTAAGTTATAGGTCAGGGCATCTAGCATTAACGGCTTACCATACATAGCAGCAATCGAAAACAAAATTTCATGGTTGAACAAATACACCTTTAAACTAGGTAGCCGAAGCCAAACTGGAATAATAGGAAGCTCAGCCTGAGGATCAAAGTCAGTTGTCCATTTAAGGACTTTCATCCAGACATCCTCAAAACGAACTGTTCTTCTCGCAACTGTTCTTCTCGCAAAAAGTTTAGCTTCTCGCAAAAAGTTTAGCGTAGTCATCCTCGTTAGATAGCTGAATCAGGATATGTCTGTTATCGAGAGCACCAATCTTCCACCCCCAGTTAAATTCAAAAGCTCAAAATCTTTCTGTAGGAAATCATATTTAGAAAGCCCGTAGAGGAACTTACCTACCAGGTGAAAACGACAAGCAGAGGCAAGAATGGAGTTTTCAGTGCCGGAGAGGAAAAGCGCAAACTTTCCCTCCTTCTTATCTTGCTTCTTAATGAAATTATATTCCCCGCCAAGAATAAGTGATTCTTGAAATGAAGAAGGAAACGCAAACTTAGGAGGAGCAGCGGAGGAGGATCCCCCTGCAGTGACGTCTGCATATGTTTTCGCCATAGACGGCGAGAGAATGAAGACGAGTGCGAAAGAGAAGCCAAAGCCAGAAAGTGAAAGGAAAGATCTCACCAGAGTTTGACCGTCGAGAGAGAAGGCACGCCGTCAGCATCTCGAAATCGCCTCCTGATTGCCAGAGAACCCAAACCATAGCGAAGCGCCCGAACCGTCGTTAACTCAGCATTACAAGGTATATATAATGCCCTTTCTGTGTTGTGTGACATATATATATATATATATATATATATATATACACACACATAATTAGTATTATTTTTAAATGATTTAATTGACTACAAGGCTACAAAAATTTATAGTCAATTAAAATAACTAAGTAGAAATAGAATAAAAATATTAAATTGTATTTAAATGAATATTTAAACATAAATAACAATATTTAAATCACGCCCTACTCTTAACATCCTACGACTGTGTGACTAAAATTGTTAAAATAGCTCTGTGTTCGTCTCGATAAGCAAACAAGTCAAACACGAACAAATTTTTTGAGCTCGATATATAAACGAACTGAACACAAACAATGATATTTTTAACAAGTTGGACCTGGGCTAGCTCAAGTTTCGTTCATGTACTCCCCTAACGGTTGCATGTGTGACTAGGATTGTCAAAATGGCTCTTTGTAGGGAAGTGCAAGCTGCAGGAATAACAAGTGTGGTTGTTGTGCTGGCGGTGGCAGAAAAAAATGTCTGGAAAGCGAAGAAAACAACAAATAACAACTATTCTAAACGACTGCAATGAGGGAGAATGACGGCGGAGGCAACAGGGGATGCGGTAGACTACATGACAGCAAAAGGATGGCTGTTCGGGAAGGTAGTAACGAGGGCAGGTGGTGGAAGGTGGGAAACTGCAGGAAAACAGCCAAAGGCTACTGCCCGAGCGGTTGCAGCAAGGGCTCACGATGAGGAGCTATGTGGGAAGGATGGGGAGCAGTAGAGATAAGAATAATTATCACCTTGAGTGTGAGATACAGTCAACCATCACTCGACCCTTAGATACAATCTTAAAAGAGAAAACAGAGACGTCGACAACTATCCAAAAAAAAAAACAGGACAAAGCGAGATATATATCCATATATCCAAAATAATTAGGAGTGGCCTCACTCCAACTAGATGGAGTCTCCTTGAATTGCAAGGTCGACCAGCACCTCATAATCCGAGACTAGTTTGGTCCACGTGCAGGAACGCAACTCCCATGTTTGTCACCCGAGAAGCCTACATCATGTACTTATTGAGAAAAGAATAGCTAAAGGATCTAACTTAAAGGGTTTCTTTTTCTGTCGCATCCCTATATTTGTAAATTAAATTTATGACATGCTTTACAATTCGTATAAAGCATGTAGTAGCTACTTTTTTAATCTATAAGAGTAGTTTGGTGGTTACAAATTTTAATGTGCCTTGAAGGGAGGCGATCTCATTCATGCCCCATTCAATTAGAATTATATATAAACCACACACACACACACACACACAGACATATAT
>NW_018164444.1:72930331-72948037 GCF_001263595.1 Phalaenopsis equestris | reverse complement strand
ATATATATATATATATATATATATATATGTGTGTGTTTATTTATTTATTTATTTAAAAAAATGGTCGGAGGCTATTAGACGAGCACTGGTCATCCCTAGATGTGTTAAATATTCGAGTACCACACCTACACACGGGGGGATTCGAACCTGTGACCTTGGGGGACTTAAGACCTTCAGATAGGCTGCTCTACCAACATGTCATACTGCGCGTGCGCGCGCGCACACACACATATATAAAATGATCATGAAGGTTTTGGGAGGATTTGCTAGGGTTTCGAGCAACGATGGTTCCGACTACCTCTTCTTTGGTGATTCTCTTTTCAAACGTTATAAAGGGACCTTCCTTCGCAGATGTGGTCATTAGGAGTGGGGTCAATGAGGTTCTTAACTCTAAGAACTATGTTTTTCCACAATCATATCACGATAAATTAAACAGGAATGGTTGCCAACAGCTTGTGAGGAAATCTGGGAAAAAAGAATGATAGCCCAGCGATTTTTCTTTCTGAAAGTGATACAAGTGAGCTCTCTTTATCCTACAAATTCTCATTGGTCGGAAAATTTTTATATGGGCATCTGAAAAATGGGGATTATTCGTGCGGCTTTTGAGAACCTCCGGTTGTTGGGGGATTGGAAGGTGGGGCTCTTAGACGGTACACACATCCTAATACAACTAAGGAGAGAAGAAAACTATGCTTGGATTTTTGCTAAGTACCTAAGGATAGACAATAGAAGTATAAAATTTCTTAAGTGGTCTGTGGATTTCAATCATCAAACTGAACCACCCATTGTTCTTATCTTGTTTCGCCCAGGGTCTAAAGTTGTACCTCTTCAACCACGAAATTCTCTTCTCTTGGAGCTATTTTTGGGCATCCCATGAAGATGGATGCGCCGACCTTTAATCTCACCAGACCTTCTACAGTTAGAGTTCCAGTGGAAAGGGACATTACCAATCGATTCCTGAGGAAGTTTAGATAGGTTTGGGCATCTTATGGATAATGGTTATATTCTACATCCTGAAGCCAAGAAGGCCTCTTTTAAAAGGTTTGATGCGGAGGGCAATGTGGATAATGGGATTTTTGTAAATGAGATAGTGGATGTAAATATTGGTGAAGCTGGTCTACATAAAAAAAGGCAAGGTAACATTATACAGGAGAAGGATCAAGGAGTTGTAAAAGACACCATTGAATTGATTGGCAATCAGGGGACTAGTGCTAGCATGGAGATGAGAGAATGCAATGATCAGGTTACCCTAGGGTTGGAATCTCATCATTGTGAGGAGTTACATGGAGATGAAGGTCAGTTGGGAGAGGGACAACATGTAGCAATTGGTGGGGTACTACATGAGGAGACTGAATATTTTGTCATAAATGATGACAGGGCCACTAATGTTTCTATAGAACGGGGCCTGGAGGGAGCAAGAACAAACTTAGCGGATAAATGGTCTATTCAAAAATATAGAAGAACGAAAAAGGGAAACCAGGAACTGAAGAATTTGAAGAACATTAACATTAGACATAGAGTTTCTCAATCTTGGTCTGATGGTGATAATGGGGTTGCCCTCCCTAGAATGACTAGGAGAGGATTGTCTTTGCACTATGATCAATATGCTCACTTGAAATATCAGTAGAATTGTAGACCCTTATTCCCTTTGATAGATTGAAGCATTGGTAAGGGTTCATAAACTTTTGATTTTTGTCATTCTTAAGCCTTTGGTTAATACAAACAAAAATAAAATTGTGAAGAAGTTCGGCTGCTTTAACTTTACCTCTAATGTGAACAATAAAATCTGGCCTCTCTGGAGGAAAGAGGGTAACATCAATATTTTCATGGATGGTCTTCAATTTTTACATGTGAAGTTTGATCTAGACTCAATCAAAGGATATGCTATATTTGTCTAAGCAAGTTCAAACTATGCACTTAGATCGGAGCTATGGAATAAGATCATTTTGATAGGTAATGCTTTGAGAGATAATTGGATGGATGGGGAGGGGGGGAGGGGATTTCAACATGATCTCATGCAATACGGAGAAAAGACAAGGTAGGGGAGTGAAGGGGAGTGAATCCCAAACTAATGGCTGGTTTTAATGAGGCATTACAGGAGGCCAACTTATATGATCTTGGCTTCATTGGCCCTATGTTTACTTGGAAGAGAGGTAGAATTTTTAAAAGATTGAACAGAATTTTAGCAAATCAAGCTTGGCTATCAAATTTTCAAATCAGCAATGTCTATCACTTATCTAGTGTGGAGTTCTGATCGCTGTCCACTGTTACCAAGTCCATCCTTCTTTGAAAAGCCTAAGCATTCACAGTTCAGATTTCTAAATACTTGGACAAATCATGTTGATTTCTTGAAATGTGTAGAAAGAGGACGGGTCTCTTCTGTTACTGGCAATGCTTGGTTTGTTTTATAAAAATTGCATAAAAATATGGCTAAGATGCTCAAGTCTTGGAATTGGGAGGTGTTTAGTAATCTACATGGTAATGTTATTAAAGCTGAGGAGTACGTTAAGAAATTGGAAAGTATTGAAATGTATGATGAAAGGGTTAATGAGGAGTTGATTAAGCAAATAGCAATCTTTTAAGAGCAGTGAAATGGGAGGAGGATTCTTGCGGTAAAAAGCAGGTAAAACTCTTTTTTTACAGGGTGATAGGAATTCTCAATATTTCCATGATTGCATTAAAAATAGGAAAATAACCAATACAATGGACAGAATCTATGAGGAAGGAAAGAGTAGGTTAACCAACCAGAAGGAAATATGAAGACGTGGAGTCTCTCATTTTGAAAAAAATTTTGTGAAGGGGAGGAAACCCAACCTATCTGTTTGAATTTATTACAAGACCATTTGCAGTACACTAGCAATCTGAAACTCACTTATATTCCTGATGAAACTGAAAGTAGAGAGGCTTTGAATTCTATTGACAAAAAAAAATTTCCAGGGTCAGATGACTTCACTGCTGAATTTTACAAGGTTTGTTGGAACATTGTTAAAAATAAGGTTATTGCAGCAGCTCAAAGCTACTTTAGTGGATAAGATATGTGCTCCTCCTTTTCCATATCCTTTTCCAACTCAACAATTGTGCCGATACCTAAGGATAAAGAGAAAACTACATGGGATCATTTCCGGCTTATCTGACTTACTACTGTGATCTGTAAAGTGATTGGTAAAATCTTGGCCACAAGATTACAACCCCATCTCTCAAGATTGGTCATGACCAATCAATCAGTTTTTATTAAAGGTATAAGTATCTTTGATAACCATCTCTTAGCCAAGAAATGTTGTAGTCCTGGATAGGAAATGCAGAGGAGGTAATATGATTAGTAAACTTGATTTGAGAAAGGCTTACGACTCTGTAAGTTGGGATTTCATTTTGGAGGTGCTCAAGGGGAGAGGTTTTTAGGAATCCTTTAGCAATTTGATTAAAAGATGGTTGAATGGTAATCACTATTCAGTACTTATTAATGGGAGTTCACATAGTTTTTTTTCTTCAGGTAGGGGTATCAAACAAGGAGACTCACTCTCTCCCACAATTTTCATTCGAGTTTTCAATTATTTTTTGAGAATGGTGGATGACTTACAACTTAAATCAAGAGGGGCTCAATATGACCACAAAGCAAAAAAGCTGGTGAGCCACCTTGCTTATGTTGATGATGCTATCATTTCACTAATGCAAGCTTATTTGAAGTTAAAAAAGTACATAGTTTGTTGCTTAATTTTCAAAGGTGTTCAGTTATGACCTTTAATACTTACAAGTGCCGACTTCTTTTTGGGAAACATGTGGGATTGATGAGAAGATGTTGGATTAACTCTTATAGCGGGTTTTTGGTAGTTGAATTGCCCCTCAGATACCTAGGCGTTAATTTGCTTATTGGAAGGAGAAAACAAATACAATTTGAGGATGTTGTGGGTAAAATTAAAAATAAATTTGGGGGGTGGGCCAATTTTTTTCCTGTTTATGAGGGCAAAATTACTCTACTTAGAAGTGCCTTGAATACCATTCCTCTTTATGTGCTACAAGTTGTTAGACTAAAATACAATACAAAGAAGATGCTAGAAAGGCTTTTCAATAATTTCCTTTGGGGGGGTGATGAAGGGAGGGAAGATGTGGGTAAGATGGAAGAAATTATGCAAACCCTTTATGGTTGGTGGCCTCGGGTTTAGGGAAGTGTAACACATAGCTGATGTTAACTGCATTAAACTGTGGATTAACTTTAGGAATCTTAATTCCATACGGGCAAAGTTCATGGATGCTAAATATTGTAGGGGGTTGCATCCCCTTCAAGTTACTTTCAAAAATGGGGACTCAAAAACTTGGAAAGGCATGTTAAATGCTAGGAACTATGCTGAAAATGCTATCTTTTGGAATCTTGGAGAGGCGGCATCTTCTTTTGAAAAGACATGCGGTGCTTGGAAGATCTCGCTAGCTGTAACTAATGTGGGGAATGAAAATCTCAAAGCCTATGACTGCTGGATTGGAAATTGCTGGAATTTGAAATTTTTAGTGAGCTTAGTAGGGAGGGAGCTTGGTTGTCCGATCTCCAAGATTCCATTCGATAGAAGATTACCAAATTCTCTCGTAACATCTCTATCATTAAAGCTATTTACCTTAATATGGATCAATGGAGCAGAGTCGAATGGGCTCAGCTCCCGTGGAACAAATTACTATCTCTCTCTTTATCTTTTTTTTTTTATTTGGAGATTGTTTCACAATTTACTTCCTACTAATGATATACTCAAATTGAAGGGATTAAGATTGCCTTCCCAATGTTTGTTTTGCAGGAGTGAAGAGGAAAATCTTCCACATTTATTGTTTAACTGTAAATTTGCCATACAAATTTGGAAAGTGGTGGGCTACCTCCATAGCCTAGTGCTTTTGGATTGGGATTTAACAATGTTTGGTTGTTTGGTCTTCGGATCATGCGGCTAATTGTGCTTCTTTATAACTGTATGGTTCATTTGGATGGCTCACAATTCATTTAAACATTAAAATGTGGAGGTTAATGAGGAAAGGGCAGTTGTTAATGTGTTAGCTTACATACATAAACTCAGCACATATGAGAATGTAGATTTTACTAGTTTTGCTGGTATTAATATATTATTTGGTAAAGATAAGAATGCAAGTGATAGGTGCAGAAAAATTAAGGTACGTCAGGTTACTTGGAGGAAACTTTGCTCCCCTTGAATCAAGGTAAATACTGATGGAAATTAGCTCAAATATAAGGGAGGAATTGGGGCTGTATTCCGTGACTATACAGGTAATTGTATTTGCTTCTTTCTTTCTTCCTACATTGCAAATGATGCACTCGAAGCAGAAGTGTTGGCAGTACTGCTGCAGTAAAGGTGGATGTTAGATTTAAAATCTGTCTTTTACATGCTGAATTGGATTGCTTAGAGCTGCTTAATATTATTAAAGGATCTAATTCTCCTCCTTGGTATATTTCTTTATATGTCAATAGTATTTTTGAATTGCTTGGGCAAATGCATGTTATATGGAAGCTATAATCCTAGGGAACGAAACAATGTGGCTAATTAGCTAGCAAAAAGGGGTACTCTTTCAGAGAAAGTGGAGATTGGGGTGGCACTCCCTCCTACCCTCAAGCTTCTGTTACACGGGAACTTAATCAACATTCCTTACTTGAGAATTTAGCCTACATACCGAAGTGGAAGACAGCTGTTTACACTTATTTTGGAGCCTGTTTACATACATAGACATACATACATACATACATACATGTATACTTTAGAGCTTCTTTTTTAGGTGAGTTTGTACTTTGGGGAGGGGAACCTTGGGAGTGGGTATTGTATTTCTTTTGTTTTTACTACTAGGATCCACTCTCCTTTTTTGTAACAGCTTCTTTTGATGGAATGAAATTACCTACGGGTTTTTATATATATATATATATATGTGTGTGTGTGTGATATGTGTGTGTGTGTGTGTGTGTGTGTGTGTGTGTGTGTGTGTGTGTGTGTGTGTGTGTATATAATATATATATATATATATATATATATATATATATATGCTTGTATTTTTTTTTCTTTTCTTTTCTTTTTTTTCTTTTTTTTTCTTTTTTTTTTTTTTTTTTGAGAGAGAAAGAGAGAGTTATCCTAAGGTTGGAGAGGATTTCCCTATTCTTAGAAGAGAGAAGATGATCATAGTGGCGTTTGGAACTCTGCCATAATCAATCCCAAAACATGGGAACCATCACCTATGGGCTGCGCAAGGGAAATGAGGCAAAGCCCACCAATTGCAAGACTTCCAGGTGCCCATCACTGGCCAGTAAAAATCTCGAGGCAGCTATAAGAAGGGGAAAAAAACAGAAAATGAGATGGAAAATTTTTTGTTATGTGTTTCTCCAAAAAATTCAACAATTGTCCGTTTTGATAGCAGTAAGTAACCCCCACTGCATTTTCTTTGGACTTTAAGTAACCCACTACAATTTCTTGGGAGTTCATGATACATCAAGTTCTACAGGCAGAATTTCTTGGATTTCAAATAGATCAATCATCATATTCGTCAATAACTGCCCCTACCAAGGTCAGTGACTGTACAGTCTAGCTGAGATATTTTTCAAGGCAAGGTTTTCAAGCAATTAGCACTGCCGTTGTGGGTCTCATATCCCGAATGCAAAAAGTGAAAGGTTGTGTTAGGTAGTCAACAGTTAGCGTAAATTTAAAAAAAAAAATCATGACATGAATCCTTTAAAATCATTGTAGGTCCCCCAAAAGCGGTGTGCTATATGGCCTTAATACAATAAAAAGTGTACAAAGATTGTTACAACAGTGCCCGAGTGTAGTGTTAAATCAGTAAAGGTTCCCACATTATGAACAGTTGAGGGCAAAGAAGCTAGTCCATGAAATTAATATTAGAATAAGATCTTGGAATATATGTACTCATAAGTAAATTAATGAAATTAATAGATATTAAGGTTCATAAGACGATAAATATCCTATGCATTCAAAAAATTAAATGGGTTGAAGAAAAGACTAAGGCTCAGTTTGGGGCCGCGGTTTACGCGCAGTGCGGTATAAGGCCACGAAGTTCTACTGTTTGTGGGGGCGAACGAAGCACGTCGGCAATGCATTCGGGGAAAAAGCGGGCCGTGGATCAAACCCCGCGGCCCGCGGTCGAGCGATGGCTTATTACGCTTTACCCTCGCTTCACCCCTACCCTAACCCTCTCCTGTTCGCCGTTCCTCTACAGTTTTACGCTCCTCTGCTGTCGATCGTCGCTCGTCGCATATGCGCCCGTAATTTGAATGCATAAGAATTTTGAAAGACAAAGCTCGTCGCATTTGCGGCCATAGTCGCAACAATGGCGTAAGCTCCCATCCTCATTTCTTCCTTTTCTTCTTTCATGGCCCATCCTTACTTTCTTTCGTAAATGTATTGTAAACCCCGGTTTTACTTTTTCTGAATTTGAGCAAGTAAGATTCCCATGATAAATTCTTTGATTCCTGATAATATTCCCGTTTTTGGTAAAGCCTGATCTTAGAACTGTGTTATCTTTGATTTTTAAGAAAAATTATTGAGATCTTAGTTGCCATGGAACAGATTTAGCTATCATATTATATGAAACGGGTTTGAATCCTTGAGGAATAAAGATGATCTGCATATAAAAAATAGATTATGATGCGATTCTTAACTCTCAAATAAAAAGGGTTGAGCTTATTGTGCTATAAAATGTTAGGTTGGTATATGTAGGCGTTTCAGATTAGTTTAAGGCAATTTTTATCAAACTAGATGACGAACTACACATCAAACAACTTGCATTTGTTGTGCTAATATTACTTCCAATGATTATGAAATTGTTGTTTTAATTTAGCAAGAGCTTGCAAAAGGATAAACTGATGTCATGGATTGAGTTGTCTTCTTTGGTAATTCTTTTCAGTAGCTTTGCCTTTCAAAAATCTGACATAAAAATTTTGATTCATCACAAATCACTTTTTCAGCGGTGATTTGTTTGCATGCATCTTGCTAAATTTGAATTGCTAGTCGCTCGTCGCATCTTGCTAGATTTAAATGGTGTGTGCATGCATAAGAATTCTGTGGTCTTATGTAAATGTCCCATATATATAAGCCATGATGGTAAAATCTGGCATTTTGTTTTATGTTAAAGATTTAAGTGGTGTGCATGTAAAATTTGAATGTTTTGGTGTTACATATGTAAATACGTAAGAGTTGTGTGGTAAGCTGTTGAAGCATCAAATATGTAGCTGTCACAATTCTTTTTAATCAACTTTACTAAACATGGGTAGAATAATCATTTTTTCATAAACAACTGCCCCACAGTTGTTTTCACATAGCTACAACAAACAGACAGTCAACTTCCCCACAGTAGCTTCCTAGGGCAGCGCAGCTGCAGCTGCCCCACACAGACCCTAAGAAGACTAATATCTTACATTTTAAATTTTGGTATTCATATAGAAGTCGTATTTGAAATTGTTTAGTTGTAATTATATATAAAAGTTTGAAAGATAATATTATAATAAATTAACGGAATTAGAGAGAATTATAACCCTAAAAATTGTTGTTGATACTAAAATTTTTAATATTATAAGTTTTTGTTCTACTCAAGTAAGTTAGATATACATTCAGAAGAAAATTTCTTAAATGAGTTAAAAGAATTAATACAAATGATACATCTTGAAGAAAAAATTTGTATTGGAGGACAATTAAGTGGACATTTTGGTAGAGTAGTAGAACGTCTTAGAAATATTCATGATAACTATGATTATGGAATGATTAATAAAGAATGTAGAATCATATTAGATTTTGTTTTAACTTATGCTTTTGTTATTGTTAATATTTATTTATGAAAAGAGATGAATATATTACTACTTATAAGAATGAATCTAATAAAACACAAATTTATTATTTTTTTATAAAAAAAAAGAGATCGTCAAGAATGTAAAGATTATAAAGTCATTCCAAGTAAAAATTTAAGTACTCAACATCGATTATTAGTTTTGAATTTTAAGATGAAGAGTTAAAAGATAAAAAAATATAATAAAACATTATCATAGAATTAGATTGTGACACTTAAAAGACCGAAAAAAAAAAATTAAGAACAAATTTCAAGATTTAAGATTTGGAATATTCATGGAGAAGTTAATTCTATGTGCAACAAAATAACAAGCACTATTAAATAAGTGCAAAATATGTACTTAGAGAATCAAAAAAAAGTTCTATACGTAAAAATAATTGGTGGTGGAATAATAAATGTGTAAGAGAAAATAAATTATAAGAAGATATGTTATAAATATTATTTTAAATGTAAATCTTAGAGAATTTAGAAAAATATAAGGTGGTTTGTACGAGATATAAGATAAATATTTGTGATGCTAAAAATTCTATTTTTAGTGATATTTATAATATATTAGGTACTAAAGAGAGTAAAAGTTATATGTATAAACTAGTCAAATAAAGAGAAAAAAAAAAGATTTAATTCAATTATAGTATATTAAATATGAAAATTAAAAAGTATTTTTCATAAATGAAGATATTCAACATAGATAGGAGAGATATTTTCATAAATTTTTCAATAATATTTTTGAAAATATCATCAACTTTAGTAATCTTAATATTGATAATAGTAATAAAACTTCTTATTTTTATCGTCACATTAGTAAATAAAGAAATTGATAAGGCTTTAAAGAAAATTTACAGTGGAAAATTTGAAGTACCTGATGGTATCCCAATAGAAGTGTGAAATATTTAATAAAGTTAAGAATTTATCGACTTACTAAACTTTTTAATGTTATTTTAAAAACTAAAAAATGTCTGAGTGGAGGAAGAGCATTTTGGTCTCTATTTTTAAAATAAAGAAGCTGCACAAGAGTGTACAAATTATAGAGGATTAATTTAATGTGTCATACATTAAAATTATGAAAGAGATTAATCTTACATAGATAAAGACATGACAAAAAGATTTCTCATAATCAATTTGGATTTATAACGAGCAAGTCTACTATGAAAGCTATACATTTATTAAAATGATTGACGGAGAAGTGCAGAGAGAGTAAGGATGATCTACAAATGATTTTTATTCATTTAGAAAAATCTTACGATAAGGTTCCAAGAGTTGTTCTTTGGAGGGTTCTAGAGAAGAAGGGTGTCGATATGACTTATATGCAAGTCACTAATGATAGGTATACTATAGTTGTTACTTACGTTCGAACGGAATGAATATTGACCAAGTATTTTCCTATTTCGGTTGGATTAAATCAAAGATCGGCTTTAAGCCCGCATCTTTTTGTTTTATTTATGAATTCTCTTAATGGACATTTACAGAAGATGTAACTTGGTGTATGTCTTTCGCTACGATATCCTTCATGTGGATAAGGCTAGAGAAATAGTTAAGAAAAAACTTGAATTATTGAGATTTACTTTAGAGTTTAAAGACCTTCATTTGATTTGATCTAAAACTGAATACATGGAATGTAATATTATTAATAGATCTAGTGGTGGAGTTGTAATAATGATAATCAAATCATTAAAAGGAGTCAATGTTTTAGATATATCTAGTCTATTATTCAAAGTGATGGTGATATAGATGGGGATGCTATAACTAGAATTCAAGTTGGATGGTTGAAGTGGAGAAAAGCATCAGGTTTATTGTGTGAAAGAAAAGTACGGTTTAGGCTTAAAGCAAAATTTTATAAGATAGAGGTGAGACCTGCAATGCTTTATGGTGCAAAAAGTTGGCCTATCAAAAATAAGCATAAAACTAAGTTAAGTGTTCCGGTATGAGAATGCTTCGGTATATAAGTGGCATTACACTTACAGACAAAATACGAAATGAATATATCTGTGAAACGGTTGATGTAACTCCATGGCAGACGAAATTAGAGAGAACCATCTTGAATGTTTTGGTCACATTAAATGTCAACCATCTGATCATCCAGTTAGATAAGCCGATGCTTTAAATTCGACTTATGTCAAGAAAAGTATAGGTAGACCTAAAAAGGCTTGTACATGTTGTATAAGAAATGATCTGAATAAATTAGAATTAAATGAAAAAATGACACTCAATAGGTTACAATGGAGAAAAGATATTCAAGTAGCCAACCCCATTTTGCGGGATAAAGACTTGTCCTCGTTGTTGTTGTTGTAAGGTTTTCAAGCAATGTTTGCATTTTCAGCTAGCATTTTGAGATCTTAGAAAGAACTTACACCAAGTTCTCTATTTTCCTTTACTTCTCTTAATATTTATGTTCATTTTTCAATGTTTCGATTTCCCCTTATGGAGATTTAACTTCCCTTCTTGCATAGCAGCTGGAAAATCCAAACAAGCCAAAATTATAACAAAAACAATGGATGGCCAACATATTTCCCATTCAGGAACCTTTGGATTTGCAGAAAAACATAAAAAGGGAGCAAGCAACCACTGGAATAGGCAGAACTACTGTGAGTTTGCTGGAATTGAGCCCAAGAGACAGATAAAGGGATGGAAATCCATATCCAAGGTTCTTGGTGTCAGTTAATTAACCCAAAGTCTTCAGCCAGTATTAGAGCATCAATTTTGAGCTACAAGTTTTTCTTAGATTTCTTTGAGACACATAGTCATGCAAGTTTAAATTCTTAAGCTCATTAAAGCTTTTTTATGGTGCCACCGGATATTAGGATGCATCAAAATGTTGAAATTCAAAATAAGCGGAATTAAATGGGGGTGTTTTCATTAATATGAGAGGGGATCAACTTTAAAAGGGGGGGTGGGTGCGGTGTTGGTGTTTGGAGAGCAGCGGCAATGACGCTAAGATCGCGGCCGACAATGCTCTGATGGCGGAACAAGTCGTCGGTTTCGAATTCGATGCCCCTCTCCACCTTGGAGCTGGACATGACCAGAGGCAGCATGACTTAGCGGTTCTAGGGTCGACAATATGCGGGAGGTTTTGGAAGCTGACTCTAGAAGACAAGACCATTAAAAACAATAGTGTAGAGGAGGAAGAGAGCCACCCAAAGTAGCAACAAATAAGAGAGCAAGACGAGTGCCCCTCCCTTTCCGGACGGATGATGGCTAAAAGGGAGTCCGGCGAGTCTGGAAGAAGAACCGGTGACTATGATACAAAATTAGGCTATGATACCACGTTGAAATTGAGAATAATGTGTAATAAAGCGAAATCAAATGGTGGTATTTTCATTAATATGAATCTGGGGGGGGTGGTTAAGGCGCCTCTGATACCGCATTAATGAGGTGGGGGAATCGACTGACCCTAAAGCTTTCGCTAAGGTATAATGGGAACTCAAGTTAATGTAGGACCGTTCTACACTTTAATGAAATCTCAACAAAAAAGACTTAACAATTACTGATCGGAAAAGTTGAATAATGAAATACATAAATAGATAAAAAGATAATTACACGTAGAAGCAAAAACATTGAGCACCCAAGCACTACAGAAATCTGTAATGAGTGATTAAAAATTGTTGAAGCCATATTTACTCATAAAAGATATATTTACAAATTTAAAAAAAATTGAAGTACATGATGATTTCTGATATTCAACTTGAATCTAATCAAAACATGTCTCTATAATAACTACTCCTGATTTGTATATCTAGCATGAATAGTGTGTTGAAACTATTTCCAAACAGCTTGCAAAACACAATAAGTTTTTGAGAACTACAGACAGGATTTGCAATAAGGTAGTCACTCGAGCACATAAAACAAATAGATATGAACGGCCTTAATGAAGCCATATTCAGCTTGAATCTCATCATAAAATGTCTCTATGACAACTACTCTTGGTAAGTATAACTAAAATGAATTGTCTAATGAAACTATTTCCAAACTGCCTGCAAAACAAAATAAATTTTTGACGACTTCAAACAGGATCCGGAATAAGGTAGCCTCTCGAGTATATAAAACCAATGGTTATAGATAATAGAAAAAGATTTATGGCACTCAAGAAAAATAAAGCTTGATCCGAGACTGACACTCCGCATCTTCAGAGAAAACTCTTTCACTAAGGACACCATAAGTACAATAACAGCAGATAGAATGATTTGTCATGTTTCTTATTTAGTGTGTTCTGGAGCATAAGCCGCTGCAACAGCATTTACCCATACTATTTAAAACTAAAAAGTGACCAAATATCAATGCATTCGAGTTCCAAAATCAGGCATGAACCCTATTTTTTTCTTTTATATGGGAAAAAAAAAAGTCATTCGCAATGTTAAAAACAGTTAAACGGGCTGAAACTACTTGAACGCAAAACACTACTAGAATAAAAGCAAATTTCTTGATTAAACTAAGATGATGCAAGGCAAGGCGAATCTCAAACTCAGAGAGCATGTAGGGTTTATTAGCTAGAGAAAAAACATAATATAAAGAGAATTTTCACACCTATATCTAGTCCAACTTCAATGATCAAACCAAAACACCATGCAAACGGGCGAGGCAAGAATCGATGAAACTAGAAGACAGTGGGGATGGGAATCGCGTATCAATGGTGATGGAAATAGAGAACGATCGAACTCACTTGTGATCGCAAAGGCGGAGGTGGCCTCCGTCCTTGCAGACGAAGCAATAATCCTCAGACAGCGCCACCTTATCCAACGGTTCCGTACCCATCTTCTCAACTCTACCAGGTCCGGGAAGCCTGGTTCCCGTCGCTTCAGACCCAACGGCGGGAGCGGAACAGAGCGGATCGCCCAAATATCATGCGTAAACTGTGTTTTGGGAAGTCTTTTTTTTCTCTTTTTGTCTTTTCTTTTTTTTTTCTCATTATACCGCAATTTTTTAAATATTTAATTATTTTTCAGCAATTTAACCCTTATTTTTTAATAAGCTACAACTAACCCGTGTTAGTAGTAATTATTTTCATTAAATCTGAATTTAAGATAATAAGAAGCTAAGATTTGATTTTAAATTAAGAATTTTATAGCTTCAGAATTTTTCTAATTTTTTTTATGTTTAGTTAGGTTTTATAAATCCCATAATAATTTTTTAATAAGCGCTACCAAATACTCTCGTAGGGTGGTCGGCTTTTGTTTGAAATGTCAGGTGAATTGCATATTCGCGTTCGATTCTTTTTTTTTTTTGAATTAAAATTGTGTTTGGCTGGACTCAAAATAATAATTTATTATTAAAATTTAATAAATCATATAATAGAATTAAATTGTAAAATTTTATTTTTATTTTAAAATTACCACACCTTAAGATCTTTGTGGGCGAGTCAAGCTAAGGAGTAGAAGTGGCTTTTATAGAAGAGAGATTAGTTATTTATAGAGGATGAGTGAATTTTTTTTCAAAATTGAGTGATGTGAGATTAACCCACTAGTGAGGCAAAGCCTTCAACCAAGAAAGAAAGCGTGTGATGCGGACTACAGATGCAAGAGCGGGATCAAGCGGACGCTAGAGGGTTTCGGCATTTATGATGCTGTCGAACAAAACTTTGTTCTTGTTCGGCTAGTTTATAAATCAAGCTTCAAAAAATTGTTTGTGTATGCCACATTTGCTTTAAAAAAGAATCGAGCGCGGCCAATTTAATGAGCCAAACAAGAGCTATTCGCAAACAATAAGTTTTTGGAGAACCCAAACACAACCCAATAATTTAAATGATCTAAAATTATTTATTTATCTCATGTCTGTATTGGCCCTAACGCTCCTTCATCCAAATATTGTCCGTTTTAGGGCATCATGGTCATGTTATTAGCGTTGATGTGCCACCAATAATTTTTTTATCTTATGGAGTTGAAGAATAAAATATTTGAGCATTGTATATTGCATAAGCCGCAAGTGTGTATGTGCGCACAACGGCGCGTGCAACTGATATATTATAAATTTATGTGTTTTTTTTTATTTTAAATATCATATTTTCTCTCATTTATTGTGATTTTATACTTGTGAATAATATATTTGTTGTATTTTGAAGGTTATAAGTGTCGAGTCTACGTCGCGGTGCCTAAACATGAAGTAGTCAAATTTAGAGGAACGGCATAATTACATCGGATCCTAGTGTAATTACATTGGATCCTGGGGTAATTATGTCGAGTCCTCTATTATATTAGCATTATTACATTGGCTTATGGCATGCCTACGCCAAGAACGGCATAGCTACAGCAGTGATGGCGTACCTACACCCACATCTATCCTGACCCGGGTTTTGACCAATTTTACATGTTTGGAGGCTATTTTGAAGCCCTAAGCTATAAAAGGAGATGTATGAAAACTGAAAGAACACTTTTTGATTTTGGCGCTTTGCCTTTATGGTTTGGGAGTCTTTGAGGCTCTAAGGTTTCGCTCGAGAGATTTTATTTCCTATTTTTCTTACTTTCATATTTTTCTTTGGAGAGTTCAGAGAGGTTATGAGGAGAGATTGAGTGCACTTGTATGAGGGATATCTACGGAAAGCTTGCATTGATGGAGAGTATCACAGTTTATTGCAATGACTAATTGGGCCAAGTTTGAATTTCCAGTATCTCTTGCATTATTTTCCTTTTTTTATGCCCTCATTAATAATTTTTTTGTGCTTTTTTTCACATGAGTCTTAATTAATCTTACTTTTGTACTCATAATTTTTTCATATGGATTTTGTTCCATAGACGCCTTCTAAGTACTTAAATTTCATATGTTTATATGTCAAATTTTTTGTCATAATTTATTCCTAATTTTACTCGATGGAATGTTAAAATCATTTGTAATATAAAACTTCTAGCTGTTGTCTAGAATAAAACTTATGTTAACACACAATAGCATTGTAAAATAGGCATATTGTCATTAGAAAATTGCATCATACATTGGAAATTTGAAGAATCTTGGGAAACATTGTATGCTTAAGTTGATCTTAATAGTAATATAGTTTTGAACTTTTCTTATGACCTAAACATAGGCCAAGAATGATTGTGTCCATGGTTTGTCAATAATAATGTGAAATTTCATAAAAAAATATATATTGAGAAATCACTAGACCGATGTCACCAAGCAATGAGAATCATTCATATATGAAAAACCTTAATAAAACTTCGCATAATTTGCTGCCTTTTAGGCTTTTAGAATGTTTACCCTTTGCACTTTTGCACTTCAAACTAGATTCAGATGTTTAGCAAATTAAAACTTCGTCTATTTGAATATTTTGAAAACTTTTCTTGTGAGATCGATGCGCGAACTTTTTATTCGTATATTACTTGATCGATAAGTATAATTGTTTGATTAATCAATTGCTCACAACAATTTCAAGCATCAACAACTGTGTGGGTAACCACTCGCAACTAAATGCAGAAACAATTTTGCATGCGTGCTCGCAACACCATCTTATTGTGTGTATGTTGCAAGCATGTGCACGTACTCATGTCCTTGATGACGATCCCGCTAGTCCTTGCACACTCCATTGCATCCCATGTAGCATCCATGAATGTCTGTAGGCCCCATTAGAAATGTAGTTGTTGACCTCACTTTTGGTTGAGGTCTAGAAATTTTTTTAGTAGCCTAGGTCTAGCTATAGGACTTTCCTACTGACTAGTCTTAGAAAACTAGAAAAGGTACCCTCACCATTAGAAACTCAAAACTCTTCTCTTTACTCAACTTGAAGTTCCACATATTGGTCATAACCTCTAGCACTTAGTAGGTAAGATCATTATGAGAGAACTCAAGAGGAGTTCCTATAGGATTACTTGGCCTTAGGATCGACCCTGGGTGTTGGTTTGAAGTTAGGGTACACAATATCCTCACATTATTCTAGCTAAAACCAATTCATAAGAACCCAAAATGAGGATTTTATTGATCCACAGTTCATTTAGAATGGATATTTATCCAATTCTATTTGAAATACTAATCTTGGGTCTTTTGCCCCTAGGCACCTCCAAATTACCTAACTGCCCTTGGGACCCAAATTTGGCCAAAATTCCCAAATTTTGCCAAAATACCCAAAACTGATCAAAACTTATTCCAAACACTTTGAATACATCCAAATTTGCCAAAACTGACAAAAAATTCCAAAAATGGCCAAATTACCAAAATGCCCCTCCATGGCCCAAAAATCCAAAAATTCTAAAAATTCCCAAAAAATCCCAATACATCCAAAATATTCCCAATTTCATTTTGTCCAACTATACCTTAGTCCAATTTGGTCAATTTGACCATCTTTGACCAAAACCCCTAAAGGCTTAATTTAGGTCTAAATCCAAACCCATCAAAACCCATTCAAATTGACTATCAAATCAACTTCAAAATGACTTTCATCCTTCATGAAAGTTGTTCATCATGATGTTTTACACCAAATAAAACAATCAATTTGGACTTAGCCCATGGCTAGCCCAAGTTTGACCCAAACTTAGCCCAACATGCTTAAAATGGGTCAAAAATCAAAAATCCACCAAATTGGTTAACCAATTGACCTCAAAATGACTTTCACCCTTCATGAAAGTTGTTCCTCATAGTCTCCTACACCAAATCCCATAGTTAATTGGGCCAATTGACATGCCTAACCTAGTATAAACACAAAATTTGGTCATGTGCACCTTTTTGGACTTATGGTCAAATCCAAACCAATTGAGCTTGGTATGGTCAAATGAGCCTTACCATAACTCATCCTAGACTCTAGGGTTGAGTTTAAAGCCAGCCATTAACCCATGGTTAGGCTTGATATTTATCCCTTAGGTAAATATTTTTTTTTAAAAAAAAAGGATAAGTTTCATGCAAATTACTCACCAACACATGTCAATACTCTATGGTGCCATTTTTCTTGCTCATCATGAGCTTTAAACTTCA
>NW_018164444.1:72918332-72925331 GCF_001263595.1 Phalaenopsis equestris | reverse complement strand
TCGGCCAATACATTGGTTTCGCAGACCAAACGGATGTCATAACTTTCTTTAGTTTATTTGATCGAGTCTCACCCTCAATTCTTGTGTTCATCCTTCGGGATAGATATAAAATTTGAGGTAAAGCGCTCTTTCATTTAAACTATGAAAATTATGGGGTCAGTTTGACTTCATCTTTTTCAAAAATATAAAAATTTTTAAAGCGTTCTTCCGAAGCGGGCAACGGGATTTCAATTCTGATGACCGACAGCTTCTTACGGGCAAACCCCACACCAAAAATAGTGCCGACAGTAGTACAACATTGTGTGTATTTGATCGCATCCACGTACATGTGTGCTCGGGTATCCATGCCTATGCGTCAAAATGTCGAGCAACCACCATCTTGTCTCCTCCACCATTTGATCGTCGCTATCTAGCAATCACCGTCGTTATAATTGGATCATTGTTTCCCGGTCATCATCGTTGTTGCCATCGAACCACCCTTGACAGGCCGTCGCCACGGTCAAACCACCGTTGTCTGATCTCAATCGAACCACATTTGACCAACCACCGCACCACCAACATTGACAACAACAACATGATCAAAGCATCAATGAAAATTCAGATCTCCTTGAAGTATAAATATTTTGATTGTTTAAAGTTGTATTTTCGAAAGACACAAACAACATTACCAAAAGATAGGGGCAATTTATGTGTCATCAAGAAAATTTTATCTTTTAAAATGAATCTTGATGCATTTGTTGAGTAATAAATATTTTTTTTTCAAATTTAAGATCATATGGGGCCCCATTTTCAACAAGCATACAATCAAATTGGTCATCTTGATAAGACAAACACAATGATACCAAAATAAATTTGATTCGAGCCCAATCAAGCCTAGATCAAGTCATTAAAGCACAATTTAAGGTTTTGGATCATCAATTGAATGATCAAATGAACTCCAAATTTGACATATTTATATTCAAATCGAGCATCTTGGTGAGAAGAATCCAACAAACTTGAGCTCTCTTAATTTTTGAGGTCATTAAGGTCCTCAAATCATTAAAAGAAACTTATAATCAAGGGGGTTCAATATGGGACTTTCGATTAGGTGGTTGGAAAAGTTATTTGTCAAAAGACCAAAATGTTCTTACCCTAGAGGTCATAAATAAACCCCCTCTCGTAATTTGAAGTAGGAGAAAAAGGGGCAAAATTATAGTGTTATTTTAGACTGAAGAACATGCAATAATATCTGACCTCCGTCACTGTTGACCACCTTTGACCTCCGCTCGCTGACCACATCTGTTTGTCATTGTTGGCCACCTATGCTTGTAGCGTTGTATATAAAATATAGTCATAATATATAATTTTGTATCGTAGATCAATCGACAACGAATTCCAATGTTGTTCAAGACTAAAGTTCCAGTGATAACTTTCGTCCTCCGTGATCGTTAAACACTGTCGGCCATTTCCCGTTGGGCTCCGTCGACCAATGTCAGTCACCCCTTGCTCACCTCTGACTGTTACTTCTGCTTGCTAGCATCATATATCAACTACAGTCATAACGTGTAACACCATATTGAAAACCTGACAATAACCTTTGGCCTTTAAATCCATCGATCACTTTCAACCACCACCCATTGGTCATCTTCGACCATCATCGTTGGCTACCTCTACTTGATAATATCATATCTCATATAAGATCGTAAAGTATAATATTGTATTGAATACCAAATGATAACTTTCGGCCTCTAAAGTCAATAAGAAATGTCACCCAATGTCTGTCGACTGTTGTCAACCAACATCAACTGCCCCTGTTCACCATCATCGGTGACCCCTTCTTGTTAAAATTGTATCTCAAATATAGATGTAATATATAATGTCATGTCAATGACCAGTCAATAACTTTATGCCTCTATAGTCGCTCACCTTCCTCAATCAGTACCGGTCATCGACACTGTTAACCTCCTGTCGCAGGTTATCCCTGCTTGCAAACATCATCTCTCAAATATGGTTGTAACATATAACACCCCTATTGAAGACCCAATGATAAATTTCAGCCCCAATAATCATTGACCACTGTCGACCACTGATGGTCGTCACTACTTGTCATAACCAACCATTGGCCACTAGCGACCATTTCTTATGAACCATCTAACCAGAATAAGATGGTTGTAAAATGGTTATTCCCAACACCCATATCTTTCTTTGTGTTATATATTGATAGATGCAATATCTACTGCAAAACTAGAACTCGTCGATCGATTATGTTATATGAACATCCGTTGTTTGTGCTTTATTACTTTGAGATTCATCCTTGTTTTTGTTGTTCATCTTCATTGTGATTCGTCCCTGCTCCGACCTCTTGTTATAGTTTCAGCTTTGATAATATAGACATTCACAATCAATAAACAAAGAATGAACTTCTAACTTTATAGCAGACTCAACATAAAAATAAACCTATGTTTGATGCAACAGTCTGGTTTTACTGCAACATCCTTTGTTTACTTTGGCACGCTTTGAAAGAAAGTTATTGTTCACAAATAACAAGTAAGAGAAGAAGAAGAAAACAGTATATTTGGATCTACTATTGTGCTACAACGCGGAATCCCCTGTCATATAGGCCATACACATGAGATTTCATTTTATTTAGCACCTGCAGAAAAGCATCTCGGTTTTATTTATAAGTCAATGTCTGCCCTGCCGAGCATGGTCTACTATAAAAAACGTGTCATAAACTAATTAGATAGTCGTCCTAACATCTAGTCTAGTGCACAAGGCGCCCTAATATTTCAGACTAAAGGGCAAATGAAATGATCACATCAAACCAAACACAATCATAATAAAAAATAACAAGCATTCGAACCTAAAACTAGGGTTGGGAGCCTAACAAAATTTATATTATGTGTGAAATAAATGTGGGAAGTCAAATTAGCTCTTTTTATTCAAATTAATATTTTTTATTATTTTAATATTTAAAATGATAGGGGACAATGTTTATTTAAGTTTTTGTAGTTTTTGTATTTTTATGTTTTTTTTTTTGTTTTAATTTATTGTAATTTTATTTAAATATCAATTTTACGCTTATAAAGCATATATATGCCCTTCGTGATCATTAAAGTTTTAAAAAATGTTGCAACCCATTTGAGCAAGTAATTAGCGAACTTATAAAAAAATAAATATGAAATTTAAGGAGTTTAATGTTTTTAATGAATTTTTAAAATTAAAATTTATTTTATTTTGATTTTTCAAAATGTTTGCATATTTTGACTTAAATATTTTTAAAATCTCTTGAACTTATTTCTATAAGCTATTATTGACCTCAAACTTGCTTTATAAATTTTTGTTATCTTACCATTTATTTATTTATTTTTTTAATTATTAGATTTTTTTAATGTATTTTTCAATTAAAAAAATCATAATAAATTTAAATGACTTCTAAATGCTGTAAAATTTTGCAAGGATACTTAAATTCGGATTCTAAACAAGCCATAAAATTTTAATGCGTTGCAAGCTAAGAAGAATTTTCTTTAAATTATTAGTATTATTTAATCAATTATTTATTTTATTTTTAATTTTTAATAAAAGTTATTTTAATTTGGATTTTCTCTTTTATTTGTTGAAACATATCATTGGTGAAAAATTGATGTACTTTAGACTTTAAATGAATAAATTATGAAGACGTGAAGTTATGGGCATTTGTAAATTTGAAAATTACAAATTTACCAGTTTTTAGATTAATGCTCAAATTAAAGTTCAATGTATTAGTTCATGTTATGGAACTAATTAATTCATATTTAAAATCATTTTAATCTTGATTAATCAATAAATGGCAAATTCAAGTAAAGAAAGGTGCATATGTAACTTAGAAAATGACATATTTTTCTCTTTATAAATTAAGCATATAAATTGATTTTTCTTAACCATTATTAAATTGGTCAAGTATTTTAAGAACAATTTTGATGTATTTTTAAAGCTTGAGTGTATTATTTCTTGATTTTACTCATTAAAAGTGATTTTGCAAATTTTGAATTCTTACATATTTACCTTTTGTACTCAAAAGCTTGACACATGAGCTTTAATTAAGTTTATTTTATGGTTGTAGTAATGAATTCATTGAATCTTTATTTCAAATTTGATTTATTTATGAAACTTTAAAGTAGAAAGGTAGATATGTAATTTTGTACAAATTACATATTTACCTTTCTATCAAGATTATTCTTTCAATTTGATTTTTTCTTGTTTTGATTCTACCAGATCAATCAATATATTTTCCATAAGTTTGTATATTAATTTTATTGATTTTATATATTTTAATAGTATAAGATTAATTTTATAATCTAAAAGTTGAAAATATTTCAAAAAAAATACTGTGCTTCATCCAATTATGTGTAGCGTCATAATTTAGAAGACGACTTGAGGCTGATTCTGGCCTCTCAATGATCTTCGGAACTCCACTGATTATCTGTAATATATCACTTCCACTAATTATTAGGGGTTGACTTGATCTTTCAACTCTATTTCTGAAATATGCATCTTTATTCCTCTCGAATGAGTGATCAAGTGCTAAAAACCTTCGATGACAATCAAATCAGGATTTTTTGCTTCCAAGCTTCAAAGCGAATGTTTTAGACATGTCCATATAATATGGACATGTCAATTTCCCAGTTGTGCTCCAACCAGATAGCATCTCATATGCTGAAAAATTACTGATCAACCACAAAAGAGCAGCTCTCAAGTAAAAATTTTGTTTCGTTGCAATTTCATAAGTCAACACTCCGGTTTCCCGCAATACATATAGCTCATCTATAAGAGGTTGTAAGTACATATCATTTTTACTCTTTGGGCTGAGTGGACCTGGTATGATCAACATTGAGAACAAGAACGACACAATCATACATTTACATGGGGAAAAATTATATGGCGTGATAATAATTTTTCAAAAAAAATAATGTGTTGTAGCATGACTGTAAGGTGTGAACTCATTTGTATATAAGCAAATCCTGATGTTGTGTGATTTTGCTGCAAATGAAGTGATTCCAAGCTTCACTAGCTGAGGGATGAGTCATTGTGCTTCATTAACAAATCCAATATTATGTGATGCATGTAGGAAGTTGTGCGCATAGAAGCAAACAATCATTAGAGAAGTAGAATGAGAGGAAAATAAAGAGATCTTTGTAAGAAATATTCTTCTAGTTTTTACTCCTTCTTCCCCTTGGTTTGAATCTATCATCACTACAAAACCTGTATTTTATCTCTTGTGCAATCTCCTTGTAGTATAACATACAGTCATTGACGCAACAATACTATATTTTCAGATAATAGCCCCAACCTCACCACTAACTTTTTAATTCTGTACAAATTCTTAGAACAATTTACTAGTAGGATTTGTCTCCTTTAATAATTTTTTTATCTGATTGAAGCATTCCTTGATTATGTTGAAATCAGATTTGATACTCAACATTTTTAGTGCGACTGTTAACTCTGCGTACAAAGTTCATTATTCTCATAATAGTCGTTGGGCCTCATTTAATAGTTCATATAATTGTTGCGCTTCACTGTTCGGTTCCTAGTTTTCATCATACACACTCCCAACAAAATGAGCGATGTTTGTATCATTAAACATTTGCTCATACATGCCCAAATTGTAAACTGGTTGGGGATAACTTGATGAGTCTCTCGCATGATCATGTTGAACATCTTGTTCAAATCCATCATGTGAAGTCCAAAACCAATAACTGGGTTTAAATTTCCTACGGTATAGACCCAACTTCATTTTGTCATGTGTAGGTACACTTGATTATTATGCTTCACACAGGGTCATCGGAACAGCTGTGATGCCACATATACAAACTCTTCAACACCAACAATAAACTCGTCAGTTAATCATTTTCTTCCTGGATATAATATGTTATACATCCATGATTTAACACTTTGAATATCCATTTGTACCATACATGTGACTCTATAGATTAGTGCACCTACGCATTACACATCCTACTTGAAACTTTAGGTCACCTACAAATCATACCCGAAACCCATAGCCAACAAATATAGAGAAAATCAAAACTAACCTAACTCCACCCTAAACTTACATATCACAAATTCCTTATGAATTACATATCTCACACCTAAATTCTCATATTTTCACAAATAACACAAATTTCTTATGTATTTTCATTTACATATCTCACACCTAAATTTTTATATTTACATACATAACATAAATTTCTGACGTATTTACATATCTCACATCTAAATTTTCATATTTACATAAGTAGCATAAATTTCTAATGTATTTACATATCTCACCCCTAAATTTTAATATATACATACGTAACACAAAATTTCTTTTTTGTTTACATATCTCACAACATTAAATTCATATTTACATTGATAGCACAAATTTCTTATTCATTTATATATCTCACACCTAAATTTCATATTTACACAAATAGCACAAATTTCCTATTGATTTACAAATCTTACAGCTAAATTTTCATATTTACATACATAGCATATCTCGCACCTAAATTTTCATATGTGCATGCATACACTAATTTTCTTATGCTTTCATAAATCTCATACCTAAATTTCATATTTACATACATATCACAATTTTCTTATGCATTTGCACATCTCATACCAAACTTTTATTACAATGTAAGGAAAATAATAATATTCATATGCATTGCATACCTAACAACGAAATACGAAAAAAAACTTAGCAAAACCTATGTATTTTGAAATCTAACACCTATGCAATAAAAAAGATGAAAACTTATGTTAAACCAAAGCTTGGACGCGTGGAAGAAGATTTCTCACCTCAGACAAGGTTGAAGCAGTGAAACGAAGTTGGATTTGCCGTAGAAGACGAAGGAGATGACGACAGCGATTAACGAAGGTGAAGGAAATAGAGCTCGCGAAATAGAGCTGCTATTCCGCGAGCCATATTTTAGGGTTGTAGCGTCAGATTTAGGGCTTGTTTGGCGCAGCTGCAGATTCTCAGCTTTTCAGCTGCAG
>NW_018164444.1:72916895-72917503 GCF_001263595.1 Phalaenopsis equestris | reverse complement strand
AGTATAAAACATAATTATTACCATATTAGGTAATGAAAAAGGCTATCATCAAAATTGAAATATATAAACCGAAATAAAAAACGCAAACCCCTTCACAAATTGTGTTTGCAGCAGATCTGAATCGAAGTAATCAGTCTCCAACTAATGAGACAGTAATCTCCTCACGAAGGGCTTTCATTTCACTCGCACCTTCTCCATCTTTCGTGCAAATTGAAGCATTGTCGTTAGAGATTGACCAATGCGGTATTCATAGGCTTCGACAGGTACTTCGTCATCATTGACCTCAACATGCTCGAAGTCAACATCAGCTCGAGTTGGATGCCGTCGAATATAGTTAGTGAGGGCCATAGTGGCTAACACTACCTGCACCTGTTTTGGAAATGGATAAGGTGGCATATCTCGTAGTATTACCTATTTTTTCTTCCAAACTCCAAAAGTCCTCTCAATAAAGCCTCGTAAGGATGAATGTCTTCTATTAAAGATCTTTTTTTTGTTTTTCGTACGATTGCTGGCTCTCTGAAAATCTGGAAGATGATACCTTGTGTCAGGAATGGGTTTAAGGTACCCCCTCTGCATTGGGTAGCCAGCATCGACCAAATAGTACTTCC
>NW_018164444.1:72915976-72916866 GCF_001263595.1 Phalaenopsis equestris | reverse complement strand
AAAAAAAAATCTACTTGTATTAGTAAGGAACTAACCCTGTGGTGGGTGAGGAAAATTGTACTCCGGATTTCTCGTTGCAATTTTGAAGATTCTACTATCATATACGCTGCCCTCCCATCCAGCCATTGCAAATGTGAAACACATGTTGAAATCACAAACTGCCATAATATTTTGAGTTGTGCTCTCGGAACGGCCGATAAATGCAACTTTCTCATTTTCCGGTACCCTGGCATGAACATGCGTTCCATCGATTGCGCCAATGCAACCCTTTACAAATAAAGTTAAATCATTTCAATATGCCACCCAATAATATTGATTTAAATTATGAATGTGTACCTTGAAATGTGGCATGTATCGGGCATTGTTGCGAATCTGTGCTGGCGTTCTGACAAATATTGGATCTTCGGGTTTTATTATAGCTTGCGCTAAACTGACGAGGGAAGTCAAACCCACTGAGAAATACCCGCTTATTGTTTCAGATGAGTGTTGGAATCGTTCCATGGCTCCCCGCATTGACTCGTTCTGTGATAAAATGTAAAGTGTTATGCCCAATACTTCACGGTCTGTTGTCCTAGAAGATCCGTGAAGTCCATGAGATGTTCGCAGATCTAATAACAGATCACTGAAAACACGCTGGGACATGCGGAATATGTTTTGAAATCTCGCTGGATGTCCTGAAATCATTTCTCCCATCCATTTGTCTCCAATCTGAGATGATGTGTAACAGGGCTCACGGTCCACATGCGTGTTATAGTAATGCACCAGTATATTTATTGCTGCATTTCGACGTCCACGTCGGACTTCCTCTGGGTCCATGATGGTATGAACTATATTTTATACGTTGAAACACAGTTAAGCTCATATATGGAATAAGAGAAACAAACATATGA
>NW_018164444.1:72915523-72915901 GCF_001263595.1 Phalaenopsis equestris | reverse complement strand
GGAATAATCATAGATGAAAGGAAGTGCAGCAGTCTAGTTTCCAAATCATAAACAAACACAATGTGAACTAATGAGGAGCTAAACTTCACAGGTCACGACGGTTATAATAATAGCGTATGTATTCCAATCGTCGCTCTTTGCTCAGTGCTGTGAAGAAGTCTCGGTGGAGGGAATCACGAAAGAGGTCTACTGCAAAGTAGAAAAGATCATGATCCCCTGTAAATTCTGGATCTTCCTCAAGAAGACTAATGACCTCATGAACCGAGGTTTTCTGAACTATGTAAATCCTTGAATTTGCTAATGATGTTATCCCAACCTTCCTTATTGAAAAATGTCGTTGGCCTATTTCCCTTATCAATTTCACATATGCATAGGTCG
>NW_018164444.1:72913713-72914611 GCF_001263595.1 Phalaenopsis equestris | reverse complement strand
AGCCAAGCAGAAACTGCAAAGCCACATAATTTTCAATACCCAAAATTCGCATAGAAGTTCCAATTGTATTGACATCTTTGCTCAAAAATCCAAGAAGACACTGTCGATAAAACAGCAAAGCCACATAGTTGATAAAACAGCCTACTTATCGAGCAAAAAGCCAAGAAGACACTGTCGCTTTCCAGAAAAATGAAATTCCAATTGTTTCTTTGCTTAAAAATTGCACTTTTACCAGTGTAAAAGATTAGTACCATTAAACTATGTCTCAGAGTTCCTTCATATGCATATATGTGTTGCAAAACATTATCCTTTAAAGAAGGTGCTGAGAATTTGCAAAATAAAGCCAAGAAGACATTTTTTGAGACTACTCCTTAATGTTAGCCGAAAAATGAGCCTCTACTGAAACTCAGCACATGCAACCAAAGCACCCACAAGATGATTGCATCTAAACAGAGCCAATAGCCCCTAGATTGATGAACATTCATTGAAATCCCTCACCCATGTATTAATTAAAAAGGAATTTGTGGGAACAACTGAATCCATCCAACAACCGAACTCACCCAACAAAAACAGCAAGCAATAGAATGTAATGCACAAGTTAAGTAATTCCAGGGGTCTTATAGTGGCTAGCTCTCTTCCATTGATACAACCTTTCCTTGAGATTTCTCAGTCCTCCAATAAACATATCAATTAATAGGTCATATAGTGGCTAGCTCGAAAAAACAGCAAGAACACATCAATAGCAAAATATTATTACACCTTTTCCTGTGTGCCTCAACAGATAAGTAACCAACAAGCTCGAAAAAACAACAAGCAATAGAATGCTGGAATCAAAAATGCAGATGCACTCCAAAAATACCACACCACGAAGAGCATATCACTCTCCACAAAAGCAATT
>NW_018164444.1:72897973-72912913 GCF_001263595.1 Phalaenopsis equestris | reverse complement strand
GCCCGCGGCGCGGCGCAGAAGAAGCCGAGACAACCACCCCTTAAGTTTCGGCTATGACCGACTCCATTAAGTGAGTTTAGTGTCGGATTAACAACCTCAGCTCGATGCAACTCACTGATATTGTTTGTTCCGATTTGAGATCGCGGGGTGGCGCTAACGGATGCTAATCGCTAATTCTTCATCGAAAATTTTTCTGACGCTAATTAGCAGTTTTCCTGTTATGCACATTTAAATGTTGTTTTATTGATAGAAAAGTGCTTTAATCATTTAAGAGAATCATTTTATTTTAAGATGTTGCTTCCCATTTTCTTATTCATTATTATTATTTTTCTTTTTACTATCATTTATTATTGAAAATTGCATTTTCTTAAATTTATTAATTTTTTATCAAAAAAAATTATGAAGGACTTATAAAATTCAAACAAACAAAGTTTTAACAGTTTAAATTATCTTATAATTAATTTTATTTTATCTAATTTATTTATGCTTAATATATTTTATTTGATTAGATGAAATATATTAATGTTTACTATTTTATTTTAATTTCATATTTTTCTTCTTTTTATTCTAAGTTTAGTTTATTTTTTATTTTTGTGTTTTTTATTCCAATTTTAATAAATTTTATAAGTTTCTTATTACTTTATGAATTTATTAAGGGATATGCCACATAAGCCTCCCTTTTCACGCGAGACCCGCTCTATCTCATCCACTTATCCTCATGCCAGCTTCATATGGGTTGATCAATCAACACCGATGATTAGCTAAAATATGGGATACACGACTTGTCATATTGCTCCTGTTCAATGCAATCAAAACTACTCGATTGTATTACAACAAGATGGGAAGGTGAACCAAAATTGTTTAATGAAATTGGAGTAATTTGAACAGTCAATGCAATTAAATTCATATTTAATTATATAAAAGCCATCATAGATCTAAATCCCGGAGATCTAATGGCGAAGATCAAACTATCTATAGACATCTTTTACAAAGTCCCAAAACTAAAGCACTATTTATAAATTTCAAGTAAACCTCAATGCAGAGGTGATTGGTACATCTGACTTGTCTGCAGTGATCGTTGTAAGATCAAAAATTGTCCTCCTACTCCAATTATAAGCTCATATACCCCTTTCCAAGAATCTTATCGAGATGTAAGTCAAGTGGATTGAATTGTGGGCAATAGGGGTTAGGCTACTGAGAATTTGATGTAGGAATGGGTTTGTGAACTCACTGAAGATTATGAGTGCTTCAAAGAAGGAAATAAAGGTGTGAAGAATGTGGTGAAATAGTCTATGAAAATGAGATGTGGTTCGGTAATTCAGGAGGCTAGAGAGCTTTAAAGGGAAGCTATAAAGGTTGGGTACTTTTAAGGTCAAGGTATGATGATACATAAAAAAATATATGCATTTTTAGACCCATATTTTATACTCATTTTTTATGATATTGCACTTTAATGGAAGAAATTTTTTTTATATTTTATTGCAGGTTGTTGATTTTGAGGACTTGGAGCAAAAAAGAAGCAAAAATGATAAAATTTGGAGTCAAAATAGAAAAATTAAAAAATTTGTCAGCGCCAACGGCGTTGTTTGACAGAGAATAATGAATTAAATAACTGAGCACTGGCGCCAACGACGCTTATGTCGGTGGAAGCCCTTTGGATGCTTTTTGAAGAGTTTTTGGATGCACCTATTGGAGAACCGACGTTGGCTCTATTTAGGGCTGAAATTTGATCAAACCCCCCCTCCCCCGCACCATTTCAACTTCTTCCACTCATTTCAATTTTCCTCTTCACACACCTACATTCCAAGTCATTCCACACCATTAATTAGTTATTGTTTTTATAGTTTTGAGTGTTTGTGGTGAGTTTAAGTGTGAATTCTTCTCTAAGAAGTGTTGGAGAGGAAAAGAAGTGAGAGATTTCATCTTCGTACATTTCCTAAGAGAGGCTACAAAGGGTTTACTTTGAGAAAGAATTTCAGGTAAGTGTTGTTTGTTTATTATTGTTTTATGAACTTTCTTTTATATATAAAATTTGTGTTTTGTTGTATCTTTCTCATGAAGTCTTAGTAGATTCCCTTATCTTTCTTCCTAATCTGAGATATAGTGAAATGAAGAGATAATGTGGATGTGTCAATATTAAAATTTAAAATAAATTATGATGATTTTTCAACTATGATGTTTAAAATAAATTATGATGATTTTTCAACTCCGCTCTTAATTTACTTTTCGATCCGACCAATTGACTTATTAAAATATGATGTGAAACATATGATCTGGGAAATTGAGTATGAATTCTACAACAGACTGATAATTACATTTAAGTCCATGAATGAGTATTTTGTTCATGGAATTAAGTGCAAATAAATAAATGAATATACTTTGTCAGGTGTAGAATTGGAAATTTTTAGAGTGACAGACTAAAAATCCCCAATTCAATCTTAGTGTTTAAAAACTAAAGTGAGAGTTTGCCTTCAGGGGTAGGGAAGTGGGAGCTCTGGAGTATCTGGAGTATGAGTCAATATCCTCCTAGCCTAGCCACGAGTTTAGGGACTAAACCTAAGATTAACCAATGATTTTCTATCAATGATTTTTAACCAATGATTTTCTATAACACTGAATCAGGGTAGAGAATTAAAATTGCTCCTATTTTACCCAATACATATCTAAACTATTTATCTCATCTCATTTCACCAAAAACTCACTGTAGTAGGAATGTTGCTTTTGCATATTAGAAAACTTCATCACATAAACATAGTTTAGTGGTTATTAATTTTAAAACCTGCTTTTAAATTCTGATAGTAGTAAATAATTTAGCTTTGATAGTAGCTTTGATAGTAATAGTATCTTAAACATTCAAAATTAGTGACAGTAATTTCGTTTGATTTCTATAAATTTCCTAGTTAATTTATCATTTCAAATTTAAACCTTCCTCGTGGGAACGATATTTGAGACTTAAACAGAAAATCTTATATACTTGTTAACGATATATATACTTGCGTAGAGTTACAATCTTAAGAGCTTAATGTAATTATTATTAAAATGCCACATCAATTTTTTGTCACCATTATAAAGCGGAGTCAACTTTATAAGTTTTATACAACTATATTCAACTGGGATCATATGAGCAAGTCAAAATTGAGATCCGAGATGGGACATTTATAAGGAGAGGTAGGGGCTTTTTGAACAAGTATTTTGTACCAAAGATACACCAATAATTGGTGCTAAGGTGGCAACCAACCAACGATGAACATAGATGGCCGATAGTAAGCTTCCATGTAGGATTGATCAACCTTGACGGGCTACTAGTGGGAAATGGACATGTGGAAGAGGTAGGGAAAAACATGGAAGTTGCTAGCTTTCTATATTGAACTACAGATGATTGAGCTAACGATGATGTATGGAGCTCGAGAAGGATCCAATAGCAACGACTGAAACTTGAGTTTCGAGGAGTTTAATGTTAACAAGCTTGAGCAAAATTTTGATTAATTTTAGAATGTATGTGATTGTTAATTTGGGTAACTATATATGTTGGCTTTAGATGAAGGAATTTAAATAAGGTTTAAAGATTTATTTATATTGGATTTGGAATTGATTTAATGTAAGCTTTGGGATAGGACCTAATGTTGATTTATACATATAATTCTAAATATAATTAATGATTGTATGATGTAGGTTTAGATGAAGGAATTTGAATTAAATTTCAAGTTGGTTTTGGATAGAGTTTAAATATGAGCTTATATGGTTTTGAAATGATATTGAGTTTCGAATGTAAATATGGTTTGAATGAAGTTTAATTATAAGATTTAAATGAAAGTAGAAAAGTATTCTAGCATTAATTTTGATGTAAACATACTTTGCATTTAATTTGATGTAATTAAAATTAAATTTGAAAGTAAAATTTGGATTTAAATGTTGGTTTGATTTAGTAGTTTTAAGTGTAAAATTTATAAATGAATTTATATAATTTTAGGGTTGATATTTTGACTTTTGTAAATTTAAGGTTATGTTTGATGTAGACACATAAAATTATTTAATGTTTGAATTTTTTGACTTTAAGAAAGTAATTTTAAGTTGTTTTAAGATTTAAAGTGGTTGAATTTAACTTATGTTAAGATTTAATTTTTTTAAAAATTTATGTTTAATCTATGCTTAATTTTGAACTTGATTTTACATTTTATTTTGATTTATATTATAACTTAATTTTTACGAAATTTGATTATATTAATTTTTAAAATTTTTGTGACTTTTGACTTCATTTTGATTAATTTAGTTTTGATTTTTAATTATATTTAATTTCTTTTAAAATTTGTTCAATCATGGTTCAAAATGAACACTAAATCAAATATGTTCCCTTCTAAACCAATGAATGATGTGAATAGAATAGTTCAAAATAGGTCCCATAAGGTCAAAACGACACTAAGTCTCGAACTCAAGTCTCTATGCCCAATAAATCACCTGAATTTATGTCCAAAACCTTATGGTGAACTCAAAATTTAACTTTGATATCCTGACCAGAATCAAACTCAACATCAAATCAAGGGTTAAAAATTAAAGCTAAACATATATCAAATCAAAGGGAGTAAGGATTTGATTTTTGTTCCTAATTTAGATCTCAACCATTCACTAATTCTCTGCGGTAGTCTCTGAAGAAATCATAACTTATGATTTTATAAGGTTATACCAAACTCTCTAAAGGAATAGAGAAAGAGGCAAGACCTCACAAAAAATGAACAAATTCAATTATGTTAATGTTTAATTCATTCAATCTTCGACATTTTCAATTTTTTCAGCTTGTTAATTTATTAATTTAAATAAATAAAATTGAGTCTTTATCAAATCGAGTTTCAGCATGTCATTGAGCAAAATTTTTTCTGTGCGGGCTCCTGACGTAGCTTTACGTGCGGCGCAGAGTATTCCTGAGTTATTTTTAGATTATTTATGGGTTATTTTCAACCATCCCGAAATAACCCAGAAATAACCCGCAGTCTTTATTTTTGGGTTATTTCTGGGTTATTGAAAATAACTCATAAATAACTTGAAAATAAACTCAGGAATATCCTGCGACGCACGTAGAGATACGTCAGGTGTCCGGACAGAAAATGTGCGCGTCATTGAGTGTAGAGGTTCATTTAAACTCCTCTTCCAAAAATAAAAAAAAATTAAAATAGAAAAAACCCTCTTCACCTATAAAATTGGACGGCGGCGGAGCGGCGGAGCGGCGGGCGGGCGGCGGTCAGTGCGGCGGGAGGGCGGTGGCTGATGCCGTCGCCGGCGGCTGCAGTCGTTGGGTGGCCTCGATGGTAATACTTTTTATTGAATTTGAACGCGCTCTTATCACTCTGTGAAGCTATCGCAAATGAGAAGGTTTCCGCAACTTCGCCCCCTCTCCAGTCGCGCTCTCCAGTCCCGATGTTCTTCTCAATCCTCGTCGACTTCCGAGATCATCAAAGACTCGGGAACTGATGCCGAAGCCATCGCCCGAGAGATCTCCAGCATCCTCGCCTGCGCGGGTAACTGGAGCCTCCTCATCACTTGCTCCGACATCCCCCGTCGAATTACTCCAGAAGCTCTCTTCGCCGTCCTTCGGCGTCCGATTAACTCGATCGATGCCAGGCGTCTTCTAGATTTCTTTGCTTGGGCAGATTCCCGAATGGTTCGTCCACCGACTCTGGACTCCTTCTCCATACTCGCTGTTCATCTCTGTAACTCCGGATTCTTCGGCCCTGCTAACGGCCTCCTTGATCGGATGATTAGAATTTACACGTCTCCTTCTTCTGTCCTGGATTCTCTGAGGGACAGCCTCATTAGCATCGAAGGATCGAATAAGAAGGTTTTTGATGTGCTGATTGATACTTATAAGATAAATGGTTTGCTTAAAGAAGCAACTGAAGTTGTTTTATTGATGAATGAAGGCAGCATGATGCCTAGTTTGAGGTGCTACAATGGGCTTTTGAAAGAGCTCCTAAGGGCCAATCTCATGAATTTGTTCTGGCAGGTGCATGATTTCATGGTGAGAAAGCAAGTTGATCAGGATGTTTACACGTTTTCTACCTTGATTAGTGCATATTTCAAGGTTGGAGATGTACTTTCCGCAAAGAGAGTGATTGGGGAGATGAAAGAGAGAGGCTGTGATCCTAATACAGTGATATATAACACTCTCATTGGAGGGCTTTGCAGGAGTGGTAACTCTAAGGAAGGAAGATTATTTTTTGATGAGATGTCGTTCCAAGAGATGAAACCTGAAATTACTGTGTACAATTCTTTGATTGATGGGTTTATGAGGGAAGATAATGTGGACGAGGCTTTTAAAATAAGGGATGTTATGGTGGCTTCCGGCCTCCAGCCAAACCTGATTACTTACAACAACTTCATTCGTGGATTATGCAAGCTATGTAAAATGGATGAGGCTCATGAGCTCTTGAAAGAGATGATTCGAGCTGGTTGGAATCCAGATGCAATGACTTATAATTTCATTATTGAGGGACATTTCCGTGAGAACAAATCAAAATCTGCATTTCAGGTGTTCGTTGATATGAAAACTAGTAGTGTGTCTCCTAATCTGTATACTTACAGCTTGATGATAAATGGTTTGTGTCGTTGCAGAGAGCTGAAGAAGGCAGCTAGTTTGCTGGAAGAGATGATCTCAACAGGCCTAGAGCCAAATGCCATTGTTTACTCTCCACTTATTTCTGGTCTGTGCAGAGAAGGCAGAGAGGAAGATGCTTGCATGATATTCAACAGTATGAAGGATAGAAATGTTCTTCCTGATGCCCACTGCTATAATTCTCTCATGAATGGTCTATCCAAGGCTGGGAAGATGGAAGAAGCTAAGCACTATTTTGCCCAAATGAGGGACAGGGGGATTTCACCAAATTTATTCACATATGCATCTCTCATCCATGGCTATAGTAAAGGTGGAGAAATGTCGGAAGCTGATTTTTACTTCAAAGAGATGCTTACTCGAGGAATAAAGCCGAATGATGTTATATATACGACCCTCATTGATGGCCACTGCAAAGCTGGCAATATTCCGAAGGCCTTATCAACATTTCACTTTATGCTGGAAAGTGGGCTGCTTCCTGATTTGCAAACATATAGTGTGTTTATACATAGTCTGTCAAAGCTTGGGAAGATGGAAGAAGCTTTCCAGGTCTTTCATGAGCTTCAGGAGAAGGGTTTGAATCCCGATGTTTATACTTACAGCTCTCTTATCTTTGGATTTTGCAAGTCTGGTGATATGCTGAAAGCTATGAGTTTTTATGATGAGATGCAAAAAAATAGAGTTGAACCAAATGTTGTTACTTATAATGCTTTAATTGATGGATTTGGTAAGCTGGGTGATTTTGATAGCATGAGAAGGTTTTTCAAGTGCATTCAGGAGAAAGGTTTAGAACCTACCAGTGTTACTTACACTACTATGATTGATGGATTCTGTAAATCTGGAAATTTAGCTGAGGCTTTTGAGTTGTTTGATGAAATGGTGTTGAGGGGAACCGTGCCAGATCGTTTTGTTTACAATGTCTTACTTCATGGGTGTTGTAGGGCAGGGAATTTGGAGAAGGCCATGGATTTGTTTAATGAGATGCTGGCGAAGGAATTCACAGCTGAACTCACTTTTAACACTATGATTGATGGTTTCTGCAAGCTAAGGAGACTGGAAGAGGCAAGGGAATTGCTGAGGCTAATGTCGGAGAAGAAGATCATGCCTAGTAATGTGACCTACACAGCCTTGATTGATGGGTATAGCAAAGCAGGAAAATTGGAAGAGGCGCAAAATTTGTTATTGGAAATGGAGAAAAGTAACATAATGCCAAACACTGTAACGTATACATCACTTATTTATGTGTATGGTCGATTAGGTAACCTGGGAATGGTTTCTTCTTTGTTTAAAGAGATGATATCCAAGGGAGTTGTGCCTGATGAAGTAACTTATGAAGTAATGATCCATTCATATTGTAAAGAATTGGATGCAGCTGCGGCCTTAAGGTTTTGTAACAACACTTGTGCTGCAGAATTTCCTGGATTTAACCAGCAGGAAGAATTATCCAAAGCACAGGACTTGGTGAATGAACTGAAAGAGTATGAAATCAACCCTGACAACTCTGAATTTCAGATGCTATTCCATGATTTCTGCACAAAGGGGTTCATGAATGAAGCAAAACGGCTCTTAAAAGTTATGGTAGACAGAGGTTGGGTGCCTAAGAACAATACATTGCTTAGTTTAGCTGATGGATCTTTTCAGGTAGTCCCGGCTATGGAAGTCAGATATGCTTCACAGAATTAGAAAATATTGGTTACATGGATTAACTGAAAAGCAACAATTGCCATGAACATAGGAAAACTTCACAGATCAAGTGTTGAATGCCAAGCGAAAGGGCAATGGCACTAGATTATGTGAATTCTCTTTTTCAGATCAATTTCATTTGACTCTTCCTCAGAGCTGAAGTACATTACCAAGCACCATGGATGAAGATCTGGAATTATAAATATTTAGAAAATCTGAAGTGTTTTAGAACATCAACAAAACCTTTGCGCGTCCAGCATTCTTTCGGCAAGCTAACATGGTTAGTGCCCCAATGATAGTAAGAGTAAGATTTTGCCGCTTTATACTGTAGCAAATGATAAAATGTTGTTTCTTCACTTTAGAACTGCTGCATTTTTTATGCAATTATAATTTAGTTTGCATGCAATAGTTATGAGTTCCTTAAAATATTTAAAAGCTCTAGGAAAATATCATGACGTGTAACATGTTTTTAGCTCAATATGTTTACTTATTTGATGCATGGATATTATTTTAGTTTTAACTTTACGGGATTATTTTACATTCATCTGTATTTGATTGTAACTAGGAATTTCATGCCAGTTCTCTCGTGGCAATAAGTTCGGGTCTTGTTTTTGTCACTCAACTCATACAACTTCTAGGGAAAAGTATCATTTTAAGTTATTGTAATATTCTATTTTTTTTATTTTTTGCACTTTTTTTTCTCTGTATTGCCATATGAGAGTGGCTGTTGGCTTGTGCTAGGTTGCAAGTTCTTAGAATTCATTTTTTTTTCCTCTAAATGCAATATAAATCAAATGTGATGTATTTGGAATTTGGAATAAGAATTCTTTGGTTCATTGTAAAATAAGTTCATGAAATTAATTGCATTTTCATTAGTTTGGCTGATAGCTCAAATGTGGTCGTGGTCTACTAGTGCAGGAGACAGGTGTGGCTAAGAAAGGCATTGGAACAAATCCAACAGAATAATTGGTAAAACAACAAGTGAAACTGCAGAACATTAGGACCAAGATTGGAAATTACAGATCTTAACTTACATTGCATATTCTAAGTAAGTGCTCCTGTTTTTCTGATAAGTAGAATCCATAATTTTTCAAGTTGATTGTAGTAAATACGTATTTAAACTGTTAACATTTTGAATTGCTTGAGATAACAAATGGGAGCTGCAGATAGCGTGCAATTACAGTGAACATCCAACAGTATGTTAATGTAAGTGCACAATTACTAGAGGGGAAAATAATATAATAATGCATAAAAGAAGTAGATGAACAATATTATAATACAATTCTAGTGCAATACTATACCACAGTCAACAATTGGTTTGACTTCCCTATTTTTTCTACTGGATGATTTTGTATAATATTATGGTAGTATGTCTAAGTGAAAATTCTTTGCTTGTAAAATATTGTATTGGTCGTAAACCTTAGTTTGACAGATGAAGTAAAACAATACGAAATTCAGATGTGATGAGGTGATGGGAAAGTAGAAAAAATGAGAACGGTTTGAATGAGAGTATATATGGGAATGAGATTTATAGTTGTCTGACAGCCTATTGTTACTTGATAGCTGGTGTAGTCCTGCCAATGGTTGGTTTCAGATCAGGTCAAACAACATTGTTCCCATCCTTATACCCTGAAACGCCCAAGTAGAAAGAAGCTGAATGCTTGAACATCAAGGCATTTTTTGGTTTAACTGTTAAAGTTTTGACGAAAACTCTAAAGTTAAGCGTACTCATGTGGGAGTACTCATAAGATGGGTGATCTCCTAAGAAATTACCCCAATGGGACAAAATTGTGGTCATTAGATGAAAACGGATAATATCTCGATGGATGAGAGTTTGAGCTGTTACAATGGTACCAGAGCATTACAAAGCCCAATGATGGTAATTAAGTGTCATACAGAACAAAGTGTTATACCATGGGAGTCATCTCTTAAACTCTAGATGGGATAAAGTGCTACATGATAGGGGATACCTCTAGAATTGTACTGCTTGGTGGATTATTCTGGATTAAGCAATTTGATGAGGGCATCAATTACTTAAGTGGGAGAGATTGTGAAACTCCTTAAGTTGAATGAAACTGAAGTAATAAACATGGAGGCGCTTTTTGGTGTAACAATTAAGTTTTGACTGAAACTCCAAGGTTAAGTGTGCTAGTGCAGCAGCACTCTTAGGATGGATGACCTCCTCTTGGGAAGTGTTGTGGGTCCCTCCCATGTGAAGGCAATAGCCTTCATTCAACTTGGGGATCTGTTTTCCTCTATTTTGCTACGGTTACTGTTAAGGAAAAAAACATTGCTCCCGCTCCCTCGGTTTACATCAGACCCCAACTGATGCCCCTTTTTGGCTCAAAACCATTGCCTTTGTGACAGAACGTTCAAGAGACAAGTTGCAGTCTGAACTGGGAAGGCAAAAATGAGATCGCGAAGTACAAAGACCTCTGAAACTCTTGTTTTTCTTAAATTCGGCAAGATTACCAAACCTCTATGTTTGATAAAGTTAATGCATACCACCTATTTGGTGATGTTTAATAATTGATTTCCTCTAGTAGTATTATAGAGAAGAACTTTGTGTGTCCATTAAGTTGATTAGGGAAGATGTTTAAGTAGCCTACGGGTTCTGTGGTTTTTATCCAAATTGAGAGGGTTTTCGCATTAAAAATTTGGTGTTGTTTCTTCTTGTTAATTGTTTGATTAATTCAATTATGTGTGTGCTCGTGGTGAAGTGTGTTTTTGGCTAACTTTTTCCAGCAATTGGTATCAGAGACAGGTTACTCTAGGGATTATCTTGTGTTAGTCAAATGGAAGAGCCCACTAATAATAAAAATACAATGATTAAACTCACGATAACCAATTGCTTGATTTGGAAGTCACATATTGAGGGCTTGCTTTGTTATTTGGACTATGAAGAGACATTTTTGGGTGATGAGGGCACACTAATAGAAATTTCTTCTAGAATTTGCTAAGTTTAATAGAAAAGTTGTTGACAAAATTTGACAATGGGTTGATAACAATATTTATCAGCATATTGCTAAAGAGACAAATGCCAACAAGGTTTGAGAAATTCTAAGGAAGCTGCGCGAAAAGAAAAATACACATAACATGATTTTTCTTTTTAAGAAAATTGATGTATCTCATATACACTAATGAAATTGTAATTATTTATTATTTAAATATTTTTCATGGGATATTGAATCAATTAGCAACATTGGACATGAAGTTAGAAGATGAGGTCCTTGTCTTGTGTGAGCAATTCCTTACGAAATTCTTGGGAGACTCTTGTTGTTTCTCTTAGCAATTACACTTCAAATGTCATGTTTTCTTTGAAGATTGTGAAAGAGAGCCCTCGTACATCTGGAGGATCTCGTAGACGTTCTTCTCACGGATGTAGCGATAGAGGTGGACGACGAAGGTCTTTACCGAATCAGGGACAAAATTGGGATCGTAACCAAGGTCGCCACCTTATTGGCCACCCGCCGACGAGGGATAGGGACGAGAGTCGTAGGTGCCATCGTCGTAATCATAAGATGAAGCCATTGTCTCAGGAGTTACTCTTGCCTCGCTTCCCAGGAAAAATTATTCGGTCCGACCACCGCAGTGTGTTGAATGAAGAAAACAAAAGAAATGAGCAAGGGAGAACTATGCAAAAATAGGTGTTAGTTTCAAAAAAAATGGGGTAGCAACAAGAGTAGAAATCCTCGTAAAAATAATGACAAATCACGAGAAAAGTCTCAGATAATGAATGAGTTCAGATGTTTTCATTGTGACCAACCAGAACATAAGTAGACTCAATGTAGACTGTTAAAAAGATAACAAAAACAGAAACAAAAAGACAAAATAAAAATAGATGATGCTAATGCAGCATCCATCGTGGATGGGATGTCATTATTCTTTCCTAAGATCCGTCTGAATTTGATTTCCACCTGTATACTTGATGATGAAAGATATCATAACCACTTTGGTGAATGAATATGGAAGCTCACTAAGGGGTATTTGGTGGTTGCTAGAGGGAAGAAGCACAATTCTATTTATTTGATGGAGGTTCAGTCTTACGGGGAAGAAGTGAATGCAATTGATGATTCATCCATTTAACTATGACATATGCGACTCGGTCATGAGTCATAATGGTATGAAGCAACGTCCCAAAAATAAATTATTTCTAATGTGAAGTCTACAAAATTGGAGATGTGTATTCATTGTTTGGTTGTAAACAACACATAGTAGCTTTTAAAACTCTCCCACCATCTAAAAAAGCTAATATGTTGGATTTGGCGCGTAGTGATATATGTTTTATAGATGCTACAAAGTGTTCATTATTATATTACTTTCATTGACAATCATTCCAAGAGTGTATGGGCTTAGGCATTAAGATCTAAAAACCAATTTTTGGGTTTGTTCAAGTTTTTTTAGGTTTCAGTCGAGAGGGAAACTGGAAAAAAGCTAAAGTGTATCCATTTGGATAATGGTGGTGAGTATACGAGAAGTGCTGCAAAACTCACAGAATCAAATTTAAGAAGACTGGGCCAAAAACTTATTGACATGATTAAGTAGCTGAGAGGATGAATTGCACAATTAATGACAAGATTTGTTGCTTGCTATCTCATTCAAAACCTCCAAAGTGAGGAGGCTGGGAGATTAGTTGTTGATTTAATAAATCTTTCGTCTTCAGTTCCTTTGAATAATGACATATTACTGAGAGTTTGGACAATAAATGATGTTTTATATTGACACTTCAGCGTTTTTTTGGATGTTGAGCATTTGTGCATGTTCCTAGGGACGAGAGATCTATACTTGTAACTATACAAGACAATGTGATACTGGGGTTAATCAAATAACAATAGCAAAAATAAGTATTATTACTGAAAATAAATATTAGATTACAACCAAACACACTGAAATGAGAAATAAAATGAAGCACAACGCCTGACATGTGACTAGAGTGAATCTAGGGTGGCGGCGGTGGTTGTTATGGGCTTGGAAAGGTGGCAGTAAGGAAGGGAGGTGGAGCAGAGGGGCTAGTACAATAGGGAAACAACAAGTACTGGTTTTCCTGGACGACAGCATGGAGGTGAGTGGGTTGGCCGCATGGAAACAGTGGTTAGAGGGGTTTCTGGGTAACGACGACCAAGTGGGAAGGTTGAAACATCGATGAGATCAAAGATGGAGGACTAGGACAACATCGACAGGGATGGTGGAGGGCTGAAACAACAACAACCTTGAAGGTGTGAGGGCTGACCAGTAGGGACAACGAAGATGGAGGCTATAATAGTTGAACAACTGCAGGAAAACATCCACAAGCGGTTGAGCGGTTGCAACAAGGTGGGTGACAAGGAGCAATGTGGAAAGGATGGGGAAGGGTAGGAGGAAGGATAATCGGCTCCTCGAGAGTGAGATACAGTCGGAGCTACACTCGGCCCTTAAATACATCCATAGAACAGAAAACCAGAGATGTCGACGGTTGTCCCAAACATAACACGAAAGAACTACCCTAACACATGGCAAAACAACATATATATTACTATTAAAAAAATTAAAGGGGTAAGGTGATTTCCAATGTTGTGAGGATTGGCCAACCCTCCAACTCCTCTTCTGAACCTGTCCAAGTCGCGGCTATTCCCACGCTCAATTCAGAGGGGTGTTATACTCGCGTCAGTCTCCCGAGATTTGAAGAGTTTCAACTTCATTCATTAAAGCTTTTGTCTCCTTATAGTATGCAATCAAGTATGTTTCGTTGAAGGTAGTAGAAATGTTATAATCTCCCAGTAAGTCATCTCTATAGACATTGTCATTTAGCTCCTTGAGGATCCTGAAAGGACCATCTAGTCTAGACTTGAGTTTCCCAAAAGATCCCATGTGAAATATCTATTTATTTAATCTGATCCACAGTAGATCTCCCCAATACAACTCTTAATCATGTATGTCTTTCCAAAGCACAACCTGATGTAATGAATAGAAATCTTTTTTGGTCACAACCGAAGATAAAACTGCTTATAAACTTAGATTCTCACAAAGTAACTCTCGATTCGTTAAATCTATAATTTACTCGTTCTACTCCTCGTACTTGGTTAGGTGCATCATTAAACAAATTTGTATTGAGAAATCGACTCTGGAATAAAATCTGTGGCATGTCGGACATCTCTCAATAACAACCACTCAAGAGGGGTCCCTTTTTCTTTGGAAAGACCCAGATCTCATTATATGATGTTCCTTCCTACAAAGCTCATAAGGTGATTTCCAATGTTGTGATTCATCCCTGTCTGTAGGGCTGTCAAAAAAGCTCGTTGTTCGCGAACAGTTCGTGTTCGGTTCGTCAATGAGTTCGTGTTCGATTCGTTCGATAAGTAAACGAGACAAACGCGAACAAATTTTTTTTGTTCGGTTAGTTAAACGAACCAAACACGAACAGTGATGCGTTCGTTCGTGTTCGAATCGTTATTGTTTGAAATATAAAATAATATAAAATAATTATATATAAAAATTTATTATATTTTAAAACATTAAATTTTATAAATTATAATATATAATAAAATAATAATAATAATATATTAATATACTATAGTAGTAATATACTAATATAGATATTGAATATTTATATAATATAAGTTATATAATTAATATATAATATTATTTTTATATATTAATATTAGGGATGTCAAACTGGC
>NW_018164444.1:72760292-72897690 GCF_001263595.1 Phalaenopsis equestris | reverse complement strand
GTGTTCGGCTCGTTCGTTAAGAAACGAACACGAGCTTATTTCAAACAAACTAAATTTTAAACGAACCGAACACGAACACAAGCTTTGTTCGTTCGTGTTCGGTTCGTTTACACCCCTACCTGTCTGGCCTTTATCAGTGGGCGCACTGTTGAACTGAATTTAATGTACAAATAACTCCATATAGTCTTACAGAAATAGCTCAAAAACTTCTCATTTCTGACATATTTGACCTCCCTTAGAAGGTAGGCTATATATTTGAAAGTTTTGAAAATTTCTTATCTTGAGTTGTCATGTGTATGGTATCGGATTCTCGAACTCACGACCCTCTTGGACAACCAATGTTACTCCTGTTGGAGTCTCTTTCATGGGCTCAGCTTGAATGACGTGCATCTCTCCTTCATCAGTTGGAAGTTGTTACTCCTCCTGTGAGTCCTCACATTCTTTAGTGAATAACGTATCCTCATCCATTTCTTCAACTGCTCCTTGCTCAATGAGGCAATTTGATGCATTATGTCCAAAATCATGGCATTTGACGCACTTTCTGGCTGAGACAAATTTAAGAATGCTTGTTGGCTCCATATGTTCTCCATTCTCAATTAATTCCTCCTCAAATGAGGTCGGCTAGTATGTTCAACTGGGTGTACTCTTGCTACTTGATCACGGGATTGAATTCTGTCTGTAAGATGTGACGATCATCCGGTGATGTTATTTCAAACTGGTAGATACTTGCGTTGCATCTCTCGTTTCATCTTGAATTAGGTAGTATTTTTGTTTTTCACTTTCTGCTGATGTAGGTGCTTCGAATCTTCCCACCACAACGCACTCTTCTTTAACTTGTTGGCTAGTAGCTTTACCATTATATATGGTGGATTATCCTTGTATTCAAAGATATGTTCTAATGCCTAGAGCCACTTGATTAACTCATATGAATCTATGTGGCTGGCAAAATATGACGAGTCACCTTACACTCCAAAATTTTGCTTCTCCTTTGACATTCCATGTCAAAACTCTAGGATATTGGTTCTTCATCACAGAGAACTACTCTCTGGAAGAAATTCACTTCATTCTTTTGATACGACGAATCGTCATTGTGGCTACGGATGACCCTCTTGGATCGTCTTCTTTTGAAGGCAGCAAGCATATTTTGTAGTTAAAGGATTTTCTATTGCATATTTTTATAGCAAGTTTTTAGACATCTCTTTGTAGATTTGTTGAATCTTCTCTCGCCTTTCGACTATGCTTTCCCCTCTTCAGCCCTAATCTTCTCACGGAGTGCTCCCGCATTTCTTCCAATCTCGGAGCTTTCTTCAAAATGACCCGCTCTCACATTCTTTTGCTCTAACCCTCCCTCTCACATTATTTCGAGACTTATGTGCTTTTTCCTACGATATTATCTATCCCTTCAGCCCACATCTCCTGTCTTTGTGAGTTTGGTTGTTAGTTTTTCTGAGAGTTACAAAAATTTGTTGGTAGTTGGTCATTTTGTGCATTTGATTTATGTTTTTATTCATTATATATGAGGGTATTGATTGTTGGTGATGGTGGTTTTGGTTGTTGTTCTTTTGTTTCATTATTTTGAGATGCAGAGGATGAGATGTGGCTTTCGACTGTTGTGGTTTGAGTATTATACATGTGGCAGTTTGCTATGGTTTGAGTATTATACATATCAATTGGGTGGTCTGCATGCACATCTTAAAAAAAAAAGGGAAAAAATTGCATAGTGATGCTTGACGGAATTCTTTAAGGGGGTTCATGTATATAAATGCCCCTTAAAGGCTAGTGAAGGTGATTTTTTGATGTGCATATTTGAATATTACACATTGTCCATTCGAGATTCCTTATCAACTTTCTTAAAAGGTAGACAATATAATGTTCAAGTCAGTTTAAGTTCATGTCATAACCCAACTAAATTGTAGCAATAGATAGACATAGCTCCATGTGGGTTATTGTGAAAGTATTTTATGTTATATGTCTATATATGAAAGTACTGAAATTTCTAAGTTAATGTAAAAGTATTATGTGGCTACTTGATTTTGAAGGAAGTCATTTTCTGTTACCGAAGTGAAGTTTGAGTATTTTTATTTAATACATTCAATTTTTATTCATATTTCACCTTCAAATTGTGTTGATTAAAGTACTATTGTTCATTCTATTTTATTAAATATGGATGGTGGTTGGACTGAGGTATGTGTGCTCGTCTTTACTGTTGGGTGTTTGGTGCTGGTGCTTGAGTGTTGGTGATGGTGGCTGGACCGGGGTGTGTGTGCTTGGGTGTTGGTGATAATGGTTGGACTGGGGTTTGTGTGCCTCTCTCTACTGTTGGGTGTGTGGTGTCAGTGCTTGGGTGTTGGTGATGGTGGCAAGAAATGGGGTGTGTGTCTCTCTCTCCACTGTTGGTTGTTTTCACAATTTTGTTTTTCCCTTGTTTACATGTTTTAGCTTTTACCTTTTTTAGGTTAGGTATTTGCTTTTCTTAGCGCTTTCTTTTTTTTCATGTTCTTTGCTTTACTGTCATTGTTAGTGTGTTTTTTGATCATTTTCATTTATTTGTTCCATTATGGTTAAGACCAATGAAAGTGGCTTCGTCAGCAATGTTGGATAAGTAAAAAAACATATTTTGCAACCTATTTATTAAGGAGATTGAGCTTGGAAATAAACTCACCAAGTACTTTAACAAGAAAGGGTGGCAGAATATTGTGACGAGGTTCCAGGAAATGACAGGAAGAGAGTATGATGGGCTAAAATTTAAGACCAAGTAGGATCAGTTAAATAAGGACTTTTAGTTAAGTGTTGCCGATATGAGAATGATTAGGTGGATGAGTGGCTTTACACTTAGAGACAAAATGCGAAATGAATATATTCGTGATAGGGTTGGTGTAGCTCTTGTGACGGACAAAATTAGAGAAAGTCGTCTTAGATGGTTTGGTCACATTAAACAACAATCATTTGATGATCTGATTAGGAGAGCAGATGTTTTAGATTTGACTTGTGTTAAGAAAGGCAGAGGTAGACCTAGGAAGACTTGGGCTTATTGTATTAAAAATGATCTTAACTTACTAGAACTAAATGAAAATATGGCTCTAAATAGGACGCAATGGAGAAAAAGGATTCACGTAGCCGACCCCACGTAGTGGGATTAAGGCTTTGTTGTTGTTGTATCTATGTTATTTTGTTTTAACTAATATGCTTCCCCGAACATTGCAGGCAGTGACAACCGCAAATAATTTCAAGGTGAGTGGAATTGAGTTGAACCTGGAAGAGAAGTTGGACTTCATGTTTAGAGGGGTTGCCACGATGGGCATTCACGCGTTCAACCCAAGTGAGCAGAGTTTTGCAGGCATACCAGTTAACTTGGCAGCCGAGTAGGTTACTGGGTCAGGTGAAGGCCCGAACATATAAACTTGAGGGAGCTTGAGTCCACTTGCCAATCAAAACGACGCAAGGTGATGAAAAAGAAAAATGAGAAAGACGCTTTTGTCAGAAGCTCAATAAATAAGCTGATAGAAGTATGTGCAATTCGACCTGGTCCTTCAAATGACACCATCATAGACGACTTTCTTGGAGTTTTAGATGCACATCCTGAACTTTTGGCTAATACAATATTCTATCTAAACTCTATTAAGTTACTTGAGGACCCGACCCGCAGACAGATATTCATGAAGTTGCGCCCCGACTTCATATTCACATTTTTCTTTGGAAAAATGATTCTATGATGACACTGTCTGATGACATTTTTTTCCGCTGTTAATTTGTTTGATTTTTCATTCTTTGTTGCAAACAATAATATGTCGCCATGTAATTATTTCTAATATGGAGCAGTTACTATTCAATTTTTTATATTTTTTTGTGGGTTCATGAGGTCCATGATGAGACATATGACTTTATGGGTTCTTCTGGATGGTTGGTTTGTCGTTGTTACATGTGAAATCCTAATGAAAACAACCTAGATCTTCTCTTCTTTTTGGTGCATCGGTTTATGATGACCTACTGGATGATCTTTTTTGGTGATATGAACATGTGGCACAGGACGTTTGTTTCTCGTTAGCGTTGCATGTGAAATCTTGATGAAGGCAATCGAGATCCTCTCTTCTTTTCGATGCATCGGTTTATGAGGTCTTATTGGATGGCTTTTTTTGGTGATATGCACATGTGACACACAACGTTAGTTTCATCTGTGTTAAAGGCAACCGAGAACTCATTTTTTATAGGGTCCATTATCTTCATGTAGTGACAGATTTGTTGGTTTGTGTAGTTAGCTCTCTGAGACCTCACGCATGCATTTTTTTTCCAATTTATGCTTTTTTATTCGATAATGTTTTCGATAACATTTTCTTTTACATTTTTTTATTTAGTTTAATTTTCTGAGTCGACTAATGTCTCTCCTTCATCTTTCAAGGAACATGATTTTTAAGATTTCAGAGACCCCCCCTCCCGTGACTTGCGATATGTCATTGTGGACTACAGACTTCTTTGTTGACGTCACGACGAGCACACAATTATGAGAGAAAGTTTTACAGTTGCCCGCAGAGCATCACAGAGATGTATGCTTTCTTCCGGTGGGCAGACAGTCCGCCAAACTCCACCGCTAATAGTGATTGAGGTTCGATGGTATCTCTGGAGGACGGTATATCTCATGGCATACGCCGTCTCGATTTTAAAATTAATATTATCATAATTTTAATCGTAATTTTAATATTTTTTTGTCAATCTTGATACTCACTGTTAAGTATGGACTGTTTCATCTTTTCTCTTTATTGTTCTATATTAGTTTTTTGTTTATGCAGTATCAAATATATTATCAAAATAATTCTGCTACAAAGAACGTTATTTAACAGAGGCAGAATGATCATTCATTCACAAACAACTACAAATCAAATGTTTTCAAATAACTGCCCCAAACAGTTAGAGAGTTTATCCGAATAAATTGTTGATCATCAATTTATCAGAATAAACTATTAATGATTATTCAACAAGTTATTATCCCAAACAAACCCTAATGGCCCGTTTGGGGCAGCTTATTTGGTGTGGTGGTGTTTTAAAAACGCATTTAGTCTGTTTGGATAAATTGCATTTTTGCAACTTATGCATTTTCTAAACGCTGAAAACAAGATAAGTGCGGTGGCAACTTCTAGCAGCAGTCTGACTTATCCAAAAAAATAAAAAAAATTATAATAATTATCACATCTAGTTTATTAACAGATTATTTTTAATCAATTTATTAACAAAATATCCAATAAGCTGCATCCGCCCCAAATAGACCTTCAATCTCAAATACTAATAAATTGCCAGATACCCTACTAATTATACAGAAGTTAACTCCCCTTGACGCGTTCCTTGAAGGCTTAAACCTCCTCACTCCATGTACCTCCCAAGGAAGCAAATACTTTTTCGAAATCGTAATCTTCTATTGTCCTTAATTGAACATTTCCCATTTCAAATATTTACAAATGTACCACCTAATTCTTATATTTTTTTACAAAAATACAACCTAATTCTTATATTTTAACAAAACTAACTAAACTTAATATTTTACATGTATACCACCTTGAAAAAATATTTTTGGCTTAAACCTATATCTTTATACACTTATATCACCCAAATTTTTCATCACATCAAAATGTATCAATATTTACATTTTTTTTGTAAAAGTATATACATACATATATATATATATATATATATAACATATCTAGAACGACCATCAGGGAGATTCTTCTTGTTTGTTTCCTTTTGATGATCTTCTTTAAATAATTCTTTTCACATTGAGAATCTTCCTTTCTATCTTTGCTACTGAATAACTCTCACAACGTAATAACACATTCATATTTTCCATGAAAGAAGTCGAGACTCATTTTGAATGAAATTTGAGGCGCATGTTTTCATTTGAAATTGAAATAAGATCAATGACATGAATAAAAGCAAAACACAATAAGCAGTAGTTGGAGAACCAGGTCCATACGCAAGCCATAATTTAAATAAATCAGTCCCAATAACTGAGCGCTCTCGGAAGAAGAAACAGGGTGTGTCTCATCAGTTATTTTAAAACAAAATCTATCAGACTAACATAACATCAAGGTCTTCAATAAAATTTCAAAGATCCAAAATGAGCGATTTCCTCACGCCGAAGGAAGTATTTATGATTCATCCCCAAGCCAATTTTAGCATATTAGCCTAGGAAGTTCATGATCACCAAATGGAGGACAAGGTTGCAGAGAACAAAATCAGCAAAAGCACGCTCTGGAGGGAGGTCCTGCAAGTATTTTTAGATGCGTCTGAAGTCAGTCTCCATGAGCCACTGATAAATAGAATGTCAAAAATATTACATCCCACTTCAAAATTGAGTTCTATAAGTGCCCCTTTTGGGATGGTTACAGCCTTTTTTTTTTTTTTTGTAAATGTGATTGTACAAAAATGGTGGGAAAAGCTTCTTAAAAAGTTCAGGTGAGATTTATAAAAAATTACTTTTTTTTCTCAAAAAATATAATAGACAACAATTTTCTTAAATACAAGTTCTTAAAAAATGTGGAGTGCGAATTAAAGAAATTTAATTTTTTCAATACAGCGGCCACACGACGAATTTGGTTATAAAAACTAACTTCCCACAAAAAAAAAAAATTAAAAAAATCTAAAAAACAAAAATAAAGCATTTTCTCAAATAGAATTGTAGTGACGGTCTGAAATAAAACAAAGACAAAAAACAGTACCAAACAGACCCTAAGTGACTAAAGAAAAGCAAGATGGGTGTTGGTTGACATGAAGAAATAACTTAAATATTAAATTCTTTTTTTATTAAAAAACTAGTTAAATTATTATGCTTTATTTATTTCTCGAGTTGTTTCCAAATTAGACGGCCGCGCATTTTTCAAGTAGGAGGGATAATAACCAGCCACAATACAGGTCTTTTTCATGTTGTGTGTGGTTTATTAGTGTCGTGTTCATGTTCAGTAACCCAACCCAATTAATAAAATGGTTAGGTTTATGAAAAAGCAACGAGGTTAAATGCATACCTTAAATTCCTTGTTCTCTTTGTTAACCTGAATGCGAAGGCAGACTAGAATTTGACAATCAAGAACAACAGACCGCCATGAGAAATAAGGATTTGAAAACATCATTCAGATGAGAAAGAATACCATACCAGCAAGCACTGCAGTGCCCACACAAGAGAGTACACCCGAAAGGAAAGAGTTGAAAGGAAACGATCCAACTATTCCCATGTAAACCACCTGCGCTACAACAATAAGAAAATTAGGGATCTTTAGAAGAGCTTTTATAAAGTTTTTCGTTATACAGCAAGTAGGAAAAGTTACTTTGGCAATAATACTTTTACAGAATTATTTTTGAGAAACCTCGATTTTTCCTTCAGCAGCTTCTTCTATTTCCGAAAAACTTATTAAGACATGATTTTCAGAAAACAACTTTCAAACAAAATTTTATAACCAAAAACTTTGCCAAAAAGAGCCTACGAACACCCCCGCAAACAGATGAAGTAGTAGTTTAACTTAGGGGATTCAAATGCTTACATCTAATAAAATGGCAGCAAGAAATGTTTGCATGCTAGCAGAAAGCATTTTTTAGTGAACATATAGGACGGGCTTTCTCAAAGGAGGAGAATGTATGACCTTCAGACTAAAAAATTGAAGATATTCATGCAAACTGGTAGCATACTACATTTCAACAAATAACAAGCCTTTATCCCACTAAGTGGGGTTGGTTACATGAATCCTATTTCTCCATTGCATCCTATTGAGTGTCATATTTTTATTTAATTCTAATAAATTAAGATCATTTTTTATACAATAAGCCCAAATCTTTCTAGGTCTACCCCTTCCTTTCTTAATATAAGTCAAATCTAAAACATCTTCTCTCCTAACCGAATCATCAAATGGTCAGCGTTTGATATGATCAAACCAACTAAGATGACTCTCTCTAATTTTTTCCACCACTGGAGCTACACCAACCCTATCACAGATATACTCATCCACCTAAGCATTCTCATCTTGGCAACACTTAGTTTTATGCTTCACTTTTAAAGGCCCAACATTCAGTGTCATAGAGCATTGCAAGCCTCACCACAATCTTATAACATTTTCCTTTCAGTCTAAGCGATGCTTTGCTATCACACAATAGGCCCAAAAGATTCCTCCATTTCAACCAACCAACTTGAATTCCACTAATAACATCCCCAAGCATACAACATTCAAGAACATACAAAATCATTTAATCACACACCAAATTTCTCAAAGATTGATTCCAATTGAATGAGAATATAATTATAATTTCAAAGAAGAGAAGTTCAAATGGCCTGGAATTAAACTTACCAGTGATGATGAAATAAACTGTAAATTTTATGGTTTTAATTGATGAAATTCATGAATAAAACTAAATTGTTAAGAGGGCTTCTTTATATGTCATCAATCATCTTTGGCTTTTAACAAGTTCAAATGAAAATTAAACTATGATGAAATTCAATCTATAAATCGTTCCATGTTGATGTTGTGGATCACAATCAATAGCGCGATAAGAAGTTTTAATCCTATATAAAATAATAGATGCAAATATAAAATTAAATGGAGAATGGTGGAAGTTCCAGAGATAAAAATACATGTTTATATAAATACATCAATATGTATCACATTGGCTGGGAGCCAACCTGGATCACTCTCCAAAATAAAAATAAACCATCTGAATGGCTATTACAACGGAGTTAGCACACTTGCTTACTTAGCTACCACTATGTAGCATCAACCTAACCTTCCAAACTGGTAGCATACAACATTTCAACAAATTGAATTCTATTTCTCCATTGCATCCTATTGAGTGTCATATTTTCATTTAATTCTAATAAATTAAGATCATTTTTATAAAATAAGCGCAAGTCTTTCTAGGTCTACCTCTGCCTTTCTTAATATAAGTCAAATCTAAAACATCTACTCTCATAACCGAATCATCAAATGGTCAGCATTTAATGCGATCAAACCATCTAAGACAACCCTCTCTAATTTTTTCCACCACTGGAGCTACACCAAACCGATCACGGATATATTCATCCACCTAAGCATTCTCATCTTGGCAACACTTAGTTTTATGCTTCACTTTTAAAGGCCCAACATTCAGTGTCATAGAGCATTGCAGGCCTCACCACCATCTTATAAAATATTCCTTTCAGTCCAAGCGATGCTTTGCTATCACACAATAGGCCCAAAAGATTCCTCCACTTCAACCAACCAACTTGAATTCTACTAATAACATCCCCAAGCATACAACATTCAAGAACATACAAGATCATTTAATCATCACACCAAATTTCTCAAAAATTGATTCCAATTGAATGAGAATAAAATTATAATTTCAAAGAAAAGAAGTTCAAATGGCCTGGAATTAAACTTACCAGTGATTGATGAAATTAACTGTAAATTTAATGGTTTTAATGGATGAAATTCATGAATAAAACTAAATTGCTAAGAGGGCTTCTTTATATGTCATCAATCATCTTTGGCTTTTTAACAAGTTCAAATGAAAATTAAATTATGATGAAATTCAATCTATAAATAGTTCCATGTAGTGGATCACAATCAATAGCGCAATAAGGAGTTTTAATCCTATATAAAATAATAGATGCAAATATAAAATTAAATGGAGAATGCTGGAAATTCCAGAGATAAAAATACATGTTTATATAAATACATCAATATGTATCACATTGGCTGGGAGCCAACCTGGATCACTCTCCAAAATAAAAATAAACCATCTGAATGGCTATTACAACGGAATTAACGCACCTGCTTACTTAGCTACCACTATGTAACATCAACCTCACCTTCCAAAGTCGCTAATGGGATCAAAGAACCTAGCCACGTGTTTGGGTCTCAAGTAAAACAAATCGTTTAAAAAAATATGGAAAATCATTACAGTTGTACCATATTAATGGTCCCACATGTCAATCGTTAATGTCATTATAATTGAAACAAAAAATGATGTACATTGTTACATGGTACTCTATATCACTGACCGTAACTAAAGCAATATAAGGAAAAAAAATGGGACACGCCAAGAAAATAATTGATATACAAATGGAGAATAGCTGTATCGTGAAATCTCTTCATAATTCCCAAATTACATTTTGGAACTTATATTGAATTGACAGGACTAAGGAAAAAAAATGAAAACTATGTGGGGGGAACATTTCACCTAGTCAAAAGATTTGATGCCTCCAACGATGTGAGGCACTCCATTAGTTCATTAGCTAGAAGCAACCATCATTGTTCCGAGTACACTTGCCAATCTAACCTAGCCTAAGTTGTTTGGTGAAGTCCCTTCCAAAAAACAAGAAATCCTCTACCTTTAAGTTTCTCTTATGGATAGAAAATGCGCTAGTTCTTCGGTTCAATTAGATGCTAAAGTTGAAAATTTCTTACAAACCATCTTGATTGAACAAAAATAGTAGTTTCAACCAAAAAATTGAATCAAATAAAAACATAAAAGAACAAAAAGAAGATCTATCTCCAAGTCAATCCACGCCAGAGCTTAAAAACGTGTAACTCCAAGTCAATCCATATCATTAAAAACGAATGAAGATTTTGAAATACACGTCAGAGCTTAAAAAGGTATAACTTTGGGGCAATATGATCATTTTTCTAAAATCTCCAAGCGAAGAGAGCACAAATGTATAACTTTGAGGGTAATAGAGTTATTTTCAAAAATCTTCATACGGGAGAGCACAAGTACTCGCCCGTGAGAATTAAACACCGTTTTGGAAAATCGTGAACTTGTTTGGAGAAACTCAAAGGTAGAGGATGTCCATGGGAAAAGCAAAAATCCGTCCGTGGAAATTAAGTACCATTCGGAGAAAGTAAAATATTGTTCGGGGAAAGTAAAATACCGTTCGCAAAATACTAATTTGCGATCAAACCTTTCCTACAAGCATATCGAAGGCAAGTTTCATCCTTTAAGATTGCAAATTAAATTTTTCGTTTTGCTTCTAGCTGCAGTACCTCACGACACTGACCAACAATTCTTTTGATATAGCTGAGAAGACTAGTATTCTACCGTGCCCCTTAACGGGAGTTGACACTATAAAGCAACCGAAATTTTTTATGATTTAGACTTATAATGAACTTTAAAATTTTTAAAGCTTTGAACTTAAAAGATAAAATAAAATACGACTCATTTTGAATTTTAAAATGAATTGAAAACTCAAGCTTTTAAAATTTAGGCTCTTAAGGTTTAAAATATCAGGATGTTAGCATTTAATATTTAGACTCTTAAGGTTTTAAAAATTTTGAAGTTATGGGCTTTTAGCGAACTTTCAGACTTAGGCTCCTAATGATGAAAAATAATTCAAATATGAGGCTCTTGTAAAATTTTAAAATATTTCCACCATATTCACAATATACTTGCTAGTAGACAGAAGGGGGTCCCTCTTAAAGCCCAAAAATGTAATTTTGCATGTACTATGATAAAAATAATGATTGAATTCAAAAAATATCTTGAAAATATGTACAAGCAAACCACGATATTTCAAGTAATTGTGCAAGTGTTGTCAAGTTATATGCAAATGACTAAAACATCACATTATGCTTTAAAGGTCGTAAAACACTATGATCATATATCTATGCATAATATCAAAATTGAAAGCGTACATGTGCTCCAACCAATGTATTGGATGCTCAAATATTAGGTTCAAGAATGTTGCACGATCAAAACAGGTCGTCTTGTCTATAGAATAGAGTTGCAAGTCCCACCCAACTAGTTCGATCCTCCTCTTTGCAAGTAGTAGACTTGGCAAGTCTACTATATTCGAAATAAACGTTCAAATCCTAAAATAAAATTTATAAGTACAAATCACATAATCCGATCATCTTCCTTGCAAGGATAGAATCAACAAGACTTGTGCTACACTAATAAAATTAAATGCCCATTTAAATATAAAAGTCTAAAATGCATAAATCCCCAATGATGATTGAGTTGATAGAATATTTCAACCGAAATGGTTCATTTTCAAAATTAAATTTCAAAATCAATTTGAATAAATTCGAAAGATATATATGAGCTCGATCCTTTGTAAGCAAAACAAAGTTGACGAGGTTCATATATGATCACCTGTTAATACTAAATATGGTCATTTGCAAGCAAGGTGTAAAGTTGATAGGATTCAAATCAAGCAATAAAACCCCTATGATGGTGTAAATTTAGCAATGTTCAAATCAAGATTTTCAAAGTAATCAGCTAAAATACTCAAGTTAAAATTAAATCACATAAGACTTGAAGTAAACTCAATCCACCCTCCGCAACGGTTTGTTGAGAGTGCAAATTTTTTACTTCAACTAACAAAGAACTAATGACATATTAAGTATATCATTGTATTCATAATCAAAATAATTACATGTCAATAAAGGCGTGGCCCAAGTCCTTTGTTCGTGTGGTTTCGCTGCTAAATGACACTACAAAGTAGTGGCTACGGCCAGAGCCTTCTGATCGGGTAGTTGCCGCGAAATGGCGTCATTATATACGGTCACGGTCGCAACCTGTATATTCTTCAATGACTTTCTATCCTTCGAATTGTAAATCACAAGGGTACAATTAATTGGCACAAGTCTTCTGACAGCTAAGGTTTTCCACCCCATATTTACAAATATCCCTTAAACGACACAACTTATGGTTACTAACAAGTATTCTACAGTCAGAAATAGTCAACTACCTCCTCTAACTAAGTAGGTTGGGGACCATGATGACCCGGAATGATGGAATCATAGGATCTTGATCCAATTTCGTCTTCATTTCCCCACCATCTGCTTTAAGCTCCAAGTGATAAATTTTACAATTTAAAATATTACATGTATACTACAATTATATGTTGAATATTCAATTTTTAATGATTAACCTTAATCAAAAGTGTTCTTCTGTTATCGGAAGGGATAATTAACCGTAGAGGCTTACACATATGAGAAACCTCAAAGAGCAAAAAGTTCCGCAAAATGAAGATGAAATCTCGGTCTTATCTACAATATAATTTGTCTTCTAAAAATTTGACCTTTCAAAGCTCTCTCAATAAATAAAAAATGACAAAGATAAATGCAGAGTTCCTAAAGAGCGGTCAGAATTTTTAAAGCCCACAATAAGTCCATACACCTTAAGTTAATGAGAAATTAGTCGTTAATTCACAAACTTGGTGAAGAAAGGCAACATAAAACTTTAAAAACATCACCAATCAACATTGTTAGAGCATTAAATAAAGCTTTTACTTCAAGAAACTGTCCATACACAACAGAAAAATAGAATAAATATTTCAATAGTACAGCATATTTCTGAAGGCACTTAAGACATAAATTTTTATAATCATCACCAATCAACATTGTTAGGAGGCTTAAATAAGACTATTACTTTAGTAATCAGTTCATACACAGCAAGTTAAATAACAAATTTACGCATAAAATTCAATATTTTTGTGAATAAGTTTCACCTAAAACTTCATATATATATAAATATATATATATATATATATATACCATTTATCCTTAATAATGAGGACATATCATATCAGTATTGTTAGAGGATTAAATAAAGCTTCCACTTCAGGATTTTTTCAATACGCAATAAGTTAAAAAATTCTACATTAATATAACAAAAAACCAACAAACAACTCAGCATATGGAATATTACATTGGTTTTTCCAACAAATGCCACTTAAATATCAAACGAATCTATTTTCAACAAAACTTGAAATGTTATACAAGACATTTCTTAAAAAATAAATATACCAAATTTATCAACAATACAGATTGATCACAATAAGTAAATTTCTAAACTTTAATAACTTAAAATTTGATTGGCTTTGAAGTTGATAATCATAGCACCCCAAAGCTCATTTGGCGAAGAACTATGCAAGAATGAATTCATCTGAATGTGACATTGTAGTTACAAAAACTGCCAGCCCTAATATTTTGAAGTCTTTCAGCCCTAGCAAGTGACGGAGGCAGTTGGTGGAGTGAACGAGAGACATAGGAGCATAAACTCTTTCGCAGAAATCCTAAATCGAAAAAGGTCGCAGTAAAAAGCGCACTGTAAATGATAAACCCTCGCTGTAATAATTAATTCGGAGTGGGTCGGGTCATTGTTTCAGGCTCAAATTTCTTATTTTTTTGGGTTAGTGGGGTCCAGCCAGGTGTCTACATGCAATTGGCTTCCAAACATAATTCCAAGTCCGAACGCTAGATGTAATATTTCATCCAACTATTGAGCTATCAAAAACCTAGAAAGCCTGTAAAATTCTCTTCAACTTGTGGCAATTAGCTATTACTCCCAAATGACAAAACAACTAGATTCAATTCTGAGAAATTGGAAGTTTACAACTGACAAGCTACTTATAATGCAAGTACAAACTTAATCATTCACATTGATTTCCACTTTAGTTCCAAACCAAACTCATTATCATGTAAGTGGACAAATAATCTTCAAGTACTATGTCTGTCAGATGAGTTTTATTTGGGTTTACTATGCATTTTCATTTCATTTAGCTTAGAATAAAAAACGCAAGAAAATTTTGGATATGAATTAAACCCCTACTAAATAAATAGGACCTTATATATGAAGAATGAAAATTAAAGACAATACATCCATTGCATAAAGATCACTTCCCCAACTAAGCCTACTTAACTTTTCTCATTGGGTTGTGCATCCTCTCTTTGCCACTCCCCATGTGTTGTATACCGTTTGCTCCTCTTTTTCTATCCCTAGGGTTGTGTAACAATTCTCAAAGTTATCCCCAACATTAATATGAGAAAACATTCCTCCCACTACAACATCAATATTCCATTGATGCAATAAATGGAATCAAATTATTTGAAGAATGAAAATTAAAGACGATACATCCATTGCATAAAGATCACTTCCCCAACTAAGCCTACTTAACTTTTCTCATTGGGTTGTGCATCCTCTCTTTGCCACTCCCCATGTGTTGTATACCGTTTGCTCCTCTTTTTCTATCCCTAGGGTTGTGTAACAATTCTCAAAGTTATCCCCAACATTAATATGAGAAAACATTCCTCCCACTACAACATCAATATTCCATTAATGCAATAAATGGAATCAAATTACCCAAAATTAAAAAGGATAAAATATATCCATACTGATATTGAAAATGGTCTCAAAACTAATTCTCCGATTATTTGACTGGACAACTGCTTATTTCTTTGATATTTATGTATGTGATGCAAATTTTAATTAAATTTTCCATTATATTTTCGCTTCATTTAATTTCAAGCACAAGGAATGAGAGAATTTTGTAAAAGATGGAAAACACTTCTCTTTTCAACTAAATAATAGTACCGTTATGCATAAAGAAAGAGAACTGAAGTTGAATAAAAAATCTCTTACACAAAAAGCACTCCCTTTTACCACCAAGACCAATACTTCTTTTTCCTATGGATTTTGTGTCCCTTCGGGTCCTCACAAGATTAGACCACTACAAGTACTCTATGATATAACTTGCTATTGACAATAAACCTAAAAAAACAATAATTATGTTATTTTGTAAGTCTAGACAATCACAAAACATGCTTCCCAATGGATTCTTGTGTAAGCGTAAAAAAATTCTACGCCAAAAAATGAGTATTTGGGCTTTAGAAAGTAGCTGTCAATTCTCAATTTTTTGGTAATTTCAGCCACCATCATGGCTTGCAGAAAACTGGAGAATTCTTACTTTCAAAAGCTGCAACTCCCCTTCAATAAATATGCTGATCTTCTTCAAAGATTTGTTTGGATGATTCTTTGAGAGGTAATAAGACCATAATAAATCAAATTTCAACGCAAAGACAGAACTGCAGGGTCCTAGACTATAAAATGCAGGTTGCACTTGGCTGGAAAATTAGAAGTTGTTTGGAATCGGCTGCAAGAAACGGACCCACAAAGCTGGAATGCAAACAAGTTTAACTTGACTAAAAAAGAGCAAATTGGCAGGAAAAACTGTAACTTCCAGCCTGGCACAGCAGCTGAAAGAAGGTCAAGTGCCGGAATAAAATTTTACCGAAATCTTGGACTCCATTGAGACCACTGACCCTCTGGAATGAATTTTTTTGTACCACTCTTTTGGATTTTTTGCCATAAAAAATTGGTAGACAGCCCCTTGAAATTGCAATGAAAGGACCAAGATAAATGAGAAAAAATAGAAATTTTGGTAACCAATTATGGCAAAAAAAAAGGTAGACAGGCCCTTGAAATTGCAATGATAGGACCAAGACAGATGAGTAAGGATAGAAATTTTGGTGATCAAATATGAAGAAATCCCAGACTCCGCCACAATCTTCTTCCCTTCTCACCTCTCCAAACCTGGGGCATCCTCCCTCAAATTTGAATTTACCTGAAATAACTCTCTCTCTCTCACTCATAGGGATGTGTGCCATTTCTTCTCTTCCTTACACCCCTTGGATTGTGCACCAATTCACCATGTTATCCCTCCCTTCCATCGCAACACTGCTATGAAGAAATGAATCCCTTGAATTGAAACTTTATCAATTCGTATTAGAATAAGATAATGATCCTAAAAATTCTTCTTCAATAAGTAGCCTTATTCCCAATATTACTAAACCCTTCATCTCCTTGTCATGAACATTCCTTCAAAACACAAAATTTTGCAACCATATCCCCCTTCCACATAAACCCCAAAGCCATCCACCTTCATCTATATGACGGCCACCAACCTCTAACAAACAACGTCATAAGTGCCTCAAATATTTGACACTAAAAATAAATAATCCAAACTAATTTTGTCTTTACCGCAACAATAATAGCCACAAAACTAATGATTATGGTCATTTGAATATCTTGGTTTAATTTCTAATCAAAGAAGACTATCTCCAATAATTTCTAACGAGGCTAGTTTAAAAAATATAAAGTAAAGTTTGATGCCACATAGCCTGAGTTTCATCAGATTTATGATAAACAGTCATGTTCATTGATAACAAGTCGAGGGAGAATGATGTAAATCATTCCCAAATTTAATCATTCCACTTACTATATCTGGAAAATGTGTCTATTATAGTAATTATTATAATGATGACTTTCTTAAAAAACTAATCAATGATTAAGGGGTGCATAGAACAATATTAAATTTTCTCCAATATGATATTCTCTCTACTTAGGCTAGGGAAAAAGTAATTTTGACCCTCACAATCTTTGACCAAAGTGTTCTTAATCAATTTCTCATATATAAATCTAGAAACAAACACTAAATATAGCTGGTTATACGAGATATAAAAACTATATTGAATTATTTTTAAAATCCCATCAAGTGCAATTAATGCTTAACCACTACTCAATAGGTTTACAGTAATCATCCCCTTATAACATATGATCATGAATACTATCATTAGAAGGAATTCAGTTCAATAAAAAAATTACTATTTAAACTACATCAAATCCCAAAAATCAAGATATTGCATCTAAAGCAACAAGGACTAGCTTAAAAATCATTCAGAAGAAAAATAGAATTCCAGTCAATTAGAAAGATCATAGCACTGCATTCCAAAACAGTTCACTGGCTGAAGTGAAATTCAGAACCAAGTTGTATTGTTTAAGAAAAGATGACTTCTCTATATAGGAATCTTATGAGATATCCAAACATGGCCTAGAGTTCTTGTTGAATTATTATTCTTACAGAAAGGGGTGTAGATTGTGTCTCGTTTAATGGTTGTTGGCAAGAGCTAGAATTTTTTTTTTAGTTTTCCTCCGGCAACTCTTTTTAATTGCCACATGTTACACTAGTAGCACTCATTAAAAGCATGCTTTTAAGAAAATGTGACTTATCACCAATTCAATGTGCATGCTAGAAGTGAACCAATTATGCAAAGGTGTAAGGATGTAAAAAAGGATAATCAAATTAAAGAAAAGTAGCAAACTTCTAGAGATAGAATTTATCAATGATGTATGATATTAAAAGTAGAAATTAAATGTGATATGATAGTCAAATTTGAAAATGATAATTAGACTCGCGCGTACGCACGCGCACAAACACAAACGAACACAAAAATACCATCTATACCATTATCCTGGCATCTTTTTGAAAAGAACTGACCCTGATATAGTAGAACACACAAATGCAATAATACCATTTATGCCATTATCTTTGGTGCTTTTATGAAAAAAAAAAATCAGCCATGATAAAGTAGAAAACAAACCTTTATGTCCTTAAACTTAATATAAGGTACATAAACAAGCTCAAAGACTTATAACAAGCATGATTAAGATGGCAGCGATCATATCACTGCAGCTAAAAAACATCTCTCATTACTTCAAGTATATGCCAGAATATCTTTAAGGACGGATTGTAGCAATATAGCAAGGCTATTCTCAAAATATTTGTTCATGCAACGACATTAACGTTGCACTTGGTTGCTAGGAATTTGAGCATAAGAAAAATGGTTGTAAAGTTCAAATCAAAGGTTGCGATTTCATAATCAACCTATTATATCACAAGGATTTCATGCATTTCCTCCACTTTCATTCAATCCAAATAAAGCCTAAAAGAAGAATCATATCTAAAAAGAGGTCATTCTTATGTAAAGAGGTGATGCTGGTATGATAAATGATTTGGGATATATTCTAACTCCAATGTTAAAATGGAAGGGCGTTTATGGTAGCACGATGGTTCCTAAATAAACAACTTGTTGATAACGAAAAAAGCAAGAAACAATCCTTTAACTTCTACAATTACTGCATGGATGAACCTTTTAAAAATGTAAACATGTAAGAAACAGAAAAAAAATAAAGAAAAAGAAAATAGAACCAACAAAAGGATCCATTTCATTTATTTTTTATAATTTTCAAGTAAAGAACACGAAGGCCATGCCTTGAATGTTTTTATTCCAAAAACTGAATCATAAAACATATTTTACTTGAAGAATCAGCTATAAATCACATTCAGGATCCAATCAACTAAAGATAAGACTTTCAAAAAAACAAAAAAAAAAACCATTGCTTTAGCCAACCATTTTCCTTTTTCAAATTCAATCATTTGAATGTCATTAACTAATTCTCAATCATACCAAAGTGTATTTAACATCCACTATGTATATCCCAAAATTAACTCATAACAAGTATCTAACAAGTTTTACCCAAAGCCAACCATTTCATACTTCCAGAGAAATTATATGGATCATTCAATGTTCGTAATAAATTACTAATACAGAAGTTAAATTTGAAAAAGAGAATGCTAAGGTGGATGCGTTAATAAAGTTGGTCTAAAATAGATGGAATACAAAATTACAAACAATGATTATGATGATAATGAAGACAATTTCATACAATCAATCTATAACAAAACTCAATTAAACACACATATTTCCCTTTCTAGTGTTTCCTTAAATGAACCTCAATATGTCATGATATTCCACAAAAGGCGCTGCTATAATTCTTGTCCATATACTTTACAAACAAAATTGAATCATAATCTAAATTTACAAACTTTAATATAAAAGATAAAAATAAAATAAAACAGAAACTCCAGGATATAAATAATCTTTTACCGGCATCTGAGTTCCTATCAATTGGGTGAGTAAAAAATGCCACATTAAGGTCATCTTATCCATCCTTTTTGCGCCATGCGTTCCATTATACATGTAAGCATTCAAGATCCCCTTTCTACAAATGAACTTTTTTATTTCTCTAACATTATATTAAACTTCAAAATTTTTCCCATTCCCACCTTCCAAATAATGTTGATGCAAAGATCAAATCATAAAAAGAATGATCAGCCATAACTTCAAATGTAGATAAAATGAAGCTTTCATCAAAGTTTGGGCATCAAATTGTGAAGGGACCAAAAGATGAAGCTTAGTTGATAATTCTGGACTGTCTAATTTCTAAGTGAAAACTGCAAACAACGGTGATTCTCGTACCACACCAACGAGAATGAAGAATGTATCCTTAGGAGTCCACAAGGAAAGATAAATAGTCAATCAAAGGCTTGACAATCAATATCTAAAGTCTGCTAATTTGTTGGATCAATTTTTATATTATAAGAATATAAGAATGAGTTTTAATTTTAAATTTGTTTTAAATATGTTTGCATTTGAGTTACAAAGTCTAGACTAGAATAAATTTTTTAATTATATTTTAATTTAAAATTATCTAGTTTTCTATTTGTAGCCGAAATCAATTAGTGGGATAAAGGCTTGTTGTTGTTGTGGTTGTTGTTTGTTAGTTGTAGGATATCTTATTTTGTGAAGTTTATCTCACTTGCAAAAAAGTCATAATTTCCTGTAATTTCTTATAAATTGGTTGAATTACTATATAAGAATTTGATTTCAATTTTTCTACATTCTCTTTATCTCTCTCTTCTTTCATCAACCATCGAATATCATCCACCCTAATTCCCTCTCATAACCACTGGCAGTAGTACATTTTATAACCTCCAGGCTTCCAGCCCATATGTTAGCCTTTCTCACCCTTTTTTACATTGTTTAGAATCAAGAAACTAATACAGTAGGCATATTCAGCCACAATGATGTTGTCGTGCTTGTAAAATACCTCAAATAATGCTCTAAATTGTTGAAACCAACAACACAAAGTCATATACATTAAGGTTACCTTACTGTAGAATCCAGAAAAGAATTCAAAGTGGCTATTTACAACAAATCAGAGAAGGAAAACAGCACAGCAACTATTTACAACTTATTAGAGAAGGGAAACGATAGAATGTCTTTTTCTGGCACAAGAATTTCGAATTTGTTGCTACAACAGAACAGAGAAAATCGTTTGGTATCAACAATCAAAGAAAAAATATCATCTATAACAAATAGAATAAACAATTTACATCTAACTTCTTCGTTAGATAGAGAAAAAAAAAACTCAATCCCTTTCCTTTTTGTTCTGCCTTCTTATTGCAAAATTCCATTATAACAGAAGCCAAGCAGAAAATTTGAGCAGTAGGAGCTGCACTGTGAATTTCCATTATAGTTACCCTCGGCCCCGACATACATTGCACCATGCCACTAATAATACTAACTATAATGGAAATTTGTAGTGCAACTCCATTTAATTGAAATTAAAAAAAAACAAAAAAAAACTTCAAAACTACACCATTCATTATCGCTGAAAGCTCCAAGACACAAAAATGTTGTGCCATACAAAAGCGCATGGTAGAGTGGCTAAGCATATCATCTCTCGTAGAGAAACAAAATGCTCAAAGCAAAGTTTGGAATACAAAATTTCTTACATGCTTATGAGGACATTAGTCTACAAATCTGTTAGATTTGGGATTGGACTAATTTGAACACATAAAATAATTGATTCCAGCTTAGCCGAGCAAGATACACAAATAATGCTTAGTCAGCTTGAAGTAATTATTGAATTAACACCAACCTAGCCTAATTAATCAGCTTATCATTCTGAATAGAGACCAGGATGAAGTCATCCACTCACAAAAAATGTAATCCATTTCTAATCATGGATTAATTGCAACAAAAAGAAACAATCAACAAATATCTAATGTAGTAACTAATATTAAATGCTAAAAACTAATTATAACTATTTGAGGATTATGCCTTTGAGTCTGGATTTTTTTAACAATAATTTTCCTGACAATCTTTCATTAATGGCCTAAACTAGCTCCAATTACCTATCAAGTATTTTATATATTATAATGTGTGCACTAACCAGCCCAACAATCATGAAAGACAAACCAATTAGAAAATTTAATCAACTTATTTGGAACTAGTGAAACCAGCTCATTTTGACTTTGCATGTTCGACACCAAACTAATCAAATCTGATCCAAATCAAAATAAAAAACCTTATTCAATCAATTTTAACAAAACCAAATTTTTTTTAATCTAGATTACCGATTGCAATGAATGAAAAATATACACGAGAAGATAGACACAACCCCAAAGCTGTTCACCGGATTAAAATTATAATTCCCATCTAGAATCCGAAAATGAATTTTACACAAATCAAACATTACTGCTAAGATTTACAATCAACCATAAACCAAACAGAAATCTGAAAACGAGTGTAGGTATATATATATATTTGTTTCTTTTTTTTTTCTTCCAAATAATACATAGCATTAATGATAAGATGCTAGTCCTCCCAGAAACTTTAATAACTTGATCAAGTACTTATCCACTTGATTAATACACATCTAATGAAAAAGACAGAATCATAGCAGCAAATTTGATAGTGGAGAGGTGCTTATCCTCTTGTATACAATGATTCAAGTAAACTTAAAGCATAAATCATGATTTAATATGTATTAGATCACAATTAAATATCAACGGTGATGCACAACAAAGCTCCTCAAATCATCAAGAATCCTTTGACTTTAAGAAATAACTGTTGTACTTCGTTTATAGGTACTGCTATAAGGTTCCATTTGGTATTATTTTGGTTTTTGTTTGGTTTTTTTTTTTCCTTTATTTTTTGATTTGAATTAAAGCATGCTTAGTTGTTATAGTTGTTTTCAAAAGCACCCAAAACATTTTTTAGGTGTTTTGATATTTTTAAAAACAAGTTGATTTGTTTTTAAAAATATATATATATATATATATATATATATATACCGCGCGCGTAGTTATTTTTCTACCACCCTAGACAATTGTAATATGATCATTCTAAGCTAGCGGGAGAATATTGATCCGAGGCAAGTAAAAAGAGCTGACCAACCCAGACAATTATGATATTTAGATCGTTAAACGTTGTTTCAACGGGATAATATCAGTCAGAGGCAGGTAAAGGTCTTTCCACCCTGGACAATGATGATATTTATATCGCTAATCGTTGAGCTGACGAGATAATATTGAGAAGGGTTTGTTAGGTTATTTTAATGATGATCCTCAAACAAACAGATATGTATGTTAAGAATATAAAGTAAAAGTAAAATTAAAATTAAACCTTGAAAAGTACAGTAAAAGTAAATGCATATAGAAGTTTTAGATTATTCTCATTGAGTAAATAACATGTACACGTACATTAAATTATTATAAGATCGCATATAATACTACGTTAAATATATATATATATATATATATAATTATATTGACCAAACATGTATTCAAAAATAAAAGAAAAAATTGAAAACAAAAATAGAAAATGAAAGCGATGCCAGCGGGACTCGAAAGAATCATCACCAACATATCCAAACTATTAGGGTTTTGAAATATGAATTTTTCTTTAATAGTCAAAGATTTTAATATCGTCCAATGTTGCCTATCTGAGGAAAACAGGTTAATTAATAAGTGTTATCTTGGCCAAAATTGAGCATAGCAAGCCATGACTGGAATTAGTAGAATGAGATAAAAATCAACTAAATTTATAAGAATGCAAATATGAGTGTTAGTGAATGAATATATAATTGCATGTATACATGTACAACTGTATAATTCAGAGTTCTATATAAGAAGGGCTGAAAGGCTCGAATACAACTAAAATATCAAACCAAAATTTTATCAATATCGGATCAAAATCAATGAGCAATGACACGTTACTGGACAAACTCGATTAAATCAAGCTAACTTACACTCAATCATAAAATTCAATAAATGTGGCTTCAGTTCAAATAACTCATAACTCTAGCAAAAGGATATTGATATAGTATTAAGTAACGCGTGTATTTCTTCAAATTTACATGAGCACAGCAACAAGGTACAACTAATCAAATGTACACAAAAAATTAAATCAAGCAATATAAATATAACTAAATATTAAAAAAATAGCAATCTGGTATTGATTATACTTGTATTTATCAAGAAATTTGATTTTTCCCACTTTGAAACTATACCTGATAATGAAAGAGCCTGGCCTCAAAATTGAAATATGTTAAGTTAATGCTTTACCACCAAGTTAAGGAGTTTCGATGATATCAATTCCAATTGTTTCAATCAAACAATAGTATATCTCATTTTCTTTGTTGTTTGCAGCTAGAGGATATCGATGCATGAGGTTCCAATAATAACAAGGACTAAGGCTTTTTCATGCAAGTAGGCCTGCCCTAAATTACAAGGAGTTTAATTATTGGAATTTGTGGCTGCCAAGTAAATCTGCAGGGAAGCTGTGCTCCTAATAAACACCTCTAATTAAACAAATATCAGAAAAAAAAAAGATCATGCTGTTTTGTATGTGAAGAAATGCCATTATATAGTGTCATTCAAATAAAATTCAACTAAAAGAGAGTACATTTTTTACTTGGTCATAAAACGCACAAAAAGGTAAAAGAAAATCAATTTACATACCTGAATAAAAGCTGTGGCAATTGCAAAAATCACATAAAGATCAATAATCTGAAAAATATATAAAGGGGCTTTCAGCTCTGCCTTATCAGTCAAAGCTAGGAGAAAGGAAACCAAGTCTTTCTGTAGAGCATATATATACCTTCAGATTGGTAGGAGTCGCTGCATAAGCTGAACGTAAAGAGCGAATAAGAGTAAGAATATCATTGGATGCCGGCTTTGCCATTGCAATCTACGAATTTTTATTATCTACGAATCCAAAGAGAAAAAAAAAACAATAAAAAATTTAGGCCTTGTTAGCAAGATCAGAGGATAATTTCTCCAATACAAAAATAATGATGATGATGATGAAATCAACACAACCGGCATTCCACGCATCATGAAAAAGAATTCAAACATCAACAACAGCAACAACACGGAAGCCATCCAGAATAAAAAAAGGGGATAACAAATAGATCAAGCGCAAAGAACAAATGATAAGAATCATCCAGCGGAGATATTATGCTATATTCCTCCACAACAACAACAAAGCCTTAACCCCATTACGTGGGGTCAGCCACATGAATCCTTTTTCTCCATTGCATCCTATTGTGTCATATTTTCATTTAGTTATAGTAAGTTATAGTAAATTAATTCTAATAAATTAAGATCATTTTTAATACGATAAACCCGTTTTCCTAGGTCTACCTTTGTCTTTCTCAACACAAGTCGAATCTAAAACATCTACTCTCCTAATCGGATCATCAGATGGTCGACGTTTAATGCTATATTCCTCAACGAAGAAAAAATATAACCACCATGAGGTAAGTAGATGAAAAACTTACAAAAAAAATATATATCTATTTCCCTGACAGTCCCTGTTAATTCGGCGTGCTCCTCGCTTCTCTGGTTTCGCCACTGCCCCCACTCGCGGGTATGCGAGTAGCTTAGAGTTGATCCCAAAAATAGGGCAAGGTATGGTGGGACATGCAGACTTTGAGTAGCATTAAGGGGGCTATGATTGCCTGTGAGTAGGGCTGTCAAATAGGCTCGTCACCTGTCAAATAGTTTCGTCGCTCGCGAAAGCTAGTTCAACTCGTGTTTGACTCATATGAGCACAAACAAATTTTTAAGTATGAAATATAAATGAGTTGAACACGAACAAACATTTGTTCGTATGTGCTCAACTCGAATTAGGCCAAACATATAATATATATACACACACACACACACACACACACACACACACACACACACACACACACACACACACACATAAAAAACTTATCATACTTTAAAAAATTAAATCTTATTTAAAAAAATTAAATCCAATAAAAAATATCATATACATATTCATGTACATTTGATGAGTATTACTTTTAAAGAATCCAATAAAAATTATAATTTACTAAAATCATATTAACAAAAAAATTAAAATAAAATATATATTAAATTATTCATTTTTATTAAAATGAATTAAAAAAATCTCTCGTATAAATGGTGAAAAGACATGTGTGTGACTCTCAATCTAAACTTAATTTCGCATTTTTTTAGTTCATTAGCCGCCTCTCGAAGTCTTGTTTCCTTCCTCTCTTCTTGAGGGAGTCATTCCTTTCTTCTCGAGCGCAAGGAGGTAGGAGGCAGGAGCCAAGGAGCATGCAAAAGCCAAAAGTTGGGTTTGTCTCCTCTCTCATTGGCCCGTCGTCTACAAAAACTTGAGTTTCTTCTTTCGGTTTCGAAATAGAAACTAGGATTTTCTTGATTCCTATTTTTGGATATATTCCTCTCTTGGACTCTTCTCTCTATTTTTTGATATATTTTCTGGAATACTTTCTGATATATTTGAATCTTGGATGGTTTTATAAATGAGTGCTAGAAACAACTTGGTAGACTTGCCTTTCGAAATTGGGTTTTCATGCTTTCTCGCTTCTTTAATATAAGATTTTCGGATGCGAAGGAAAAACTATGATAGGAACTTTTGCAAAGCATTTTCAGGGCTTTGATAATTTCTCCCTTGAAGTCTTTATATATTGCATGTTTTTCTGATGAATGCAGAGAAGCGAGTCTTCTTGCATTGTTTTTATATTTAGAGTTTCGTAAAGAGAAAAATAAAATTTTCGTTTACTTTTATGGAGAAAGAAATGTGCGAATGTATATGTTTTTCATGTTTCAATTGAGGTATAGACATGACCCAGCTTATTTTCTTGAAGGGTTATGATCTCACTGTCTTCGCTTGATGAAATTTCTCCATTTATTTGAAGGGAGTTATATCTTTTGTTGGTCCATTTTAGCTATTGAATGTGTATGTTTCTACTCTTGGAGAGATTTGGAATGAAGGTTGTGTCAATTCCATCATCATCGTTATTATTTTTTTTTTATTTGAGAATTTGTCCTCTAAACTTGCTAACCAGGCCTAAATTTTTTATTATTTTTTCTCTTTAGATTCATGGAGAAAAAAAATTCGTACATAGCAATGACAAAGCAGACATCCAATGATATTCTTATTCTTTATATTCAGCATTTGCAAGTAGGCCTGCCCTAAATTACAAGGAGTTCAATTATTTGAATTTGTGGCTGCCAAGTAAATCTGCAGGGATAATCAATCCCTCTAATTAAAAAAATATTTAAAAAAAAGTATCATGTTGTTTTTTTGCATGTGAAGAAAGGCCAATATATAGTGTCATTCCAAGAAAACATTGCATTTCCAAAAAAGGTGTTGGGACCCGTTAATAGAAAAAGTTACCTCCACAAAATACTCTCACGCTGTTTACTTCCTCTCCCTACCTTTCTAAGCAATGACTTCTTCATTATTATTATCAATGACAACTTCTGACAAAACTTCATGCACTACTTTTGGCTCTATATTTTGTGAATTAAGATTTGCATTTTCATTCTTATTCTGAACTTTAGCTGGCAACTTATTGCAGGATGCTTCAGATTGTGAAAAATCTAATTCAGACATATTTACACGCTATTGAGTAGCACTTAAATTAAAGTCATTTAAACTTTTAATTTAACACAAAATTAAATCTTCATACATGACAACGAGTTGACAGAGCATTTCTAGTAATTTGTTTACTCCATAAAAGGGATATTTTGTAATTGAAAGAAATATGACATATTTTCTAAAAAAATAAATAGCAAATATGTTTCTCTAATTTCTACTATTATGAAGTGAGCATAATCAATTTTCTCTTTTATGATTGTTGTATGCACAAGGGGCAAACTTGCCCAAAAGTAAAGCAACAAGGTGAATTTGCTAACTAGTTTCCAAAGAAAGCTCATGTAGCTGAGCTTGACGCTTCTCCATGCTATCAAAGAGAAGAATTTCCACCAGACCCAATGAAGTGACATTGTGTGAAGTGTTAGGGGAAATAATAAACCAGCCTAGGCATAGTAACTAGTAAGTAGTAACATAAAAACTGAGAGAAATAATAAACCAGCTATCTAATAGTGAAATGCAGCAATAATAATGAAATATAACACATGGCAGTTGATCTTGAAAATGCACAATAGTCAACTCGCAACATACAAACACCTACTATGGATCATGAAAATATCATTCATGTCCTGCTCATAATTTTTTCATCATTATTGTTACAATTGATGAGATAAAACATCCTCCAACTTCTAAAGAACTTGAAATCTAATTCTTGTGAAAAAAATATCACTGATGCAAATATTTTGAATTAGGCCAATACTTAAGCAAGAGTTTCAGGAAAGCAATCATGCATGAAAAGTTTTAAGGTATGCATCTTCTTTTCTCTTATATTTCACTACAAATTCTGTCATTTTGCATAAGCAAGAAGCGAAATTTATAAATGGACGGCCATTCACTCAATAGCACTATGCTTTACCAAATCAAACTGATGCAGTATACAGACATAATGAGATCATATGTAATGTAAGTCATGTGTGAGTAAGGTAAAGTGATGGCGTATACAGGTTCCGTAAAGTTATGCAATATACATTAACTACTTTGAACACAAAGAGTAGCACCCAAACTGCTTAAACAGTTAAACCTGTAGTGTATTGAAACTTATATAACAATTCATCCAAATGAAATTTAAGAACGAACAATAGCTGAATAACAGTTCACAACAAAAACCCTTATTATCAATTCTAATCTATAATAAAATCGGATATAGAGGCAATAGCCGAATCACAGCACAAATGATTAAACCTATATGATGCTTAAACCTGTAAGAATCATAGCACAAAATGCACAGTAGCCGAATCAAATTTCACACCAAAGCCCATATATCAGGTCTCATCCATAAAAAAATCAGATCAAGATGCAATATGCGAGATTTCACTCCCAAAAACTTCAAAAAATATGTTTCACTCGTAAAATCTAAATAAAACTAAAAGAAATTTAAGAAAACTAAGCTAAGAGGCGAACCTGGTGATAAATATGAAATATTAGAGAAGGATGCTCAAAGATAACACCTCGGTAACCACAGAAGCAATCGAGCGAGAATATCGAGCAACCGAGCAACAATACCGAGCAGTCGAGCAAAGGCTGACTCGCAGAGGATAAAGAGACTGTATCAAAGAAAAATAGAAGTAGATGTTAGAAAACGAACAAAAACGGCAAACCCTAACCTCTCCCCGGCCGAAAGCCTTTTCGCGATTTTGCGATTTTGCGATTTTGAGATTTTGAGAAGAGAATTTGTGGCCGAGCCCGAAAGCTTCCGAGAGGGCAAGCGGATTATACTAATTAGACAACTTAAATTATAAAAATATATAATATTTATATAACTAATACTATAATATGTTTATTATTATTATATTATATAATATAAATTATTTGATTAATTTTTTAAATATGATAAATTTCTTTTATTTTAAATTTGAATAATTTATTATATTTAATTCAGTCTTCATTGTTCTTAAATGGTGAAATATTAATTATCATGGATACAAGTTGAATAAGTGGATATCAGTCTAACATGTATGCAAGTAAAAGAAAACACAGAAGAATATTTGTGATTGTCATATACTTGATCTACGAGTACTACAATATTAGTCGGTCGCATGTATGACATCTTCATATATTAGCGACAAATGTGTTTGAGAGTTGTTTATGGGTTATCCCAAAAAATATTAAGTAATATGTTTCGAATGAGACATGAAGTATTCATTGATCTTTTGAAATAACTCAGAAAAACTCATGGACTTCATGGATCTATTATGACTGTTTCACATTAGGTACTGCCAATAATATTGTTCATACTATTAAAAAAAAAGGGTAATGCTCTGTGATATGTCTTCTTATAAATTCGGTAAGTATATACAGATTGTGTTTATTACGATGACTCTCCACAATTACATCGCAGACACCATTCTCGTAGCAACATTAACTTTCATTTGGCATATGAGGATCAAGAACATGTACCGACATAAAACTTTTGAATGTCGTATAAGGCAGTCTTTGCCACAACATGACGATGAGACTTCCATCACCTGTACTATATATTGGAAATGTGCAAGCGAGACAACAAAATTGGGGGAACATATTACTAATGCGATAGCAAGCGTATGATTTAAGAATTTGATATTTTCTTATCTGCAATTTATTCAAATACTGTAACTTTAATTTTTTAATTCGTATATTTTATTTTAGGTTTTATTTAATTGATTAACCTTTATTCTGTGGTTTAATATCTCATCATTTTGACATTAAGAATTCAATCCAACATATCTACCGCCTAAATTTTGGGTTCATTTCCAAAACAATTATTGTAAAAAAAAAGATGCAAGAACACCTATTATAAAATTTGCAATTTGTTTGTAGTATTTTAGGTTGTAGGGTAATTATGTGGTTTCACGAGATGATACTTTATAATTGTCACTAGTAGTTGATGTTTGCTAGTTTTGATATATTATTATTATTGTTTTCAGATTTTTTTCATATAATTTACAAATTAAAATAATTGACTAATGGATTTTATTTTGATGCTTTCAGGAAATATGAGCTTCATAATTTTAGGAACGACCCGAAGATTTCTATGCCACTGCGAGCTAAAGGCTTCCTTTTTGAGGTCACATCAACCCCATAGCTATGGTCGACAATTTTACAAATGCCCCTGCAGACTCGCAAAACAACGTGACATATTCTGATGGATTGACGGTCAGGTTGATTCCACTACTGAAAGTAATCGCGAATTGATAACATCAATAGATGATAATTTTGGGCGAGACATACATCATTTTAATGTTAAAAATAATATCATTATTACCTTACTTGTAATTTTATTAGTTTTTTTTCTTTTTCTCTAACACATTCGATTCTCACTTTTAAGTGAATTGTATAATTAAACTTTTTATTGTGTTTTGAAAATGAATTTATGATTTAGAAGCATTAAAATATGTGACTCACAATTATGTTTTAAAAAACTTCACTAAATAGGGACAGATTCTTCATTTTTTCAGAAATAGCTGCCTCACACAAATGTTTTCACGCAGATCCAACAAATAGACAATCAACTTTTATGCAACAACTTCTTGGGACAACACAACTGTAGACGAAAAGCTGATAAGAGCCTGTTGTAGTTTCTCTTTTGCAAACACGTCAAAGAGTTTTAATTTAATTGAACCTTAACCGAACGAAACAATTTTCTAAATTTAATGCTTTGGGATTTTGATAAATCCATTCTCCGACTATATAAATCCGAAAAAATATTACATCAGCACTACACACGTAGAGTAACGTGCGTAGTCAATGAAATCACGTCACGATACCCCGCGCGACACAGAAAAAAAACGGCGCAGCAACACGGGGAATATTCCCCCCGTGTTATTCATGTGTTATTGTGTGTTATTCATGTGTTATCGTGTCCAGAGAATATTTCCGGTGTTATAATAACACAATAACACATGAATAACACACAATAACACAAGAATAACACGGGAGATAATATTCTTCCGTGTTACTACGCCGTTTTTTCTCTGTCGTGAATATTTCCCGTGTTATTCGTGTTACTGCGCCGTTTTTTCTCTGTCGGGAATATTTCCCGTGTTATTCAAGTGTTATCGTGTGTTATTCATGTGTTATAGTGTCCTGAGAATATTTTTAGTGTTATAATAACACAATAACACATAACACATGAATAACGCGCAATAACACATGAATACCACATGAGAAATATTCCCCATATTACTGCGCCGTTTTTTTTATTTACCGCACGAGATATTGTGACGTGATTTGATTGACTACGGACTTTATTTTTAGGTGAATATCTAATATTTTTTCATACAAATCCCTCTCCTCCCCACTCAGTGCTCTGACGCACCCGCACCAATGGCCTCGCACACTCCCCACTCCTATCCTCAAACTTACTCAGTTGGGAGTTCGCTTCCACCTCCGCGTTCTGTTTCTCTTCTTCCGATTTCGGTTTCCTCTTCTTCCATCTGCCGGCCCATTTCCAAAGTCTCCATTGTCAATAGAAGCGGCCGGTGGCTGCCCAAGCAGCGCTACGTGCAGCCTAAGAATGAGGTATCGTCGTCGGAACCGAATCTTAGGGCTGGGGTTGCCGTCTACAAGCCCAAGTCCTACGAAGTGCTTGTTGCTGACGCCTCCAGGTCCCTTGCCTACGGTTTGCAGGACGGCAAGCTCCGGCTTGAGATTGATTTCCCGTGAGTCGTCTTTCGCACGATCCACATATCTTCTAGTTTTTCCTGACATATTATTCCTCTTTTCGGTCCTCTCTTGGGTTTCTGTAATAGTCGCTTCTTTTTCCCATGCGTTGTTTCTCTTTCTGTTGGGTTATACCTATCTCTTTTCAGTTTTTTATCTTTAATTTGTCTATGAGATATGATGAATTAAAAACAATATTTTGTTCTGAGCGAGTAATCATAAATTTGTTTGTAATATTTGCAATAAGAATCGGGACTGGCAGAAATACCAGTTTTTTTTAACTTTTCAGTTGCTATTAACGTGACAATGGATGTAACTGCACTAATTTTGAGTATCAATGTTCTAACTTGCGGAGACAGAGCGGATCACATTGTCAGCCTATTGACATTGAAAAAATTGAGAAGTATCTAACTAGTTTTCTAGGTTTGGCCAAGGCTCTGCTATAGTTTTCGTAAGCCTTCAATTATGTTTTTGGAGGAAATAAAGGGCTTCACTTTGATAAAAGAATCTTTCTGTCGTTTGTTGGTATTTTTTATTAGGGAAATTTACACATGCAGCACAAATTTTTAATGTATTTACATATCTCACATCTAACCTTTCATATTTACATACACAGAACTTTTGTTTTAAACCTATGCATGAAAAAGTGAATTTCACTTTTAAAAAGTGGCAATAATCTATTTTAGATGTGATATTTAAAATTTGAGATATGTAAATGCATAGAATTGTGTGCTATGCATGTAAATCGCCCTTTTTAGTATCATGAACCTTGCTTTGGATTTTCAAAAATTGGTCAGCGTAGTTGTAATTTTTAGCTGAAATGAGTGGTTTGTTTGCACAATATGAAGTAATAGATTCTTATTATCAGCACAATCTGGTAAAACAATTTAATTTTTTTCATTGGCCATAACTCACCAATACTGGTTTGTTTTCTTGCTAGCCGTTAATTTGGTTGATATGGTTGGTCACAAGAGAAAATTGCCTATATGGTTCAATGAGCACGAGTAGGCTGGTGTTTTGAATTATCATGTGGGTTTTTGAGTTGGATGTTACATAGTCTTACAATTAATTGCAGTCAAAGATTATACTTATGAAATCGCTTGATGAATTAGCAGGCTTTGGCACACTTATGGCATGCAAATTTTTGGATCTTTGCATTCACGAGCACAGGCTAAATGTAGACAACTGGACATTGGTAGGTTGCATTCAAAGTTCTAAACTATTTTTTCCATGATAAGAATTGAACTTAAAACCTCAAGATTCTAGATGAATTAAGTAGCCAAGGTTTCCAAACTTGATTTGCATTCTTAGTTTGTCTCCACTTTCTAATTTATAATTTAAGAGGTTACAAAATGTCTCATTGTTGCTTTTGATTCCTTCTTTATTGTCAAAAAAAGAAAAAAAAGAGAAAATAAAGAGGAACGGGTGTACTTTTTGTAAATCTAAATTGAAAATAAATTTAAGTTATGAAATAGAGGAGATAATTTGACTTTAAAATAAGTTTGTGGGATTTAAACTTGTTCATTTTCGTTCAATGGTATAATAAAGGCTAATTAGGTTACTTAGGGTACTAAGAGTTTATCTAAGTTAATTCAATTCATTTATATCCTGTCAGGTCCATTAGCTCCCAATTGAGTCAAAATTTAGGCTACTTAGGTGAACTTAGCATGAACAATGTATGAGTCAAATCGAATAAAGTGGCATTTAAAAAATCAAATTAAACTTCATCTTCTTAATTTACTTGATGTGGAGGAAACAAATTAGATTTTTTCGACGTGTTCCTTTAAAAGGTTGAGCCTTGGCTACTGTCACAATTACATGGGAAGTCATCCTTATCTATGAGGGGCAGAGCTCCAATTGCAATGTGGGAATCTATTGTTATTCTTAAAAAAAGTGCCCAAACCCAAGGAGGACGTGGTCACCTTGGACATGCTTGTGATAAATCTAATAGGATAGTCTAAATCTTGACGAGCTGTTGGCGACGACTTCTCTTATACCTCTCAACTAGTTGATTTATTGTCAATCACGGACAAGGGAATTTTTTCTCATACTCTCATAAGGAAGTTACACAAAGGCATATCTAATCTCTGTGATTCTCTTGGCAGTGACACCTTTATTAAATCCACATAAACTCTAAATGGAGTTCATGATAAATTCGATATAGCTAAGCTTGTCTCAAATGCAATTAATCTCTCAAGCATGAGAAGATGCATTACATCAACAACAACATGTGACATTGATGTAGATAGGGGTGCAAATGAGCAGATTTTGATTGAGCTTGTTGTATGCTTGTATTTGGCTTGTTTATTTTATTTTATTTTTTTGTTTGAAATTGACTTATGTTTAGTACGCATACATATTGCTAATGTTTTTCTTTTTTGTCTGAATTCAAGTCAAATACAACAACAACAACAACAAAGCCTTAATCCCACTACGTGAGGTCGGCTACATGAATCCTTTTTCTCAATTGCATCCTATTTAGTGTCACATTTTCATTTATTTCTAGTAAATTAAGATCATTTTTTATACAATAAGCCAAAGTCTTCCTAGGTCCACCTCTGCCTTTCTTAACACAAGTTGAATCTAAAACATCTACTCTCCTAATTGGATCATCAGATGGCCGACGTTTAATGTGACCAAACCATCTAAGACGACTTTCTCTAATTTTGTCCGTCACAGGAGCTACACCAACCCTATCACGAATATATTCATTTCGCAATTTGTCTCTAAGTGTAAAGCCACTCACTCACCTAATCATTCTCATCTCGACAACGCTTAACTTATTGTTATGCTTCTTTTTTAAAGGCCAACATTCAGCGCCATAGAGCATTGCAGGTCTCACCACCGTCTTATAAAATTTTCATTTCAGTCTAAGCGGTACTCTATCACACAAAAGACCCAAAGCATTCATCCACTTCAACCAACCAGCTTGAATTCTACTATTAACATCCCCATCTATATCACCATCACTTTGAACAACGGACCGAAGATATCGAAGATATCTAAATCGTTCAATAATTTGATCACCCAAAGTCACACTTCTGTCACTAGAGCTACTACTACTAAAATTACATTCCATGTATTCAGTTTTAGTTCTACTAAAACGAAGGCCTTTAGCCTCCAATGTAGACCTCCATATCCATATTTCAAGTTTTTCCTGGGTTTTTTCTCTTGTTTTATCCACGAGAAAGATATCATCAGCAAAAAGCATACACCAAGGTACATCCTCCTGTAGATGTCTAGTAAGACCATCCATAACTAAAACAAAAAGATATGGGCTTAAAGCCGATCTCTAATGTAATCCAACAGAAATTGGAGAATATTTGGTCAATCCTCCTTCAGTTTGAACACAAGTAACAACTCTAGTATACATATCTTTAATGACTTGAATATAAGTCATATCAACACCTTTCTTCTCAAGAACTCTCTAAAGGATATCTCTTGGAACCTTATCGTAAGCTTTTTCTAAATCAATAAAAATCAAATGTAAATTCTCCTTATTATCTCTGAACTTATCCATCAAACCTCTCAACAATGGAGTCTCTGAAAGGTATTTTTGCTTCTTCATTTGAAATTAAGGACTTAAGATCGCTCAAGTATTTCTTAGTTATGGAAGTTGCTCGGTCATCTCGAGGTATTTGCTTGTCTCAGAACAAGTATGTGCTTGTTCTATTGACAGAGAATAACCTACTCTTATGCAAACCAATGACAATTCCAATGGATCCTAATGAGAAATTAGTTGTTGATCCCAATATTATTCTAATGAATAGGACTTACTACCAACGTTTTGTGGGAAAGCTCATTTACTTCACTCATAATAGTTCTGACATTTGCCACACTATAGGTATTGTGAGTCAATTAATGCATGATTTTTATGAGCATAATATCAGAGCTGTCCACAAGATCCTCCACTATTTAAAAGACACACCGGTTCAGGTTTATTTTTTTCACGTCACACCTCTCGTTCTATTACTGCTTATACGGATGCAGATTGGGTCGGGTCCATCCATGATTGACGATCATTCTCAGGATATTGCTTATTCATGTGGAGAAATTTTGTCACGTGAAAAAACAAAAAACAGTCTATTGTGGCCCGGAACAGTGCTGGAGCCAAGTTTCGCTCCGCGTCCTTGGATATTTGTGAAGCCCTTTGGTTACGCATCATACTCCGTGAATTTCATTTGCCTGTCTCTGATCATCTCCAGCTATTCTTTGATAATAAAGCCGCCATTGACATTGCCCATAATCCGGCTTAACATGATCGCATCAAACATGTAGAGATTGACCTACACTTCATTAAGGAAAAACTTGATTTAGAAGAGATTTGTATTCAATTTGTTCCATCTAATGGTCAATTAGCAGATATCCTCACCAAAAATCTTTCTAGACCATTGTTTGACGACTTCAAATCCAAGTTGAATGTCACAAACATCCATGCTTCAATTTGAAGGGAGTATTAAAATTATTAGCTTTATTTGCTACTTTATTTTCCTTTGTTTCCATATTTATATAGTTCTGAATTTAAGTCAATCCTTTTATGTGGATATTGTAATGTGTATTGTTTCTCTATTTTCTAATGTTCACAAATATTAAAGATTTGAGTGCTAGGCGATGTAAATGCCCCAAAAATAAAGATAACTTATAGTCTACACTGCTAATCAAACAAATCCAAAATAATGGTTATGCAAAACAACGTAAAACAACTTATTTGCATTTCTTCTGGCAATTGTGGACATTGAGTTTCATTTTTAAATAGTTTTCAGTAGCTTTCTAAAATTGGAATATCCTGTTTTCTTGTCTTAAAAAAATGTTTTTAAGAGACTTCTATTTTTTTCTTTTCTTAATATTGCTTGTTTCTCTGTCTTATGTTTTGTTGGGATCTGTTGCAAGGCCGTTGCCAAGCAGTATTTCTTCTTACAAGGTATGGATTGGGAACGTTTATTGAAATAACTATTTTCTTTGCTGTTTTATAATTTAACATTTTTGTTGATAGAGGATAATAATATTACACTTTTCTGCTTTATGACCTTATAGGAATTAAGCATTTTAGATAACCAACGGTTTTATAGCTGTCGTTAATTGATGCACATTAACCAAGGGCACTTGGATTAGTATCTTTGGTTCCGTGAACTCAATATTGTAAATAAACTACTGAAAAATTTGGGAACCAAATAATGTTGAGGAATTCATGTTGATCAATCTTAACACTGATGTATCTCCTGCGACAAAATACTTTAGGGGAATTTACATACAGAACACATATTTCTTATGTATTTACATATATTACCCCTAAATATTCATATTTAGACACAACACTCAAATATGTAATATGACATAAAAATAACACTATTGCCACTTTTTAATAGTGAAATTATCCTTTTCATGCATAGGTTTAAAGCAACAAAGTACTACATGCATAAATATGAAAGTTTAGGCATAAGATTTGTAAATACATAAGAATTGTGTGCTGCACATGTAAATTTCCCAATAATGTATTGCAGAATAAATGAGCTCTTAAATGAAAATCTGATCGATATTCGGGAGATTCCAAACTAGTGTAATATAGCTTATGCAAAACACAATTATACTTCATAATTTGTTACATTTTGAGCCATTCATGGATTTCACAATTAATAACACTAATCCAGGGATCGAATAAATATTATCTCTCGTATTTGTATTCAGCTAGCGGGCGGTGTTGACCTCATTTTTAGTGAGGTCTTAGTGTCCTACTCTCAGATTCCAAAATCTAGCCTTAAGAGTTTCTTGTTGACCATATTAGCAAACTAGTAATAGAGCCCACCTCCCGTAGAACTTCAAACCACTTCATGACTCATTTTTGTGAAGAACTCGCATGAGTGGTTCCAAGGACTCAACCTCTAGTTGCAAGGGCTAAGGGACCAACATGTAGATGGCTCGAAAATGAGTTCCTACAGAATCATACGTCCTTAGGTGAACCATCCGTGACTCAACAACACACTCGCTACACCACGCACGAAGTTGACACATTTTTGACCCAACCGTCGGTGAACTAGTCCGGACGACCCCCGATGACGAAATAGACCACACCGGCGCGTATGGGACGTCGATTTTAGCCGGAAAGGACACCCATATTGCTATGGTTACGCGTGCACACAAACGACACGAAAATCGATGCACTTTTTTCTTTTAAATTATGGGGTGCAGTTCTGGCTTAGCACGGGTGCAATTCGGGTTCGATTTGGGCTGGACACGGGCTAATTGCCTCAACTTATATGATTTCGAATTTCAAACTTTAAATTTCAAATATATCATTTAAGATCCCATTAGGCATTTCCAATTAAGTTGCTGTTGTTGGGGGAAACTAATTTATTTCCCTGCTAATGCTCAAGGTAACGACTCCCTCGCTCGAATCTTCGGCTATACTAATTGGCAACCTCCTGACCTCGACACAAAGACGCCTGCTGCGTCTTCCCCCTCTATTCCTCGCCACCGAAATCCTCGTCTGCTCCTCTCCCGCTCGACGCCATCTCCTCCAGTTCGAAACCCAACTTCCTTTCGACCGAAGATTCCCGCTCTCCACCGCTCCACACCGAAGCCGCGCACCAAAGCCCCCCGCACACCACGCTTCTCTAAACCAAAACCCTAGCCCCTCGCCTCTCCCGCTCCACACCTCTCGCTCGACTCCTTTCTTCTGCATCAGTCCCCAGCTCGACTCCTCCCCTCAGCACCGAAATAGTCGCCTGCTTCAACTCTTCCGCTCGACACCATTTCCCTCGCGATAGACCCCCGCATCTCCCTTCCAGTCCGACCTCTCCTGCGCGGAGACCGCTCGCCTGCTTCGCTCTCCGCTGCACCGAAGCCCTCACTCGCCTCTCGTTCTCTGCGCCGAGGATCTCGCCCAACTCAACCGAAACCCTCACATGCTTGGACGACCCCTCTTCACCTTCTTGCCAGCGATCTCCTCCATGTCGGTGATCCCTTCTGCGACCTATTCCCTATCCTTGTCTTGCTCTTGATTGTGCCGAAAACAACGTCAAATGGGTTGAATGTTGCTTGAAAATCTTCTTATGTCCTGGTACCTAGCAACCGCTGAAGTAGAGCCTTTTGAAGCAGAACAACATCAGTTGGGTAAAGAATTTTGCAGGCAATGCTTATTCCATATAATTATGGTGCTCTTTTATTTCTAGTTTTACCACAGATGAAGTGTTTTAATTCATGTTTCCTTATGTTTCCTGTCAATAGAGGGGAAGCATAGAGCAGTGCCGATGTTTATTCGATGGAACATTTATATACTTACCACTCAATTGCCCCACGTTTACATATCTAATACCTAAACTTTAACTCTTACACACATACCACACAATTCTTATGTATTTACATTCCTAGCACCTAAACAACCATATTTACATGCACACCACTCAATCTTTGTGCATTTACATGAAAAGGTGTATCTCAACATTTTAAGGATAGAATCACGATATTTCGATGCAATATGAAAGATTTGGGTGGTATAAATGTCAGAATTGAAGTCTAGTTTTGAGATATGTTAACACAGGAATTGTGGGGTATGCATGCAAATCTTTATTCGATTCTTCTTGGCCGGTTGCTCGGTATTATCGTTGTTTTGAAGAAGGATTGAGATGTCATTCTAACTTGTCATTCTTACTGTTTTGCCTCGACTTTTTCATTGTTTGGACACTATAAATTGCTAGTTTCAAAGGCTTTATATGCCACCAGGGTGTTGATTCATTTACTGTTTTTGAGGGGCTTTGTGCCCCCATTTAAATGCTGATTTTGGGGGACTTTATTTGCTGTTTTAATGCTGTTTAGAGGACAATTAAATGATGTTTAGGGGACTGTTTTGGGCTGATTTTGTTGCAATCTTGGAGCCTATAAACTCCTTTTCTTGGGCTGATTACACACTGTTTGGGCAGCGTTTTGAGGTGCGTTTGTTGGCTGATTTGGAGAGGATTGCACACTATTTTGAGGCGAGTTTAAGGGTTGTTTTGTGGGCTGGTTTTGGAGCAGCTTGGGCACCGTCTTAGCACTATTTTGTCTCAAACACTTAAACCTTGGAGTCATCGCTACAGCAGGAGGTTCGGAGCTAAATTCATGGGCAGCACGATGAGGAATTCATACCGAGCAACAAGGGGATCTTCTTCAGCAAACTCTCTCCCTAGTCTAATTAACAACCCATAGGACTTCGAGGTAGCTCGCCTAACGCGACGTAAATCCTCATCCTTTTTTTAGGCTCCTGCACAACTATGTTGTGCAACGTAAGTCCTAACTCACTTTAGGTTATGAGGATGTCGTTCGTTACGGCTTAAACCCTCATCTCTTTGCGGACTATTTGCATAACTAGTTATCATGCAAGTGTAAGTCTCAAATAATACAATTGACAGGATTAAGCACCTAAATAACATCATCTCTAAAACTCAGCCACACATTAGGATAGTTTGGGAAATCACTGAAGTTTTTTTCTCAGAATCTATACATCCTTTACATTTTCCTTCCTTTGGACTTCTGAAAATAACTGTTTCTATTTGAGCCACTTCCTCTTGCTTTTCTACGTCCTACCGTGAAAACCTAAACTTTGAATTCTTAAAGACTAGTGCCTCTGATTATTATTGAGAGTTTTCCCAAGTGAGTCCCGTCATTTAGAATATAATTAACTATAGGAGCTTGTCTCTATAGAGAATTTGGAACTCATATAAAATAAACCTTATTTAATCTTTGTATTAGATAGGGGAACTTGTCAGTCACACATAAAATGCTCGCAGACCAAACAAATGTCACAAATCTTTTTAGTTTGCAGGATTGGGTCCCAACAAATTGTATGCATATCGATGTCTGCACTTATCTTTCGGGAGAGTGTAGTATTCGCGGTATTGGACACGATTATGCGAACTATTGGACGAATGAGATCCATTTGGTCTCATTGTTAAAAAATTAAAACACTCTACTTTCAAAATCCTAACCGTATACCTCTTATATTTCAATTAAATCTCAAAATTATTTTCAATTTTCAAAAATCATCAAAAAGTTGACCGACAGGCGGGGGACCCTTCCAATTTATATTCAACTAGAAAAAATGGAAAAAGAGAAACAATAGTGATCTTGATCACCCCAACGTGGGGAGAATGTAGAAGTTTCTTTTTATTTTAAATCAAGAACTTGCCACCCAAATAAGATTGTCAGGCAATACTTTAGCTGAAAAATTGTAAAAAAAGCATCTTAGAAAATAGCATTACTACCAAGCTTGCAGATATTTTATTTCCTTGGGCTAACATGCATGCAAATTTTATGCTTGTTAAGTTAAAAAAATCTTTTCTTTTCAATTAAATCTCATGTCTGAGAAGTTTGATCTCTGTTAACAATTGCTTTGTAGTATTAAAAAGAACAAAGAATGAGATTTTTCATAGAAGTTTAACTTACTAGAAAGTGGTACTGTAACTGTGTAGATACTACAGCCATTTATTACATTGAGCAGTTAAGATTATGTTGTCCAAATAATGATCACAATTCACAAGAACATAGTTCTCTTTCAGGAAATAAATTTTAATTTTTTTTTTTTTGCGTTATTTTATTTAGTTGGCTATATGCTTTCAGTCTGTCCTGGGCAAAGGCTAGTAGATTTGTCTCCCACATAATCCCAACAATAACCTAATGCTTTAAAGGACGGGGTGTTAAATTGTATGTGGTCCAAGGGTTTTTGTTTAACATGTTCAAGCAGCTCCTACCTACCCATTACTTGGTGTCTTAGTGAAAGAGAACTGAAAGTATATAAATGTGAGTGACCCAGAATTGTCCTTAATTACCCATTTGTTTTGCTGAATTAGTTGGAGAGACGAATGTATTGCTTGGTGTAGCTAATGCCATGTGTAACAAGGAGGAAATCTTATGAAAAATTAAAATGACACATTCTGATCAAAGTAATCTACCGGCAAAAAGGGTTCTATTCCTACAAACACATCTTAAAGCTGCAAGTTAAATTAGATGATGAAAACCTTTATAGATGCTATAATATGCTACATTTGATGTCATGTTAGTGCTAGCAAAAGCAAAGATTGCAATTGACTTTTGATGCCTGATTATTGAAGGAGAAACCTCTTGTGCAGTGGGACAATCATTGAGTTAAAGACGAGAGATTGAGAGGAACAGATGAATGAATATCTTAACAAGAGGGTGGCAATAGGTATAGAAAGAAGGGAAAGAAGAGAGGGGGAAGAACTGATCCTCAAAAGCTATTCTAGAATAAAGTCCATTTCTTAATTCTATCATTAACCATCTGATTCTTAAAGCCTACTATGTATAATTGTTGCCATAAATCCAACATTCTAACACCTTGATGGATTTTTAAAGACTTAGTTATGCTAAAAGTTTGGGGAAGGATTTGAATCCAATTAGTAAAGGATGATGTGAATTTCGAGTGACAAAGGAATGATGACAGTGAACATACACATAGTATGGTAAAAAACTTATGGGTGGGTGCTAAATTAGTTCTAAATTTTTTTTTTTCTCTCCATTGAGGTTTTAGTGTTTTTTTTTGGTTCAAAAATTATTATGAAAGCCGAGAATGATTATAAGTTATGAGGGAAAACACTAAATATTTGCAGAAATCAAGATGAAGAAATGGCTTTGCCATGACCAAAACTCCATAGTTGAGTCGGGAATGGTTTGGTGACTGCGGTATGCTCATCAGGTTTCTATAGTTTTGTCCTTTAATGACAACACTCTCCACAGCTATTAAGAAGAGTGGACTCAAAAAAAAAAAAAAGAAAGAAAAGAAAAGGGAAAGGATGGCAAGCTAACCGCATATTTTTTCAAAATTAAATTTCAACAAATATTTGAATAAATTTAATTTAATATTACTTTTGAGTCCAATCCTAAGTAGGACAGTCGACAATGTTCAAAATGATCAATTTCATAATGATGGGTATATTTATCACACATATTAACTGGAGGGATCTATCCTAAAATTAAAGAAACTTCAGGATATAAAAAATTTAATTAGCTTAAATGAAAGTAATCATCAATTGCTTAAAGCAAAACCCATCTACCTCTATAACTTTTTCTCGAAGGTGACAAGTTTAGGTTGACTCGAGCTCACATGGAATCAATGTCATATCATGCATATTCTCGCATCATATCATGCATATTGCACATTCATTCTCAAAACAATCTTATGGCAATAACGATGTGGCTTGAGTTCAAATTAAGCTATGCTAAGATTTGTATGGTGAAAAATTAGATTTTGGTGTGAATGACAAGAGTTATGCTGCTTTTATTAGTAGTGTACCTAATAATTATGCTGCTTTTATTAATAGTGCACCTAATAATATCTGTATGATGGGTTATAAACATGCGTTCTTGACATAGTTTGATGAGAAGGATTCTAAAAATTGACACAATTTTATTTACAGTTGGAAAAACTTATGATCTATTAGCAGTTTGATGCATGATTTTTTTAACTTTTCACACTGAAGGGATCTTCCGATGAGTTTATTGATGCCAACATTCAACTTGCTCTTGCTGCTATCAGGAAACTTCAAGAGATAATGGAAATCAAACCTTGTATTGTAAGTTGAACCATTTCTTTTAATCTTATTACTTCATATCATAAGAATGCGGACCTTTCATTTTAATGCTAAGTAAGTCATGTCTTCTAAGTTCACCTTCACTTAAAAAAACAAGTTTGTTCCTTTTTTTTTTATTTGGCGATCTCGATTTGTTTCAGTGCTATGAGGCATCTTTCCAATGACAGTGTGATAAAGTTAATATTTGGCAACTGTAATCACAAAATATTTTCTACGAATGTGCTATATTCACAGAATTTTTTCATGATCTGTAATATTGATATTATGCAATTTCTATTGCCTTCACTTGTGGATAAATTGGATACAAATTTTGTTTAATAATTTCAATTTGCTGAGATCATGACATGAAGTTCTAGTCTATACACCTTTGTTATGCATATTGTTCTAAGTGTATACCTTATTAGTAAATGATTGCCGGAAAAAAAAAAAGAAAAGAAAAAAAACTCATCAATACAAGCGTGAGTGGAGAATCTATGGTTCTTCACTAAGAAACCAGATCAATGACAAGCTTTGCCTGTTAGACAGTGATGTGCTCAATCTGTTGAGCTCCTAGTTATCCTCTTATTATAAATTTACTTTCGTGATATATGAGGGTTAGTTTTTGCATGTGTTTGTTTAGGACAGTCATCAACGTCTCTCTTTTCCCTTCTATGGTTGTATCCAAGAGGTCGAGTGGTGCTTTGGCTGTATATTGCTTCTGAGATGGTGATCTTACGTGCTGCTGCAACTAGAAAATCACCTTGTTGTTGTCTTCCCTCATTCTAGCATCCCGAGACTACTAACCCTTCCTGTTCTCTGTAGTTTCACTCCTATTACTCGCTACTACCAACATTCCTTTGCTGCCACCATACCATTCAACCCATCCACGCCTTGAATAATCACCGCAATCACCATAGATCCATCCTAGTTGTATGTTGTGTGTGTGCTTGTTGCAATTTTCTAGTTCAATTCGTTTTGTTGTACTTTCCTATTTGAATTCATCAATAATATTGTTTTCGCTTTGTTGTTTGGTTAAACTCATATTAGAGCTACCTTAACCCTAGTCTTATCCTTGGTTACCAAATCTCATAAAAAAACCCTTCCCTTCGCTGAATTTTTAAATTAGCCACCCAAAAGTTGCTTTCCCTCCCTAAATCACCCCCACATATCTTTCAACTCCCCAAACCTAAACCCTAATCATTCCACCGATGAGACAAATGTTGGACGCCATTCAAGAATTTATTATAGAGAGTTGTAGCAGAAAATCCATTGACTTTCACAAAGGCTTGCTAAAATTGAGGAAAATACTCATAAAGATCACCGTCGATTGTGCTAGCAAGATTCGAAGAGAAGAGATGTAGGAAAATCTGAACCCTTTTGTAGGGATGATTCCAGTGAAGAGGAAGATATTCCGCGACGCTTCGGGATTCAGTATTAGAGGAGGTCGAGGGATGGACTGATTTTTGGAGGACACAAAGATATGGGAGTGAAGGTCAATTTACTAGATTTTGGGAGAATAAATCTGGATGGCTTCCTTGAGTGGTTGCAGATTGTTAAGAGAATTTTTGAGTATAAAGAAGTGCCAGCTGACAAGAGAGTGAAACTTGCTACTATAAAGCTGACGAAAATTGACTCTTTGTGTTGGAAGAATCTAAAGATTGGTAAAAAGGTCAACACAAGATTATTACTTAAGAGAAGATGAAGAAAGAGATACAGAGAAAGTACTTATCCCCACACTACCGCCATGACATTTTCTTGAAGCTCAATCACCTACAACAGGGGGAGTTGATAGGGAGTTCATGACAGAGTTTGAGCAACTTATGCTGAAGTGGAAGCTGACAAAACCAGATAAGCATGTTTTAACCAGATATTTGGGAGGCCTAAAACCGTCCATCAGAAATGTTGTCTAGCTACAGTCGTATTGGTCGTTGGGTGATGTTCAAACCTTGACATTGAAGGTGGAGACACAATAAAATTAGATCAGGACCCCACCTTCACTCAGATAGTCACTTGCAGAAGGAGCTAGTAGCAGTACACCCGAGGAAGGTGTGAAAACTGTCCAGAAAGATGACATAGTCGATCAGAGTGGGAAGAAGCCCGAGAGGAACGATATACCCAGTACAATGCTTGCAAGGAAGTGTTTCAAATATCATGGGGTTGAATACTTCGATTTCAGTTGTTCTACTACCAGAGTTGTTTCTTTCATTGAGTAGAGAGCAATTGAAGAAGCGGACAATGGTAATGTTGACACAATAGATAGTAAGGATGTACAGGAGTACCAACTTCCAGTTGATGAGGGTAAGGTGCTTATGATTTGCAGGGTTCTTAGATTGAGGCTACATGAAGGCTGCAATGACTTTGCCATGGCATCTTTTATACTTGTTGCATTGCAAAGGGAAATGTGTGCAGCCTTATCATTGATGGAGGTAATTATAAGAATATGTTGTTTACACATATGGTGGATAAGTTAGACCTCACTACTCGGAGACATTCAAGACCATATTTCCTGACCATATTTTCTGATTTGGTTGAAGAACGTGAACACAATTAACATTAACAAGAGATGTCTCACGGAGTTTTTTATTGGGGACCAACTACAAGATCAGGTGTGGTGTGATGTATCCATGTATGCCTATCACATTCAGTTGGGGAGACTATGAAAATGTAATCGTAGGACTCAACATGATGTGTTCAAGAACTCCTAATTCATTCACAAAGGATGAAAAACACATAATTCTCCTACCTTATGTGGAGTCTGGTTTATAATTGCTATTATTGGCAGAGTCGTCAGGGGGATCAATTTTGGTGGTATTAAAGAGTAGTGAGGCAAAAGAGTTGTTATCAGACAGTTGAGAACTATGATGGAGAGTGTTTCAGGATATCCTGACTGACAGCTTAGTACCACAGCTGCCACCGTTAGAAGAGTTTCAGTCTATCTTCACCTCAGAGAGGAATGAGTCATTCTTGGGCTATTTTTGGAGGACTCTATAGCGTAAATTGAGCGTGTAGTTCCAGTTCAATTCAACAAGGTATCCATAAATGATTGACAAATGGATGATTGTTCACAATTGGGAAAATCTTCTTAGGTGTTTTGTGTGATAGTGCTTCCGACATTGGGATTCAGGTGCTTCTGAAATTGCAGCAAAAGACCCTCCAATTTTGGGAGGATGCAACAGCTCCACCACCTTCAATGCGACTGACCTGATGTTATATCATGAGACGACGGAAGCTTCAATGGATGAGGTCAAAGCTCCACTGACCTCGGGAGATTGACGTTGATGTACAAAAGCAAGCGAAACACCTGCATGTCCGGACCGATTCGGTCCAGATTTTCACTTGCTGTGGAGTTCCAATCGGTCCCCTAGGCTCGATTCTAGTTATCTTATCATTTTAAATTTGCTTTCGTGATGTATTAAGGTTAGTTTTTGCGTGTGTTTGTTTGGGACAGCAGCTTGCGCTTCCCTTTTCTATTTATATGTGTTTGAGTGGTGCTTCAGCTATATCCCGCTCTCTAGGTGGTGAGTATCCTTCCCTGACCTCCTCCCCATCATTTCCTTCATCGCTTCCCGTCTACTTTGTTGTTGTCGCCCAAAAATGTAGAAAGTTGCTACTTTCCTGCTGTATCCAACCTTCCCAACCCCCTTCCCCTCTTCCTTGTTGCCACCGTAAAAAAATCACCCCTTTACTGTCTTCCTTCCCTCCAACGACAGAGGTGGACGATTTTCTTCTTTAGCAACTAGTCTTGTCACACCCCAACTAGTCCTACTTTTTAAGGGTTAAACATGGTGCAACAAAGATGGACAATTTAACCATACTAAATTCTTACAAGCACTCGTATTGACTTGCAAAATCAGGACCTAGTGAGTGATGAACTCGCCTAATTAAATTACCGCAAACGTATATGATACATTTTATTTCATAATTCATTCACATTCACCTATATTTGGAAGCATGAAAAATCATATTATCAAAACATATATATCTATTGCTTCTAAATCTAACATAATAAAAGTACATACCAAAAAATTTGTATAAGCTCCCAGAACTATAATGCAAAAACTGTACAAGCCACACTCAGCTACTCACCTTAGTACTCCTTACCTTCTTCTGAAAGTGAACAACATAAAATGAACAATCATAAGCTCAACGAAATAATTAAGAATAAAATAATATTTTTTTAACGAAAAAGAAATAATGTGAATGCTCATGTGTAACTCATGTACATGTCCATAACATATGTCACAACATATTATAATTATATAATACATGTAAAAGAAAATACATGTAGTGCAGAGAATTATGGCCGATGCCTAAAACATGTATTTCATCCACTCATGTAAAATCATAAGCATATTTATAAGAGTCATCAATCTAATTATATTGCATTTGTAATTCTATAGATGTCAACTATTTTCATGTTATGGGTTGTCACCTAGCACGAATGTTGCATTAACTATTGATAAATGTTGGGCTCACACAACATAGCATCTATCAATAGTCCTCATGGTACCAACTGTTTCCTATATTTCATTGTCGTCTGAACTTAAATCTTACTAGAGTTTCGTCTCCATATGAATATCAGGAGTCTGGAATCCTATCACTCACTATCATTCATACTTGCAAGTACTCATGTAATAACCTATCTATAATATCACTTGTGACATTTCTTAAATCATAATTCCTTACCATAAAAATTTCATATATCGTATGCATAAATCATAATAAATGAATACATACATGTAATGATTTTGTAAGCATGTTCATCAGGTTAATGACATAGTAAAATCATTAATGTTGTAAGTGACAATTCAAGTTTGCATTAATAAAGTAAATGCATGTATTTATCCACAATATGCAAAAAACTTTAAATGCAATGGTCTCAAATACATAATCACATGAAACATACAAAGAGTAATTTTTTTTAGTTAGCACATAATTATTTCACCTGAATAGACAGAGCAACCTTACGACGAGTTTCTTCAAGCTCGCATCTAGCTCGCTGCCACAGTTTAAACAACCTGTAATTCGTAAACAGTTAAGATTTATGAAATCGTGGCTTATTTCGTTATTCAACTCCAAACATGACTCATTACAAATTCTTACCTCAAAAGTATTTCTCGACATAACCAACTCTTCTCTAAGACTTATCTTCCTTCTTCCTTCTTTCTTCTTCCTTCGTCCTTCTATCCCCTTTACCCTTCTTCAAAATTCCTGAAATGAACCCACTTGTGAGCATAACTCCTAGATTGCCGTCCGCCTCTTCTCTGTTCACACGTTGCTACAGGAACCGAGCAAAGCTTCAAGGGTGTGGGAGAATTCATGAGAGAAAAGTGGGGACTCGACATTTAATGTGAATCCATTGGATCTTCGCCATTTGAACCATCATACGACTGAGAATCACGAAGGAATGGTAGTGGCTACAGTGCTGTGTGAAAGATTAAGGAGTTAATTATGATTGATTAAGTTTAATTAAATTTTGTAACTTCATAATTTTATATCTTCTCATACGTTTAAAATTCATGCATAGTGTTATATATCAAATTGATCGATTCGACGTGTAGATTTTTATGAAATTGATTCAATAAAATTTTGGGAAATGCTACATTTGGGGTATACTTTACCATTGCCTAAATTTTATTTCTCAAAATTGGGTGTTGCGAGTCCTTTGTTTGCCCTAGTTTGGTTTACTTTTCATAACCTCCCGTGAGTTCCAACAAACAACACCATCTTTAGGGGAGCTTAGTTATAGGATCATATTCACTACAAGAGCTGCTAAGTTATAATATGTGAAGAGCCGCAAATGACTACAATACCGTGTTATGGAGAGAATTAGGTTTTGTGATTAGTTGAGTGAAAATAGGGTATTTTGTTGGGAGCAGGTCAGAGAGAGCAAACATCTGAGAGAAAAGAAAAATCGCGCTCAAACCATTTCCCAACAAACTTCACTTATTTCTCTCTTCAAACATCTATAACTAAGCTGTCTTTGAGATGATTAATGAGCCTATTAACGAACTTCACTGATTTCTCTAGCCTCCTCTAAAAAAGAACCAAATTGAATCTAAGGTCCCTTGGCCTACCACATAATTTCTGTACTGTCTTTAGAGATGATTAATGAGCAGGCCACCTGCCACAGCTGACAAAATCTGGGTAGTTTTCACCTTTCGGGCATATGGCTTTGGGCGCATGGCTTAGCTTGGTTTAAAATTGAATTTGAATATTAAAAATAGAATTCTTAGATAAAAATGTATGATTTATTGTGGAAAATTTCAATACTCAAATAAAAGGAAAAATTATTCTAATAATATGATTAATAGAGATTCAATTTAACTTTAGATGAATATTTTGAGCCTCGGTTGACCTGGGGCCGTGCCAGTCCATTTTTGAAATCCAACGTGTTTAGTCATATAGAAAACATATCTGTTAATCTTTGAAAATGCTTTTATGACATCTTTTGTTTTCTCTCTTTATGTATTGCAATATCAGGTATTCCCCGACAAACCAGAAAAACGCCGTGCTACTCAGTTGTTCAGAGCAGCACTAGATACGGTATACAGTTATTTAACATTGTTTAATGCACACTGCTCTTTTTTCTTATTACGACAGATTAATTCATACGTTTTTCATACTGATATCGGTCTTTGCTTTCTTTTTCCACCATATGATCAATTGTAAGGCACATTCTGATTCCTTAATAGATGATGTATTTCTTCTAGATAAATGGTTTATCACTTAGTTCTTTGGATGATGTGCCAAGTGGTCCCTTGACAAGTTTCTTCAAGTCCATAAGAAACACGCTTGACTTTGATTTTGCAGACGATAATGAAGGTTTGTCACTTTTATTACGCACGTTTTAATTATAAAGATATTTTAACTCGATTTCTGTCCTACAAGTTTAACATTTCATGTGATTATTTCTAGCTTCAGTTCATTCTTTTAGAAGCTTTTAGGCTGAGAAGTAAATTTGTCGCTGGATAATGCATTTCATGTTTTACTTGAAGGAAATGCAGCAAATGCTGTTTTATTTTTTACGATAGTATTGTTTAGATTGTTAGACTTAGCAGTCTTTCTGGACCATCATTTCTAGGAAGACGTCCGCTGAAATAGTTTAAAATTTAAAATAATGAATTAAAATGTTTATATGATATCGAGTTTAGGATCAGTTGAAGAAAGAATTAGTATGTTATGTGTATTTTTAGTGTGTCATTTTATAAGATAAATTTATTATTATGCAGATAAGTTTAAATATTTTGAATCTATTATATTAAAGAATAATGAATACAAATGAAGATACAACTACTAAAATTAAGATGAGGTGGTTATAATAGAGAAATATGTCATGTGTATGGTGGCGTAACTTATATTTTGATGGCTAACTTGTAAATTTATAAAATTGTAGCTTGGTTGGTTTGGTTTTATGGAAATTGTAGCTAGGTTGGGTGGGTTGTATGGGCCCAAGGGTTAAAAAAAAACAAGCCAGGTTAAGTGCCTGAAAAAATGAAAATGTTAAGATGAATGCATGGCGAAAATTGTAAGAATAATTTGAAAAATTATTTTATTAAAGGAACAGTAGAAATAACATTATTAAAGACAAGGTAGTGGAAAGTACACAATGGGTTGATTATCATGACCGACCCGGGGCTTAAAATTAATCAAGATGGGAACAGACGATCGGACAGTAGGAACTAAGTTTTTTATATTTATTTACTAGTTAACAAATGAAAGAGCTACTAATTAAATTAAATAAAAACGGTAAAATTATATTTGTATTGCTACTGATTGTTCGTATCTTTTATAAACATTATTTCTTTTATTGTTCATCTTTTCGATTACCTAATTAAACCTAAAATATTAATTTTAAAACACCAATAAGCTAAACAATGTTAGTGAATACTCACGCTTCTAAATTACAATAATACAAGAGAAAAAAAAATAATATGTATGCAAATTAAGCTTTCAAATAAATCAATATAAACATTTGACATGCTATTCAATGAATTTTACTATATCAATATCATTATATATCTGTACAACCGTCACAGGAGAACTATCTAAAAATTGTGTCAATTAAGACACATGAATATAAATATCCATTTTCATATACATGCATGTGTACCTTAATGTTCCACCATGAGTACGATCAAGGGGTGATTTCATCATATCTGTCAAGCACATACAAACAATCAATATAAATCTATCATTTATGTGTTCGTCGCATTCAATTCAATATACTATATATAACTTACATCAATGTATTTTATCAAGTAATTATAAACATTTCTAATAATGTGACTAATTAGAGTTAATATATAAATTAAAATAAAGTTTGTGCTAATGTCATTATTTACTAATGCATAAAAATCAAGAAGCAAAATATTATCATAGATTAAAATTACGAATACTCATATTGATGTTAATTAATTTGTCTTGATGTTGATTTTGATAAATTGAAAGTCTAAAATAAACATTGTATAAAATTTAATTAATTTATTATTTTAATAAACAATTAAATTTTCATTATTTATTAAATCCCCATATTTATTTTATAATTCTATCTCTCTCTCTCTCTATATATATATCTATTTATGGAATTCTTATTAAATATTATAATTATCAAACTTACCCTTAAAAATCCTTTTGGTTAAGCCCTAAAACACGCGTTACGCGATTCCGCTTGCTCCTCTCCCTTCTGCGCGCCATAGGGGCGTGACCTCCTCCTTTGTATGGTAGCATCGCTCGAGAGAGCTTCTTCCCTGCGCGTTGAATCGCACGAGAGCTCCTCCGCATCATCCTCTTCTTCGACTCCTATCTCTTCTCATCACTGACGCCGATACTTCCTCAGGCCTTCTCTTCGCCAGCTAGGTTGTCTGTCACGCCTTCCTCCTCTCCTTCACACGTCTTTTGACTATCAGATAAGTGAATCTCGCATTGGTCGTGTCGTTTTATTGGCATACTCGTCGCATAGGCTTTCGATCTCCTCATTTCAACTTTCAAACTCCTCGCTTCCTCCCCCTTCTGCTCAACTCTTTGATTCCTCTCCGCTCTCTTCTTTTCCTCTTTTATAAATAAAACAGGTTGTTACAATCTTTTCTACTTACAAAAATTTCGTTCAAAATTTAAACTGACTACAAGTTATTTCTCCTTAAGTAGGTTGATATAAACTTTTCATAAATTTTTCTATCAAACTCCATTCTTCTATAATTTCTGTGTAGCCATACCTGAATGGATAATAGTTATTAATTTGAGTTAATTTTAATTTCATTATAATTAAAATTTTTATAATTATTCAATTGTTTTTTTCTAGATTAGATTAATTAATCCTAAACTTTGACTCTGATACTAGTTTTATTACGATCCTAGGATATTAAATTAACCAAGGCGGGAACAGTCGTTCGGACTGTGAGAATTAAGTTTTCTATATTCATTTACTATTTAACAGATAAAAGAGCCACTAATTAAATTGAAATAGTGAAATTACATTTATCTTGTTATTGATTGTCTGTGTCTTCTATAAACATTTTCTCTTTTATTGTTCATCTTTTAAATCACCTAATTAAACTCGAAATATTAATTTTAAAATAAATAATGCAGTGAATATTTATACTTCTAAACTATAGTAATACAAGAGAAAAGAAAACAATATGCATGTTGGTTAAGTTTTTTAATAAATCAATATAGACATTTGACATTCTATTCAATGAATTTTACTATATCAACATCTCTCTATATCTGTACAACCGTCATATGAACATCGTCTAAAAATTTTATCAATTAAGGTATCAACTTCAATATCCTTTTCCATATGTGTGCACGGGTACCTTAGTGTTTCTTTACTAGTACCATCAAGGGGTGACTCCATTATAGTTAGTAAGCTAAATAATGCAAGTGAATACTTATACTTCTAAACTACAATAATTCATGGGAAAAAAAGGTAATATGCATGCTGGTTAAGTTATTTAATAAATCAATATAGACATTTGACATTCTATTCAATGAATTTTACTATATTAATATCATTCTACATCCGCACAATCGTTACATGAGCACCGTCTAAAATTTTTATCAAGTAAGATATCAATATCAATATCCTTTTTAATATACGTGCACAAATACCTTAATATTCTCCTACTAGTACCATCAAGAAGTGACTTCATTATAGTCAGTAAGCTAAATAATGCTAGTGAATACTTGTACTTCTAAACAACAGTAATACAAGGGAAAAAAAGTAATATGCATGCTGTTTTAGTTTTATTAATAAATCAATATAAATATTTGACATTCTATTCAATGAATTCTATTATATCAATATCATTCTATTTTTATACAACCGTCACATGTGCACTATTTAAAATTTTTTTCAATTAAAACATCAATATTAATATCATTTTCTATATACTTGCACGAGTAATTTAGTGTTCCTCCATTAGTATCATTTAGGGGTGAATCCATTATAATCAGTCATGTACATACAAGCAGTCAATATAAATATATCATTTATGTGCTCGTTCTTTTCAATTCAATATACTATATGTAACATATACTAATGCATTATATTAAATAACCACAAACATTCCTAACAATGTGACCACTTAAGTACCATATATAAATCAGAATAAAGTTTGTGCAAATATCATTATCTACTAATGCATAAAAATCGAGAAGAATCAAAATATTATCATAGATTAAAACATTATCTAATGGAATTGCACGAAGGATTATCTTAATATGTTCAAACTGGTTATTCTCTTAATTAAGATTAGTTTTTATCTGCTTGCATTATGTAGTATCGCCAATCATTTTACTGACAACCATATGTGCACGCATGTCGTGGATTAGACGGTGCTTTTATTTTCTAAATGGAGACATTTGTTTTTCTAATTATTTCTAGCAGGATATATTATAAAGGAGAAAAGCCCAAAATAATCTTCCTAACTAATTATATTTAGCCAACCTAGTTCTAGAATACAGATTCTCCTTAATTCAGTCCCTTGACTATAGAAAATTGATGCCAAATGGGAGAAAAAGCCCAAAATAGTTTTGTACATGGCCATTTTAGCCTCAGAATATTACATTTCTTCAATTTTATTTCTCAGTATAATTGATCCTAATTTTGTCTTTTGACATTACAAAATTGTTCCCAATCAATTTTGTAAAATCAATGGGCTAAATAGGATAAATATGATACTTTGTGATTAAATTTGTCACATAAGAATAATTAATGGATTTTTTTTTTTTACGCTTTTACGCTTTTTTAAATTTTGTTAGCTTGTTAGCACATGCTTCATATATTCTAAAAAATGCAAGTTAATTGAAATATTTCCTTTCCTGTTAAACTTTTTTGTGTTGCTTCTTTAACTATATTATTATATATTTTTTTATTAGATCAATGGAAGTCGGATGAGCAGCCCTCCTTGTTTGTGTTTATCAACTGTAGCACTAGAGATCTTTCTCTTATTGAGAAGTATGTGGTACGTGGAATCATTTAAACTCAGACCATATTTATGTCATTGATGGCGCTATGAGATAAATTTCATTTTTTATCGGCTAATTACTGCCAACTTGTTATCTTTGATCTCCATAGCTCCAAATTTAATTACTTTTTCCAAATCAGAAGAAATGAAATTAATAAACAAAATGATGGATTATGTTGAAGACTGTTGGGTAATAAACCAGAATTGCCTCAAATCAATTAAACCATTCTGAAGCAGCTTTCAGTTCATTTCTGGAATCAATTTTGAATAAAACATTAGAACATCTTAACCAACTTCAGATACCCTTCTAAGAAAATTAGGAAAATTATCAGATTTGACTTTGACAAGGAGAGCTTATTTATGGCTTATGGCTTCCACCAATTCAAAGTTCAAGAAGAATTGATCCAGGCAATCCTGCGTTTATATTTTGTGATGTGTTTTCTATAAATGAGATCTATGACCTTTGATTACAAACATGGAACCGAATCATTCTTCCTTAGGTCCATCCTTTTAGACAATGGTAGAAGCTCGGAATATTTTTTGCTTTCTTAATAGTTTATTCTAATCTTAGGTTCAAACTTTTTTAAATAATTCTATTAAATTTTCACTTTAATTTGTGCTATATTGAAGGTTGGTTCACAAAAGCAAATTAAGAGGCTAATAGCTTTCATTTAGTGATGTAAATATGAAAGTAGGGCTATATTAGATCAATCGTCAAGCATCATACCATCCAATCAACCAATAAAAGTCCTGCTTGACTCATGATGTGTATCAAGGTGTAATCCTAGGAACAAATAAACACCTGAAACTTTATGACATGCAACATAATAAAACCGATTACTAGTTATTATTTGATAGTTTAATGATTTCTACATAATTTATGCAAAGTTTATATTTAGCAATTAATATGGAATGCAAGTCAACTATATAAAATAAGATTGCAAGATTACTAACTATTAATGATGCAAATAAAGTGCCGCACTCTGGCAGCACAGAGCGTGATGAAATGATATCTATTTTGTACTAAATAAAATTCATATACAAACAATATAAATATCAGGTATAAGAAAAAAGAAGTTAAATATTTTTTCAATTACTAAATCACACAACGCCAGTTTAATAAGAAGTAGAATAATATCTAAGGCGAAAAAAAAAGAAAGTAAATTACTGTAGACTCAAATTAATCTAGCCCCAACAAATATATAATAACTTATATATAAACTAAAAGTATAAAAAAAACCTGATGTTGAATAGTCTGCTCTTGTGATGACGATCCGCAAAACATTCTGATAGAACGTACAATTAGAAAATATTAATACGTTATTTTCACAAATAAATCCTAGTAAATAGCCATTATTTATTAAAAAATAAATGATATGATTTTGGAGCTTTCAACATGAGCAACAAAAAAGATAATTTACTATAATATAATATTAAGAACTTAAAGTTGTCAAATTTATCATTATATTTCAATGGCTCTAACAATGCCTAACTATAATCTGTCATATGTATTGTGAACTGCTGTTCAATATAATGATAACTATTCTCAATCATTTGATAAATTAGAATAAATTACGATTAATTTTGCATTTCTCTATGCAACCATATTTAGTTCAATCAAGTCGTCAATCAAGCCTTACTAATATATGATTAAACTATCATTTTTTTTATTTTATTGAGTTAATATATATAGTTTGAAATTAATTACTAATATATGATTACTAATATATGATCCACTTTGCCCGGATGAGAAAAGTGGAGGGTTGCGTTAGGTAGTCGACAGCCAGCGTAAAACTTGTCGAAAAAATCATGACATGAATCCTTTTGATCATTGTGTAAGTGCTAGGGCGTCCCCTGGAAGCGACGCGCTGTATAGCCTGAATACAGTGAAAAGTGTGCAAGGGCCGCTACACCGGCGCCCGGGTGTAGTGTTAAATAAGCAAGGGTTCCCACATTACGGGCGAATGCGGGTAAAGAAGTTAGTCCATGAAACTAATGAAACTAATATTAGGATAGGATCTTGGAATATAGGCACTCTCAATGGTAAATTAATGGAATTAGTTGATATTATGATTCATAGGAAAATTAATATCTTATGTATTCAAGAAACTAAGTGGGTGGGAGAAAAGGCTAAGGAGATTGATAATTTAGGTTTTAAACTTTGGTATTCTGGTAAGAGTCGCACTAGAAATGGTGTAGGTGTAATTATAGATAAGAGTTTGAAAGATAATGTTGTAAAAATTAATAGAGTTGGTGATAGAATTATAGCCCTTAAGATTATCATTGATACTAAGATTTTTAATATTATAAGTGCTTATGCTCCTCAAGTAGGTTTAGATACAGGGTATAAAGATAAATTTTGGAATGACTTAGAAGACTTAATACAAATGATACCTCTTGAAGAAAGAATTTTTATTGGAGGAGATTTAAATGGACATGTCGGTAGAGTGGTAGAAGACTTCAAAAGTACTCATGGTGACTACGATTTTGGAGTAACTGATGAAGAAGGTAGAGCTATTTTAGATTTTGCTTTAGCGTTTGATTTTGTTATTACTAATACTTTATTCAAGAAAAGGGATGAACATCTTATTACTTATAAGAGTGGATCTAATAAAACACAAATTGATTATTTTCTTATGAGAAGAAGAGATCGTCATGATTGTAAAGATTGTAAAGTCATTCCAAGTGAAAATTTAAATACCCAACATCGTTTATTAGTTTTAGATTTTAAGATTAAGAGTTGTAAAATAAAAAATACCAGGACTCATCATTGCAGAATTAGATGGAGAAACTTAAAAGATACAAATAAAATTAATTTTATGAGTAAAATTCAAGATTTCAAAATTTGGGATATTCATGAAGAAGCAAATGTGATGTGGGATAAAGTAACAAACGCTATTAAACATGTAGCAAAAGATGTTCTTGGAGAATCAAAGGGAAAAATATTTACAAATAAAAATAGTTGGTGGTGGAATAATAATGTGCAAGAAAAGATAAAATATAAGAAGTTATGTTATAAAAATTGATTTAAATGTAAAAACTTAGAGAACTGGAGAAAATATCAAACGGCTCGCAGGGAGTCTAAAAGAACAATCTGTGATGCTAAAAATTCTGCTTTTAATGATCTTTATAATAGATTAGATACTAAGGAGGGTGAAAAATATATGTATAAACTAGCCAAACAAAGAGAAAAGAAAAGTAAAGATTTAACTCAAGTAAAGTGTATTAAAGATGAAAATCAAAAAGTACTTTTCTTAGAAAAAGATATTCAACATAGGTGGGTGAGTTACTTTTTTTCTGTCAATATCTCAAAAAATACATAAACATAATAGGTTTCTGGAGATTTGAGTTGATTATTTAGGGAGATTTGGCTATGTGATTCTAGTTTAAGGATTCTATCGGCAACGGCATCTTTAATGAGATATCCTCACTGTAGAAAACCATATTCCGAACGTTTTCTTTTCGTTTTAATATGAAAACAATTCAATAGGGAATATAAAGAAATGTGTTTACTGGAAATGCATTTTTACCAATATTATGATTTGTTGGTATATGTGCTGCAATATCTATAAGTTTGCTTATTTTCTGATTGAAGATCTGGGTTTTGATAGTAGCAGGGCAACTAAACGACTCCATTTTTGTTATTATAGTCTTATTTTCATTTGCATTTCTTATCATTTTACCACCTATGATGTATGATACTGATTGTTTAGTAAACTCTTATAGCAGTTTCTCATGATCATAAAGGGGATATTCAGAAGGTATGAAAGATGGAATCCTGTGCACCCAACAATAGGTTTGTTTTGGGGCGTGGGGGTTGGCATTGGCTGTGGCATTGGATGGGGTCCTGGGTTTGGTCCTGAGGTTATTGGCTACGTTGGTGCTGGCTGTGGTATAGGCTTTAGTGTTGGTGTCACTGTTGCTGGGATTGGGATTGGCCTTCCAGTGAATGGAGTTGAGCAAATCCCACACAATGGTAAATTTTTGCTTTATTTGTTCATGCTTTAAATCATGAGAGATTATGCATTGACTTAGATGCCCTTGAATTTTCTCTGATTTTGTCCACGTTTAAACACTTGATATTATTTGTTGAGTTTTTTATTCTGAGAAGAAACTTGAGCTAGAGAGATTAATTTGCTCTTTTTAGTCTCTGTTTATGAAAGGGTTGCTTTATGTTTCATCTCTTTAGAATGAAATTCATACATTGAGAAGTGATTTCTTATGTTTTCTTGGTTTATCTTGCATCCTTCTGCTAATCTTTTTCTCTTACGAAGCTCAGGATTATATCAGATTCATTTGAATTCTTAAATTTCTAAAGATATCATATGCATTCCATTCAGTGGAAGTGGTTTTAATTTTAAACTGAAAAGATGAATGATATACTTGAAGCACAAATTAGATAGACTAAAAATATGGACAATAAGAATAGAAAGGTTGAGCTACTAAATCACAAGTAGTTTTCTTTTTGAACTTTTTGAAGGAAATAAATTATTTTTGCAAGTTTTGTAGTGTAATTTTACATAAAAGTTTGGGGTGCAATTTATATATAATAGTAGTTATGGATAGAATAAAGTCGTCTTAGATGGTTTGGTCATATTAAACGTCGACCATTAGATGATCCGATTAGGAGAGTAGATGTTTTAAATTCGACTTGTGTTAAGAAAGGTAGAGGTAGACCTAGGAAGACTTGGGCTTATTGTATTAAAAATGATCTTAATTTACTAGAACTAAATGAAAATATGATACTAAATAGGACGCAATGGAGAAAAAGGATTCATGTAGCCGACCCCACATAGTGGGATTAAGGCTTTGTTGTTGTTGTTGTTGTTGTTGAGTTAATATATATAGTAAGTTTTGGCTGACACCTTAAAAATCGGGAATGTATACACCAACCCGAGAAAATCCTTGATTTTAGTTAGCTAATATCTGAAAGATTTTATTGGCTTATCACACAAGCTTATCGTTTACAAATTTTCAACATGTGTTTTTTATACAATATGCATAGTGTTTTTGATAGTTTCAAAATGATTATTGCATGAAAGAAATTGAAATAATTAACGAAATGAATGCACAAAAAATATGAACACTTCAATTGTAAACCTAATCTAATATGCAAAAAATTGTGTAGAAATAAATTAAGATATGTATATTCATTTAATGAACAAAAAAAAACCTTAAAATGGGATACCGATATAAATAAAGTGCAATGATAGAACAGACAGACTACACAATAACTATAATTCTAATACAAGCAATGATAGCACTCATAATAACGAATTGTATATTTATTTCTTAATAAATAATAGTTGCTTGCATCGAGCTAAATGATATAAGGTATAAGATTCTAGGCTTATATATGATGCAACTAATAGTGACTGTGAATTTGACCCAAAAGTCCTACACCATACAAACATTCAATTAGCTATAACTACACCAATAAACATGTTAAAATTAACTCTAACCTTAGCTATCTCATAATATAGCCAAATCCATTTTTGAATTTCTTTATTATTGTAGTTAGCATAATAATACAAATAGGAATTAATCCTAATCTAACATGATCACTAAGTGATTGGAAAAATAGTAATTCTAATTAAAAAAAAAGTTAAATTAATTTCAAACTAAATAATACAGTTATTATATCGAGAAAAGAAAAATAAAAGAAGGTGAAACTATTTGTTTGGTCATGAAAGGAGGAGGCAAAACAGAGAGAATCAACGAGTGTCCCAAAGTCGAGAGAAAAAGGGCTGAGAAATGTTTGCTTTTTGGTGAAGTGGGAAGTTGAGAATTGATTGGCTGAACGGTGAACTTGATGGTTGTAAGAAGAGAGGGTTAATGCCGATTAAAGGAGGAGGCTTATGACTAGGGTTTCTGAAGGGAAATGAAAGAAACTCAACAGCTACTAGAGACGAAGGTTGTGATGCCCTAGCTCACAAGTCTCTTTAACTAGGAGGAGAGGTGGTGTGGGTGTTGTTGATGTGCAGGAAAACTAAGTTGGGCTATCGAAAAAGCGGCTAGGTAAAAAAGGAAATGAAAAAAATTATGATTAACTCACGGATTAGAGGAAAGGTGGTGTCGATCACCTTAAGTGAGCGAGGGGCAAAGGCTGCTGGAGCGACTGCTGCTGGAGCGACTACTGCTGGGTTGCTCATGGGTGATTCGTGCAAAGGAGAGGGGTTCCTTTGAGCCAGTTCAGTTCTCTACATAAAGAATAGTAAAGTCTTGGAGACGCTGACAACCATTGATCACTTGTCCAAATTTTATGAAAAAATTAAGTTGTAAACTTAGTAAGTATGGTGATAGAAATGAGAAGGTGACAGCGAAGAACGAGCCAATCGGGCATAACTCCACCAATTTTCTTCTAACTATACACTTGACAGAATTTTGCATCCAAGGACATAATTTTATTGAAACAATGCTAGTTTAACAACAGTCATAGACTCAATACCAAGTAAAAGCTAGATGTCACTCACATTATAGCTAATTGCTAAATACTCTCTAAAGTCAACTCCAAATATAGGTAGAGGATCGATACAGTCAGAGTTGTAACCCTAAATTGATTGGAATGTTATTTGCATTAAGTATCATGTATCATAGTTTTATGTGTAATTCACATTGGAGTGGATGATCTAATCACCATCTAATTTATTTGGATTCTTATGGTGGGGGATGTCCCTTGACTTTTCATGGCTCAAGTTAGGGGTGATAATTATCTATAAAAACTTGCATTCATAAGAACTCTCAAATTCAAATTTAAATAAATCCTAATTGAAATTTTTGAGAATGAAAGAAAGCAAACAATATTGTGTATTATGCTTTTCTAATCGATGAATCTCTTCTCGCATTGCATGTATTCAATATTTTCAGTCTTGTCTAGTAAGTGCCTCAATTAAATTTTTTGGAGTAGAAATAGTGTTTAGCTCAATAAATTTCTTTTGCGGGCTGTAGTAAGATGCTAAAAATTTTTTTAGTACTAAATAAAATAGCCCAACAAATAAGTTCATTTTGCACTAAATGACATGGCCAACAACGCCTAGTGTACATAAACATTACTATCGAGTCTGGATAGGAAACAATGACTAATGGCAACATGTAGTGTACCAATATTATTTACATGGTAGTAAATATGATGATGAATTTTCATCATACGAATTGATGGGAGAATACTCTAGGACCTAAAAATTTGATGTATAGATTTGTAAAATATCATCATTCTAGAACAAATAACATAAACTCTTTTGTCATGAGCGGAGCATTTGCCACTAAATGACACATGATTAGATCGAGCATAGTGGTCATAGTAATTTAAATAAGCTCTGATTTGTTATTTATCATGACTAAACAAGAGCATGCCAACATGGTTGCTGATCTACTCGTTGTTGATGACCGATTGTAGTGGAGATTAATATGTTGGTTCCATAAACTAGTGTTAGCGACAATAAAATTTGTTGATGTTGCCGTCCATTTGCTTTTGCAGCTTTCCCGCATGAAGAGGAAGATAAAAAATAAGAGCTGGGCTAATATGATTAAATTAAAGTTGATTCAGCTTTTTATATCTTGGCGAACTTATTTATTTATTATTATTATTAAAATGAGTTTGATAAGAAATTTTTTCATTTATTTATGTCTTGGTAGACTCAACACTTGACAAATTCTTAGCTTGTGTCCGTCCTAGCAGGGAAAACCAGTGCTCTTTTACAGCGTTCTATGCTGGACTTTCCAATGCGGGATCCACTATTCTGGGTCATAGGCTGGGTTGGGACATATGATGACTTTCCTTGAATTTCCTTGAATAAAGCAAAATGCAATTTTCATTGAGAAATTCCTCAGCCTGGGTACATTTTATCTTGAAATAAGCAACTACCAAAACCTGCATTCCAAAATTTCACATGATATAAGTTCATTAGCAATCTTATTACAAATTACTCAATGGTTAAATTTCAATGTAACCTAACTAATTTGTGTGTTTTTAGGATAACCATACATTTGAAACTCTGGGACAAATGCTTTTATTTCCATATTCATGTTGATTTCACCATTATATTCCTTATTCCTACTGATATTATTCCATATTGCATGCTACATTAAGTTTCAGGTAAATTAAAATTCACTCAAGTCACTGAGTTTCTCCTTACCTCAAATTTGACGATGCATAAAACTTCATGCTTCTCGCTTATATAATTTTTATATCGTCATTGGCATTGATACTTCCTGCTAGTAACTATAAAGAGTACACAATTTAGTAACGAAATTTATTGTTGCTGGCAATAAGTGAAGAAGTAATCAGCTTTCTTTTGTCACAAGTGCCGGTAATATATCATTCAAGAAGATTTATTTGGTTTTTTTTTTCTAATTTGAAAGTATGATTTTTTGTCAAAAAGAGCTTGGTGCTGTGGCATTTTTATCTGAAGTTTTCCGATTAATTGCATTTGAGTCTTGTTGTTAGCCCGCTCTTTGCTTTTGAGTCATCCTCAATCCTTTGTTTCTCTACTTCTAATTCTCAGGAAAGATATGCCGCGTCCACCCCAAGTATTCTTTTTAATTTGGAACTAGATACCTTACGGTATGCAAAATATGTTGTTGTTGTTGGATTGAGGCATTAATGACAGATTATTGATGTTCAAATTTCCTGATTTGGCTGTTGCAGTTCTGACTTAGGTTTGTTGGGATTCCCAACTAAGGAATTGCATTACCGGTTTCTTTCTCAATTTTTACCAGTGTTCTATATTCGAACCAGAGAATATTCTAAGGTAATTTTTTTCTTTTGCTTTTCTGGTTTGCCTCTTTATAGTTTTGAGGAAGATTTACATACGTACCACTCAATTTCTATGTATTTACATAACTAACACCTAAACATCAACTTTTACAAGCTTGCCACCTTACCGATGCATAAAAAAAAGGTGTATTTCACTTTTTTAAAATTTAAAATAGTGATAGTTTGGATGTGATATGAAGGATTTAGCTGATATAAATGTAAAAAAGTGAAGTTTAGATGTTAGATATGTAAATGCATAAGAATAGGGTGGTATGCATGTAAATGCCTACATGCCCCTAGTTTTAACAGCGTTGTTTCTTGATTCAAAGACTGTACCAGTTGCGCCCTTTGTAGTGAATTATAATGGAGCCTTATTTCGTCAATATCCTGGTAAGTATGTTTATGAATTAAACATTTTGAGTTATCACAAGTTGAAATTACATTTTTAGCCTTAATCCCTCTTATGCTGTGAAAAGCTACTGGTAGGCAGTGATATGTTTCAATTAATAAATAATTTGTTGTTGGTAAGTGTGATTGGCATGATCAATGAACCTGAGCATTTTTTTTCTTATATTTTGATGCATTTACCATTGACTTATTTATCAATTTTTGCCAGCTAAGCTTTGGTAAGTTGCAGAATATATTAGAAAATAGGCATTTGATGACTTGGATCTGATCTGCAAATAGCTAAGTGGCATTTACATATAGACCACCCGAAACTTGCTATTTACAAATCAACAGCCCTCTTTCATCCATTTTTTAAATTCGCACTCAGATATCAAAATTTACGGTAAAATCCAACCCTATTTTTCATTTTTATCAAATTCTCAATAGTTTGACCGTTGCACATGTAAATACATCAGGTCAGTAGTTCAAAAAATCACCTAAGTGGTTAATTTGCAAAAATCAATATTTTGGGTGGTCTGTATGTAATTTTCCCAATAGGTAATTGGTGAAAATGAGGACATCTTCATGAAGTTGATATGCTCCCGAACCAAAATCAATAACAACAAAATGACAACAGATGGATGAAAACAATTCAAATAAGGAAACACAAATGAAAACAAATAAGATACAATGGTGATTTACTTTTCGAGAGGTAGATCAGATCTCCTACAACCTTAGACGTCGCTAGGAACACAAAAAGAAGAAAAACACAACAACCCACCAAAACATGCATAAAAAAAAGAACAAACCTTAGTTCCTGTGATATCTGAGGAGAAAATCCAAACCACAAAAACTTTTATTAATAGGAAAAGAGAGTTACAAAACAGTCAAATTGAAAATAATATCACCAAAACACAAACAGACGCCACGAGAGTGTATCCTAAGGGCGGTGGAGGTTGGTTGGATGGTGCGGTAGCAAGCTGAGAAGGTGGGACAGTAATTGAGAGTAGCGGGATAGCAATTGGGACGACAAGAAAGTAGAGGAAGCAGCCTGCTGGCTGCAGAAGGGTGCTAGACAGTAGTGTGCAGGGGTGCAGTTAGGAGTTGGAGGTGATTTGGCGGGCTTGGAAGTAGCCGACTGTTGCTGGGCAGAGGATAGGAGTGGCAGCGACTTGTAGGGTTGGGAGACGCTCTGATAGCTGCAGGAAAGTAAAGGATAGCGGCCTAAAGGGGTGCAGAGAGGACGGACGGACAAATTAATATCTCGGCTGGGTCGAGATACAGCTGGAGCACCACTCAGACCTTTGGAGACAATCACACCTCAGACAAGGGATATCCGGAGCACTTCCTCGACGTTGGATACAACCGTCGAAGGGAAAAACTCTTGGATAAACCATAATTCAGATATTATAACAACACCCCTCACTCTAAGCATATCATCTCCTATTTATAAAGAGATTAGACTTATTTTAGGTAATGAAAATAGGAAATGATTTAAAATAAGAAAGAATATTAAAATATAATCAGGATTTCAGATTTTTAGGAAATGATTTAAAATAAGAAAAGCGAATAAAATATAACCATAATTTCAGATTTTAGGAAAATATTTAAAATAGGAAAGTGCTAGGAAGGAAAGAAAGGAAATGGTGGAAAGGAGAGGAAAGGGAGGGAAAGGAAAGGAACAGGAGGCATAGGTGGCAACCCCTACTTAAGGACTGGCCCCCATAGCCCCACGTCTTCCTCCCCATAATAGAATCCTCCCACAACATTTCAAATTTTCCTTCTGAATTTTCCCTCCAAACTCCTTTAATTTCTCCTCCTTAAATATGTGATTAAGGCCCTCGTGGACCCCACATTCTCCCTACCTTCTTCTGTCGTGGCAAATAACCGCCCCTCTCCTTCACGCGAGAAAGAATGCCCCGCCTGCTATTGTGGCAGGTCAGTTGGGTGGATATCGACCGGTCCAGGAGGGAGCAGGTGTAACTGTACTCCCCTCCCAAAGTATCTTGTCCTCAAGGTGGAAGGATGGAAACTGCTTGTGGATCATCTCGTAAGACTCTCAGATTGTTTCATAGTCTGTGCACTCCTTCGATCTCTAGCGGCTGCAGAATCACCTCCAAGTCCCCCCTAAACGTCGGTGGTAGTGTAGACGATGGTGTATGATCTCTAATGACATGTCTCAACTGTGATACATGGTAGACCGGGTGTAGTGCGGACGTTGGTGGTAACCTCAAACGGTAGACCACTGCTCCGATACGTGTCATCACCTCATAAGGTCCAAAGTATCGCAGTGAACGTTTCTCGCTTCTGCTCCTGGCCAATGTCTTCTGTCATTAGAGCTTCAGTTTCAAGTAGACTATGTCCCCTGGTTCAAATTACACCTCTCATGTGTTCATCTGCTTTCCTCTTCATGATTTGTTGTTCTCTAAGTAGATGTCCATTGAGCTCTGCTAGTATCTTGTCCTTTTCCTCCAAATACTGATCGATGTTGGATTCCAGTGTGGCGTTGTGCCCATAATGTATCTAATGAGGTGGATCTTGCCCATACAATATCTTGAAAAAGGCGGTCTTTGTTGCGGTGTGGTACGAAGTATTATACTAATATTCGACCCAAACAAAAAACTAGGCCCATAGCTTCTACATATCAGATACAAAACAATGCAGGTATGTCTCCACACTCCTATTGGCCACCTCCGTTTGTCTATCGGTCTAGGGATGATATGCGGCGTTTCTCTTAAGGATTGTCCCTTACAACCTGAATAGCTCCTTCCATAAGTGGCTGAGTAACACCTTGCCCCCATTCGATACAATCGATTCCAACAATGCGTGCAAATGGACCAGTTCCTAGATGAATACCGCCATGACTGAGACCGCCGTGTTGGGATGTCATAAGGGAATGAAATGTGCTTACTTAGGCAATTCACGACCAACCAGATCACCATAAATCTTTCTGACCATGGCAAACCCTCGATAAAATTTATCGTGATTTCTTCCCAAACCTTCCTCGGTAATGTTAATGGTTGTAGTAACCCTCCTGGTGTCGTGGTCAAGTACTTACACTGATGACACATTGCATTTTGCCACCATGTCCACATCTCTGCGCATCCCCACCCAATAAAGCTTTGTCGCTAGACGATTGTAGGTTTATGTACCTTGAGTGTCGCTCGATGGCACTGCTATGAAATTCTTGTAGTAATTTGATAATATATTCCGATGCCTTGGGTAGCATGAATCGCCCATGATGGAGCAGCTACTGCCCCCTCAATGCATATCCTGGATGACTATTTGGATCTTGTAGTAGCTCGACTCTTATCTTCCTCAGCTCCTCATCCCGTTCTCTTTCTTGTCTCAAGGTTTCTCACTTTAGGACCAAGGGTACTGATATGACCGTCAGTTGGGTTCTTCCCCCTTTCTCGATAGTGCACTGACTACCTTCTTTTCAATTTCTGGATGGTACTGAATCTCGAAATCATACCCAGTAGCTTGGATAACCATCTTTGATGCTCCTCAATCACCATCCGCAGCTTCAGAAGATACTTTAAACTCCTCTGATTTGTCCTGACCAGAAAATGTCGTCCTAATAGGTAGGGGCAGCTACTTCTGAATGACCATGATAATTACCATCAATTCTCATTCATATACTGACTTTAACCTTGCTCTGTTTGTAAGAACTTGGCTGAAGTAGGCAATCGATCGCTGGTCCTACTTGAACACTGCTCCCAATCCGTTCCCTGATGCATCTGTTTTTATCATAAATGTTTTACTAAAATCTGGAAGTGTTAATACTAGGATGCTAGTCATGGCTCTCTTCAAATGTTTAAATGCCTATGTTGTTGCTTCACCTCATTTAAAATTGTCTTTCTTCAACAGCTCTGTTAGTGGCCATGCTATCGCTCCACATCCTCTCACAAACTTCCAGTAGTAACCGGTGAGACCTAGGAATCCTCTCAACTCTTTCAAACTCCTTGGTAAGGGCCAATCTACTATAGCCTCGATCTTGGACTGATCCACGTCTATCCCTTGTTCTGGTCACCACATGTCCTAGGTATTTTACCTGTAACTGTGCAAATGAGCATTTTTTTAAGTCGGCATAAAACTGGTGCATCGTCAACGTCTCTAGGACTGTCCTTAGGTGCTCCACATGCTTAATCTCTATATGACTATATATCATAATTTCATCAAAAAAAGACCAAGATAAATTTTCGGAGGTAAGATTAAAAAACCAAATTCATGAGGGATTGAACTTTCATCGTGGCGTTGGTGAGGTCAAACGATATCACCATGAACTCATAATGCCCTTCGTGTGTCCTGAACGCTGTTTTGTGCACATTTGTTGGATTCCTCTTGATCTGGTGGTATCCCTACTTAAGATCAAGTTTTTGAGAACCGACTGCCCCATAAAGCTTATTCGGTAACTCATCATTCATGGGAATAGAGAACTTGTTCAACACCGTCTCCTTGTTCAAAACCCGATAGTTCACTCAAAATCTTCAATTTTCATATTTTTTCTTCACCAATAGGACTGGAATGGAAAAAGCACTAACACTAGACATGATAATCCCAGTCTCGAGCATCTCTCGGATCAGCTTCTCTATCTCATCCTTCTAAGTCTGGGGGTACCTGTATGGTCTGACATTGATATATGAAACACCCTTCTTTAATGTAATAGAGTGCTCGTGCTCACTCATGGCAGGTAGCCAGCTTGGCTGTTGGAATTGCTAGACCTCTTCAATACATCTGTAAACTGCTGTAGGAGCTGTTAGACCCCGTCAAGAAACTCTGCCAACTTTGAATCTCGAATCTCTTCAATTCTCTGCAACTCCACCAAGTAGCCCAGTCGTGCTCGAATCGACTTGGCCATGGTTTTGAGTGACACCATAGTTTATCATAAACTAGCATCTCCTCTCAGCATTACTTTCCTACCCCCCATTTGAAGCTCCATTGTCAGGGACTTCCGATAAACCTTCAACTCTCCAAGCGTTCGCAACCACTTCATCCCCACAAAGACATCTTTGCTGCCCAAATCTAAGGGAAGTAGGTCCACCACCTGCAGGCCATGTACTGTCAAAACCAACCCCTTGCAAATTTTCCAAATTTTCTCCACCTTCATTGTCCTCATCATGACGCCGAAACTCTTTCTAACCACCAAATCTAACCATAGCTTCTTTACTACCTGATTTGAGATAAAGTTATGTGTAGCTCCGCTATCTACCAACAACACAATCAACTGTTTTCAGATCCACCCCCATCGCCTTTATGGTGTGATTCGGGGGTAAATCCGCCCATCGAATTTAAAGACACCTCTGCCACATGCAGATGCTCCTGCACCGCATCATCCTCTGATTCCTTACTGTATGTATTCTCCTCCAGAACTAAAAGAATCTGAAGGGCACGTTCCTTGCAACGGTGGCCTGAGGCATATTTCTCATCACAGCTGTAGTATAATTCTTTTGCTCTTTTATTATGTACTTCTGCATATGTAAGATGCTTGCAATTACCTCCGAGATGGCTTCCTGTATTCTTCTTCTTTGGCATCTCTTTTTAGAATGACGCCGTCTGGGTCCTTAGTGTCGTGGTTCTCAAGGTTCTCTTGTAGAATTCTCTAATGTTGCTGCATTTGTTGGTCTTTTTCACCTATTTCTTATCCTCCATCATTTGGGCGAGATCCATCATTTCTCTCTATCCACGTGTTCTCAAGAGGCGGATGATTGCTTGTATGTCGGACTTTAGGCCTTTCAAGAAGTTCCCTTTCAGTCCAGTTGCAGAAATCCCCAACCTCCCTGATAAAAGCTTGAACTTCTCCCGATTTTTCATAACCGTCCCCTTTTAAGTCAGAGCATAGAATTGCTCGTGTACGTCTTCTTCTCGAATAACTCGGAAATGTTTCAACAAGCAGTCTTTAAATTCCTCCGATGAGTGCATCAAATACCTTGCCTTCATTCACTGACCACGCTAAAGCCTTTCCCTCTAAACTTAGTCTCGCTGTTATGGGCTTCTCTTCCTCAGTTAATCCATTGATTGCAAAGTATCGCTCCACCTGATACACCGACTCATATGCATCCTCCACTTCGAAGATTGACATCTTCAGTTTTCTGACCACTCGATCTCCACACCAACCGTCTCCTCCTTTGATATTTCCCCTCGTGTATCTTAGGTGGAACTCCCTCCTTCGATCATAGTGATACCCAACTCCTGATTCCTTCTTCCTCTATCATGCTCTTTCGTGTCCTTAACACCACCTCTCCTCCAATTTTTGGCACATCCCTTATCGAAACTTTCGACTTTCCCTTCCCTTGGAATCTTAAGGGGATGCTCTTGTTGGTAGATGATGTCTCCCTCGTCTTCTGATCCGATCTCCTTCCCTTTTGACGTGGACAAATATTCCTTGATCAACCATTGGTTAGGGTTTGCAACTGGAGCGGTCGACACGGCCTTGGATTGCATCTCCATAAGATTTTTTATCTTCTCCCACGTTTCTCCTATGCTCTCAAATCCATCATCCATTTGACGTTCAATTGAAGAAAATTTGTCCTCCATGGTGACAAATCTCTCTTTCATGTTGGGCCGTGGAGCTTTAGCACAAGACACCCGACGCATATGCGCAAGATTGTGTGCGCTTAAGCGCCCACTTGGGTGCTACTTGAATAGAGGTGCCGACATCTAGGTCCCGGTTTTGGGCGTATATGCGCCCGCTATAGAGCAGGTGCTCCTTTTATTCCCGAGAGACCGGTGCATAGGCGTCAGTCTATTGGCTTCTAGGCGCTCATTATGGGTGTTGATACATAGCGCTTGACGCTTAGGCATCAAGTTTGAGCGCCTAAGCGCTCGAGATACGACTACTTCACAAAAAATTTGGTTTTAAGCCAAATTTTGAGCGTGGATCGGTGAGCTTGCTGTTTTCTTTTTTTTCTTTTTTTTGAATTCTTCGACGAGTATCCCGGTGAAGGTGAGGGGTGTCGAAGATGTTTACTTGATTTTTTTGCGTTGGATCGGAGAGGGAAGATTGTTGGTGCAATTTCTATAAGTTTCTTCGTGTGAGTGTAGAGAAGAAACTTGTGTGAATCTTTTGTAAAACTTTCTGAATTTCATATTGAAACTTTTAGTGGTGTGGCTCCGTGGTTTTTTTTTCCCGTTCTCGAGTTTTTCCACGTAAAACTCTTGTGTGCTTTTCTGGTAGCTTTGATTATGCTTCTCTGTTTAAATTTTTATTTTGGTTTTCTCAAATTCTATGATTCTATTCCACGACGAAATTAAAAGGAGAATCTGATTTGAACTACCTTTTATTCTAACACATCCATCTTTTTTGTTGCCATCCCACCAAGATTTAGGCTTTGATACCAATTTGATATGCTATGAAATTAAAATCAGAAAGCAATAACAACAAAACTGCAATAGATAGATGGAAATAATTCCAATAAGGGCTGCTCTTATGAAATTTAAATAAAAACAAGCAACATACTAGACGTCTCTAGGAACACCACACGAAGAAGAAAAACACAGCAACCCACAAAAACATATGCATAAAAAAAGCACAAATCCTAGGTCCACCCCTTAATAGAATCCTCCCACAATATTTCAAAATTTCCTTCCCAACTTTCCCTCCTAACTCCTTTAATCTCGCCTCCTTGAGTATGTGATTAAGGGTCCGTTTGGGGGAGCTTACAAGCGCAACGGTGTTTTAAAACGCCGTCTCGCTGTTTGATTTGCGCGTTTAACATGTGTTTTACCTAATGCATTAAACGCTGACCGCGGTATTACCCCTGCGTTTCGCGTTCCCATATCAGTCTATTACCTCCCTGACCTCGCTACCCAATCGTCGCCGTAGAGGATCCTCTATCGAGCGCTCCTCCTTCATCGCTCCCCCGCCGAGAAGCTGCTCTCCCCTAGTAAAAAATTCTTCTCCTACCTCCTCTCCTACCTCCTCTACCTCATTTGGTCGAAAACCTGCTCTAATATCACGGTGAAGAAATGCCCTAGTTTATGAACATGTAGGATTTGGTTTGATCTTTCTATTTTTCGTGGTGGTGTGTGCAACTCGAGCATAATGCATCAAGTACAAGAGCTTATTTCCCTCCAGACGAGTTTGTTTGCTTCTATTAAGTTGATTTATTTTAAGATATCTGTAAGATATTTTTTTCGATAGATTTTATGGCTATTTTTTCTTATTAGAGATTTTTTTTTCAGGAAAAACTTGATGCTTAAGATTTTTTATTTTTAACTCTCATGTCATTTTTTTTTTGAAGGTATTTTTCTCCAAATCATGATATACTATAACAATAATTATATCAAAATATACTATTAATATGATGGACTTACAATCTTTGAATTTGTATAACAAAGTGATTAGAGTGAGCCTGTATGAATCTCTACTGACTTGTAGCTTTTGTGAAACTGTTAAATCAGGCTTGAGGTGCTTGTTTGAAATCATTAATAGGTTTACTACAACTTCTAGAATTGTCTTTTTGAAGTCATTAATCCTTAGAGGAGGGTGCATATAATTTTCCTTATCTAAGTTAGCATTCAAAAATGGATTTTTATAATCCAATTTGTGAATCGATCAATCGTATTGGCCCCTGTTAGTAATATGGTGCAACTGCAGTCGTATTGGCCCCTATTAGATGTATAGATATTTGCTTAGAAGGTGGAGAAATAACGTCAGGTGACCGCCATGCCTTACGTGCAAAGTTAAACCCCAAGATCGGGCAGCAAGGGTACACCCAATAGAATATCCAAGCAGATCCTATTCGAGGAAAAACGAATTTAAAGTAGAGAAAAAGTGAAGACTACCAGCACCACAAAACCCATCATAGCAGGAACACACTTTAAGTGCCATGATTTTGGACATATTGCTTTCGATTGCTCAAATCGGAGGGTGAATTTTTTCACTGATAAGGGAGCAATTAAAGAGATGCCAGCGACACAAGAGAAAATGAAGATGTCGTAGAGGTGTATTAGTTTCTAGTCAATGAGGGAGAGATGCTGGTGATTCAAGCTGAGCCCATTAGAGAGACTTTAGCAGGACTAATATTGGTTGCCTTAGAAGGTAGTGAGTTCGAGGAGCTAATACCAAAAAACCGGCAGCTACTGCTGAGTGATTTGCCAAATATTGTGATTGACATTTACCACCTAGGTGGCTACCGCCGAGAGATTCAATATGCCATAGACCTCGTTCAAGGATTTTTTGTTATGCTAAACTAAATCGCATATGAGACAGCCAGTTGAGTTTGAGAAGCTGCAAAATCATGTTACACATTTGATAGTTAGAGGCTTGGTTCGTAATAATGTCCGTTTATGTGCAGTTTCAGCTCTGGTTGTGCCAAAAAAATGACTATTTAGTTTATCAGGATAGACTTTGGAATGGTAGATGTGTTTCAGAGCTACCTGGGATGAGTGTGAGCATATATTTTGTAGTGGAGTTGCCTTAGACAAATCAGGATAATGACTTTGTTATGATGATGATAAATTTATTTCAAAAGCTACCAGTGTAGAAGGCGAGGCCTTTTTTAATGTTGATATGGGCCCAAGGTGCAAACATAGGCGAAGGAAGAGGACGCGACAGGGAGAGCAAAATCGTGTTTGGTGCGAAGCGGGAGCTGGACCACAATCTCGTGATTGTGGGATGTCGTGAATTGACCCGAGCAGTCATCTGATCCGGGAATAGTTTCAACTAGGTTTTTTGTTCTCATTTGCTGTCACAAGCTCAGTGGACCTTTATTTTCTATTATTTATTTCCAATTAGGTTACATTCTTTGAAAGGTATTTATGATACCGTAGTTAACCCAAAATATAATGAAAATAAAAATTTTATTGTTGAAATTAAAATAGGTTACAGCGGTGACTTCTTAACTTAAACAATGCAAATATGCAATTGGAAGGGACAATGACAACACTGCGAAAAATAAGAAAGGAAGTAACACAAAATACATAACCAACTCTCTAGAGGGGAGAGCGGCAGTTCCGATAGGACCAAAAGGGAGCGGCGATAGTGTTGGAAGATAACGAGCAACAAGTGGTGGCTGTGTTGGAAATGGTTGGCACCAACAAGAAGAGGGCTGGAGGTCTGGTTGGCAACTGGGAAGGGTTGGGAGGCCTGTGTGGTAGCTTGAAGGGGACTGGAGAGGGGCTGCGATGGACCTAGACGTTAGCAGGCATGTGGTGGTGGCGGTCTAGACGACAGCGGGAACAAGTGTCCAGAGGCTGGACAGCAGTTGGACGAAGTGAGGGTGGACTGGATAGCCGCAGGAAAAGGTGTCGGTGGGTTGGGCAGCAGTAGGAGTGGGCCCTAGAGGGGCTGGCGACAACAAGAACTAATCTAGAAGGGCTTGGCTACAACAGGAAATAGCTCGGAGGCCTAGACGACAGCAGGAAGATGGCTAGAAGGTGGTTTGTCGCTGCTAGAAGCGGTTGGAGGCATGGACAACAACTAAGAAGTTGGTTTGCGGCGGCTGGAAGCGGGGTCGGAGGGGGCTCTCGTCGGAGGTTGAACTGCAGTCGGAGCACCACTCGAACCCTTAGAGATGGTCATCACCTCGAATAAGCTGCAGCTGGAGCTTCTTTTCGTCTTCGGGTACAACCCCCAGAGTGGAAGAACACCTCAAAGTCAGCGACTGAAATCAACAATCATCCAAAAACCTCCACACCCTAGGCAAACACATCATAATATAAAGTATCCTAGCACAAAGAAATAGGAAAGAATTTGAAATTTGGATAGAAGTGGAAGGTGGTAGAAAACATAGGCAATGAAAATGGAGAAATTAGAATTGGAAAGAAATAGAAAAGGAAAGCAGTAGAATATGAAAAAATTGGAATTGGATAGAAATAGGAAAAGTGATGGAATAGGAAAGGAGAGGGAGAGGGAAGGGTTGTCCTGCGGTATTGTAGGCTATAGCAGCTACAATACCATGACCCGACAAGCTCTTTCTTCAATTTATATTGTTTTTTTTTTTAATTTTTTTATTTTGTTATTTTAGAGAACTTTAGCTTGATTTTGTGTTTGTTGGTGATTTTTATCTCTGTTTTTTAACTTAAGGACTATTATATCATTTTCTTTTTGTAAGTGATGTACTTGTAGCTTGTGTAGGAACAAATGGTGAATCTCCTCGTCGTCCATACGTCATCATTTCGGAGTTCTCTTTGTTATTTTCAGCTAGGACAGCCGTCAAATGATGCTTACTCCCGTCCAACATTGCCGAACTCATTATCATTCCCTTGCTATATCATAAACACTTTCCTGCTAATTCCTCTTCCTAAACACCTTTAGGCTCTTTAGAACGTTGTCAATGGGAACTTTGGATGGATGATTTAATATGTTTAAGATTGTTATTTTAGGCGAAAAATTATTTTTAAATGAAAATCAATCTGTCAATTCCAAAAATTAAACATAATTAAACATTTGATAACATAGAAAAAAGCATAATTTAAGTTACTAGAAGTTGTTAGCTGCTATTCTTTGGAGATTTTTGTGAGCCATATAAATGATTAAAAAATTGTCATTATTAAAAGTTGCTATTGATCCTATGAAAGGGGATATACATCGCAATGATAAGATAAATTTGGAGACGACTTTTTGAGACAAATTATCGTCAACTACCGAGCGATAAAATGATCTTCACCCTTATGTTTTACTAAACTTGAAAATATGATCAAACACTATTGCAATGAATTTGGAGGGATAAAAGGAAAAATGCATGTTTATGATACATTAAGGGTGACCATTATAAGAGAAAATATTACATCTGGACTCCGGCTGTCCGAACAACGGCCCAGATGCAACGGAGGAGAGGAGGAATCGGACCTCCGCCCTCGCTGCATCCGGGCAGCTCTCCGGACATCCGGAGTCCGAATGTAATATTTTCTCCCATTATAAACTAGGATTGCATTAGTCATAAAATGTTCACTTTATAATTGATCTTGATTGTGACATGTTCAAATTTCGGCGGACAATGCCAATGCGTTGCTACTTTTTATGTGCACCGTAGAAGTTGAGGCCTGTAAAATTCTATGCATATTAACAAGTAGCGAAAATATTGCAGTCCTTCAACTTAATTACATAAATTAATGCGAGCTCTCGGCATCATCAATATGTGTTAATTCACATGCAACTCCGTTTATTCAGGACCTTGGCAGGTTATGCTTAAACAAGCTGATGGCTCCTATGCCTGCATTGCAGAAAGTGCTACTCGGTTTACGCTCGGGGAGGTAAAACTCTCCTATTTCATAAAAAAATAGGGAAATTTACATACATTACCACACAATTCTTATGTATTTACATATCTAACACCAAAAGTTTGATATTTACACTTGCAACACCTTAGTGTCATAAAATTGTGTATAAACAGGTGTATTTCAATTTTAAAAGGATAATGATCATGGTATCTTTGATGTGACTTTAATGATTTGAGTGATATGCTTGTAAATATGAATCTTTGGGTGTTAGATATGTAAATACATAAGAATTATGTGGTGTGTATGTTAAAGCGCCTAAAAATAATAATATTTCATTTTCGAATCTTAGTATTTATCCAGTAATTCACAATTATAGACAAAAGAAGAGCTTTTGATGGTCCTTGGTTTGAAAGAGGAGGAAGGAAGCTCATTGGAATTTCTTAGAAGGGGATACAAGGTTTGGTGCCTACTTCTTACTAGTTATTTATAATGTTTATTTATTTTTTGAAAGCTAGATGATAATCAAACTCCTTGGATCTCAGCATTTGATTATTCCACAAGTAGGGCTGTCAAAACTGTTCATTGTTCTCGAATAGTTCATGTTCGGCTCATTCGCTAAGTTAACGAACCGAACACGAATAAAGATTTGTTCGTTCGTGTTCGGCTCATTTTGGCTTGAAATACTACTCATCAATTATATATATATATATATATATATATATATATATATAAGTAGTACTTTTAAAAAAAAATTAATTGACTACAATGCTATAAAGATTTATAATCAATTGAAAGTATTAATTATGAAAATAGAATAAAAATTCTTAAATTAGATTCAAATGATGTTTTAATATAAACAATAATTTTTAAATCTTGCCCCAACCCTTAACATATTACGACTACGTGATTAGGGTTGTCAAAACAACTCTTTGTTCGTGAACAACTCGTGTTCGGCTCCCTAAGCAAACGAGTCGAACACGAACACACTTTTTGAGCTCGAAATATAAACGAGCCGAACATGATCCGAGCCTTGGCGTGTTCGTCTCGTTTACACCTCTATCCACAAGTTTATATCATGCAATATTGTGTATCTTCAATATTTTAATCATATTTACTGTTTCTAATACCATTGCATGAGATCAATCTTTCACAAAATCTATTTTTTTATCTTCATCACTAAAAATGCAACAGAAAGGAAAAAGATGAACAAAATAATGCAGTTTTTTGTAGATTATGCAAGGAAGCCATGCTCTGCTATATTCCTATAGCATGTCTTGCTAATCTGTGTTTTACATCTTGCTTTGTTGATGCAGAATGCTACTTGGTGGGAAGAGGATGTGGAGTTGGAGCTCTCCTCTAACTGGCGGAGTTGATTGACCGCGACGATAATTGGTATGTTAGCATTTAATTGAATTTTTATTATCTATGCTCCAATCTAGAAATAAATCTTGTTTTGTAGAATGAATAGACTAAGTTTTAACTTCAATAGGTGCATTGTGCTGATGTTACAATGTAAAGCAAAGTCGGCAATCCAACGCATTGTATATTTCACTTTTAAGAATGAAAATTTAATTTTTTTTATGCGATATTTAAGATTCAAATGGTTTGGATATAAATATGCAAGTTTATATTTTAGATATACATAAGAAAAATGTTTGCCTGATAAAGTCTTGGGGAGGGGGTTCAGGGCTGTGTTAATAGTGAACTTTTTACAATAAAATTGAAAAAATAATGTTCCTTATAGTGGGCCCCACTCCTCTATCAAATAAATCAAATCAGTGTATTACAGTGGGGCCCATTTGACACGTGCTATGTGTCCGCTGGACTCCAGACACAAATTTATTTCCGGTGTCTTGCTGGAATAATCTCTCTTAGCATGGAGGGACATTGATTGTTTGCTATTACACTCCTAATTAAAGAGTCCTGCATTGTCGTACAAGGACATGCTCGCCGACTTATCATCACAAACATGTATCAGACATGACATCGATGAAAGTGTGAGACACGTGCCTTAAATTAGTGAAAAATCCAACTCGTGTTATTGCTATATACATAAAAATTTGTGTTAAATTTTGTTCTTACTTATTAACACAAACCTCAGTATTATAAATTTATATAAGATAAATATATATATGCTTATATATATATATATAGATTATTTACAAAATAGTAATATGTTAATATAATATTGAATATTTGAGTGTTATGCATGTTACATATGATTGTTTTGATTTTAAATGTCTACATAAAAAAAATTTTTGTTTTGTAAAATATGTCCCAAAAATTAGTTCATAATTGTTAAACAAAACCGAAGGCGAATATATGTAAACCAACAAAGTTAATAAATAAGAAGAATGACATTAAAGTGAATTGCAGGCCTTTATACACAAATTTATCTTTCAAGGTGAAGTCAGCTTCGCCTTCACCGAAAATTATATGAATTAAAATACTTTAATGGATGAAGTTTGCGGTGGATTGTAATTTAAAAATGGCTACAAATACGTCAAATTGTCGCTTTAAATAATTATTTAATCTTGAGTTTTTTAAGGGTACTTTTTGGGCAGCTTGTGCGTTTCAGGATAAGCAGCTTATCTTAAAATGTGGCCAGCGGGCCGACCGCGGATGTCGACCTGCGGCCTGTGTTTAGTGTAAAAATAAAACAGCGTTTTTGGATAAACAAGCAAAACACGCGACTTAAATGGTACTGCGGCGTTTTTAAAAATATCCCCGCACTTATAAGCTGTTCCAAACGAGCCCTAAATTTGAACATTAGTATTCATGAACAACTCAAATGTGTCCTGATTTTCTTTTAAAAAAGAAAATCTTTAAAATAACGTGTCCAAACCTGTTTATTATAAGTATTATCATGTTATCATATCGTCTATATTATTTTAATGCACCGCACCCAAACTAACAGCCAAATTAATCCCATGTGTATATAGAGATTATTTTAGTTTTAGCATTTATAAAATTGTCAAAAAAAGCTTCCAAATTTTTTAAATTAAAGTTGAAATAATCTTTATGGAGGACTATTCATGAAATTTTGAGGAAAAAAACCTAGTTGAGTATTATCTTGACACTTAATAAGAAATTGCTTCTGTTTCATGTATCTATAATAATTATGATATTTAATGAAGAACAAGATTATTGATACGTCATCAACAAATTCTCATTATCTGACACGAATCTCAAGGCATGACATAGATTTTGAGATATCTTTTGTGCAATAAATGTTCAAATTTTGATAAAAAATCATCTAGAACTCGATTTTAGCAAACTTAGAGTCACACTGAGTTGTTCGATGAGACTAGACTCAATGATATCAAATTTAGTCTAATCCGAGTCAAATTAAGCTTAGATCGAATCATTAAATCACTCTTAGAAGTATTTCAAACATATTTAGAAGGTCAAATGAATGTCGAATCTGACAATCATATAGTCAAATTGAGCGTCTCGAAAAAATGAATCCAGCGAGCCCATGATTGCTCAATTTCGACATCGTTAAGACACTCAATTTTTCATCAAACGCCATCCGATTGAAGGAAGCTCTCCGGACCGTCCATCAAAGTAGTTCATATTCTTGTATTAATTGCACCATAACATTATTATAGCCTCACCCCGCCTTACTTTCACTCTTATGATATCATCCGAGATGAGCTACGACGCATGTTTCGGGAAGAGTTCCCTCTGGATAAAAGGGACTGCTTTCTTGCTTGCAGAAACTTCCAAGCATTCTCTCCTTTGGCTTATGTGGTTCTCTGACACCCTTTTACTACAGGTTTCAAACTCACAAACATTGATGCCTATGAAAGAGTAACTGACCTATAAGAGCACACCAACCACTATCAAACCATCATGCACATTCATCGTGCTTCTGATGTGCTTCTATGTCAAGTGCTCCTGACGACTCTCAAGGGTCAAGCTCGCGCACCGTTATACTCTCTCCTTGGGTCACTATCAACACATTCGATGAACTTGTCATATTATTCTTAAAGCTGTTCATAACAAATAGAATGATTATCAAAGATTCATCTCACTTATGGGGAGTTTGCCATAATAAGAGAAAATCCCTCAAGGAATACTTCCGTAGGCTCTCCACCCATCAGATTCCTGAAGTAAATCTGGAGTTACTGAGAGGAGTCTTTCTCAGAGGGCTCAACCCAGGACATTCTTCTTTAAGAACTCTTTAATTATAGGCATTATTCTTTAAGAAATGTTATTGAGTTGTATTTTGGAGTTCTAAAAACAAGATTTCAAATCTTTAATAGAATGTCTCCTTACGATTTGCACACAAAACATTAAATTATAATTGTTTTTTGCACATTGCATATATTTATGAGACATGAAAATTAAAAAAAATTTAATAGTTTATACAAAAAAAATTATCTACATCAATTCCTATATCACAAAGTGTAATCAAATCAAATGTTTCTCAGTCTAAGTTGCAATACACGACTCTCTTTCAAGGTCGTATTACCAGAGAACTCTGGAGTCACACACAAAACCGAGTTTAGACATTAGCTTGTAACCTTTTTTTATATTTATCTTACAATGTTAAAAATGTAATGTTAGTTTTTTTTATGTTATTTTTATGTTAATGTTATAAATTCATTTGCCTTATTATCCAACATATTTTTTTATTTTGGTGTGAAGCCCTCATGAGTTTATGCGTGGACAGCTCGGCTTACATGCAAAAATAGATGATTTGTATGTACCACATCCTTATATTCGCGTAATTTTTTATAAAAAATATATATTTTTTTAAAAATTTTTAAACATAAAATATATGACCAAACATTTTTTTTTTTGTTCTACTTTTGAAAAAAAGAATATCATAAAAGTATCAAATATGTTTTTTAAAAAAAATAATAGAAAAAAAAAAAATGAAAGTGATCCTAAACATACCCTAAACTAAAGCTAGCAATTCAGTTTCACTTTTAGATGGTTCATTTTCAATTTGAGATTCGTGCATTTGGTTTGGTTCAACTCCATATAATTTATATGATGTGGGATTAAAATGAAAGTGCAATCTTCGAGTAGAAAAATCATTACCAGCGGACACCACACTTAAAATTTGTTGATGTCCGATCTGAATCATCAAAAATTTAGAATGGGACCCATGCTAACATTAATAAGAGCTCTAATTCACGCCTAATTTTTCTGTGCGGACTCCTGACGTAGCTCTACGTACGGCAGATGTTATTCATGAGTTATTTTTAGTTTATTTTTTATTTTTTCAATAATTATGAAATAATTCAGAAATAACCCGCGCTTTATTTTTTGGTTATTTATGAATTATTTCAGGAGCATTAAAAATAATCAAAAAATAATCTAAAAATAATTCAGAAATAATTCCCGCCGCACGTTCAGCCTGCTCCGGACAGAAAATGTGCTCCTAATTCACAGCACTACTCGCTCCTCATGTGATGCCCTATCCCTCCTCTCAAAAACAGCCCAAAACTCGTCTACAGCGTTGCCCTCCATCGCCTCCTTCATCTTCCTCGCACACCAACCAGCTTTCTCTCTCATCTCCCTCCTTTTCTCCCCACCACCCACCAACTCCCCTATCACCCTCGCCACCTCACTCCCTTCCACCTCCTCTTCCCCCCTCACCATCTCTACCCCCACCTTCAACTCCTCCACCACCATCTTCGCATTATAGAACTGCTCCGCAGCAAGAGGCCAAGCGATGATCGGAACCCCGCTGTTCAAGCTCTCCAGCACTGAATTCCACCCGCAATGGCTCACGAACGCTCCCGTCGCCTCATGCGACAGTATCTCCAGCTGCGGCGCCATTTCCATCACCAACATCCCCCTCCCTTCTCTTCTCATCCGCTCCTCAAACCCTACCGGAAGCCATTCGGGTCTGAACTCCTCGTTCACGTCGAACCCTAATGGCGGCCGTAGCACCCATACGAACGGCTTTCCGCTCTCTTCAAGCCCTCGGGCGAGCGCAATCATCTGCGTTCTCGAAATGCTGTTCTGTGTCCCAAACGAAACGTACACCACTGATCCAGCCTGCTTGCCCGCAAGCCATTCGACGACTCGCCCCGCCGATTTTCCGATCTTTCTCCCTTCCTTCAGCTGAAGCAAAGGGCCGATGGCGTGTACGGGGAGACCCGTGATTTTCCTCAGCAGATCCATTCCGGTTGTTTCGACCTCCTCTGCTGTGTTGCAGAGCATCACGTCGGATCGGAGGCAGAAGCTAATCTGCCGGCGGAAGAAGGCGGTCCATGGATCCCGATCATCGGCGACGCGAGCGTAGCTCGAGAGCTGGGATCGGTGGATGACGAAATCGTCCGGGAAGCCGGGGATGTGAAATTCCGGCGAGGGGGTTTTGGTGTGGGGGAGATGAAGCCAGAAGGAGAAGTAGGCAGCGGTTCCGTATGCGCCACAGGTGGTGAAGACGGCATGGCATGCTCCGATTGAGCGGGCGAGATCGACGGTCCAGGCGACGAATGCATCGGCGATGATACAGTGAGGGGGGGTTTCGAGATCGGAGAGGAGAGCGGCGAAGTGGGGGCGGAGGGACTCGCCGGAGTGGTAGAAACGGACGAGATCATGTTTGGGGACGGAATCGGTGTTCTCGGCTCCGGCGGGGAGAGAGTGATCGCAGGAGGAGTAGGGGAGGGTGGCGATGTGGATGCAGCTGTCGATGTGGTCGTCGGAGAGGGAGGAGTGGAGGTTGCGGGCATTGATGGGAGTGGTTGCGAGGGTGATGGTGAGGGAAGGGTGGTGAAAAATGAGGCTGCGGGCGAGGGAGAGGAAAGGGATGAGATGGCCTTGTGCCATGAATGGGAGCATGACGATGTGCCGAGGTTCGCCGGCCATGGCTGGAAGAGGAAACGAATGAGGAGGAGGAGGAGGAGGAGAACAGAGTTTTCGCTTGCAGTACTGAAGAGGTAGTCGGTGGTAACTGACCTTTTATAGGCTTTGCGGCAGGTTTGGCTCTTGGGTGTGGCTCATTTACATGCAGGACACATGTAAGATTGATATTTATAAATTAACCAGCAATTTTTTTTTTTATTATATTTTAAGCACGCGATGCCGTCCCGTCTTTTTCCACGTTACCGCTCGGCCTCGCCCCCACAAGCAATCTGGCTCCCGTTTTTTTTTTCTACTTGGCTCCCCCACACATTTGGATATGATTTTTGTTAGCTTTTGCTTCCTTCCTCCCTCCCATATCTTCTTCATGAATTTACTCGATGAGCCGTATGATTCTCACAGAGAAAAATTTTTTTCTTCCGGATGTTCACATACATAGCATAGCATCGGTGAGTTCCTTTTTTTTCTCTATTCTCGGTGGCTACAACCCCAATATTTCTTTGTGCTTTGCGATTTTAATCATTTTTTTGGTCTTTGGTTGATGCATGCTTAGCGCCGGTTCCGACGTTGGTTTTACTTTTTTTTATATGATTACATACCTATCACCCTAAAGGGTTTGACATTTTTGCTTCCAACGTCTTGTGTTGATTTATGATATATGAGTGCAAATTTGAGAAATGCTTGGAGCGATATATGAACTCAATATTTCGGCGAATGTGTATTTCATTAATATGGATTGAGTTTTCATAAATAAATGGTGATATTTGAGTGTATTGAGAAAATGATGATACATGATGGTGCATTTGTTAATAGCAAGTTTAAAGTGTTGTGTACGTTATGAATATTGAGTGGGAACTTTGGATGCAAGCTGATTTTATCAGCAATGTTTCGGTTGCTCCTTTTTCAACGGGGATTTTAGAATGTCTCGGTACATTTTTTATTTATTGTTTAGGGAACTTTACAAGCCCAACACACAATGCTTATGTGCTTACATTCATGACATTTGCATCAATAGTTCAAAGTTTGAAGAATGATGGTAGCCGTATCGTGCGTATTTTTCTGCTTCACCATTTTTTCCATATATTCAGGATGTTGTAACGATATTCATTTTAATGTGGTTTTACATATTTGAGTGTTGTGTGCATAAATATTCAAATTATTATGTGAGATATGTAAATTCAGTTGAATTGCGTGTTGTGTACCTAAATGGACTTTGTTGGATGATTGGATTATGTAAGGTTGGTGTATGCTAGTTGGATGAAATTTCACTATTGAACCGAAATAGAAAAAATGCCAACACAATTGAACTGACTGTTCTGCTTCAAATTACAGAAGTAAGGCAACATCTTAAAGTATCTAGGGGCCACCAAAAGGCCCAAACCACTAGTTTTAATTGAACCTTTATGGCACGTGTCGCATAGCTATTTAGGCAGAAATTATTTTCCACCGTTCAAATAATTAAAAAAAAAAAAAAAAAAGTTAAAAACGGGGTCCACCAAAGTACTTCATTGCAGTAATCGATGGTGTAGATCGGACAATGCGGTGTCCGTATGGAATAATTTTTCCAATTTAGGACACCCTAAAATCTGAAAATTATCAATATATAATGAAAAACTTATTAATTTTGTCTATATAATTTAGGCAATTTTCCTAATAATTTTGCTCTCCAAGAAAAAAAAAAATCAATATTTAAATCAAAATAACAAATATTAATACTTTAACAGATACCAACCATCCCATCATTTACAATGAGTCATACATATTATAGATAGAAAAATACAACATTATAGGCCATGGGACTCAATAATACATACCCAAATACAGATCTATAGTTTACAAAAGCTTTAACGACATACATGAAATTCTTACAAAAAAAAAATCTATCCTCTATGTATGCATGTATGTATGAAAGCAAAAGAATCCTAAATCGGCAATCACCATCCAATGACTTCTATGACTTTCACTAGACACCGCTAAGTAACTGATATTATAATCGCATGCCTTGTGTTTGTAGTTTATCATTGAGCGCATAATGTCACGGACAAACTTCTCACAGGTACCCGTGCGGCTTTAGCGTTGTTCATAAGCATTAAATCAACCTAATACCTGCAAAGCTCGGACTTAGATGCACAAAACTCTAAGAAAACAGAGTAACGAGAGGTTATTGAGAGAATGGAACACTTCCCTAAAAAAAATAAGTGATTACACACTTGTTTGCATTAAATCCTTGGTCGGGGCGTGAACCTCTATTTATGGTTTCTTCTAGATTACATTAAAATATATTATCTTCAAGATGATTCTACATTATGCTTTATATATGCATGGTTGTAGAACTTTTATGAATATTTTAAAGTTCTCTTAAAGCTCATCTCCTTCAACATATTTCTCGAATGATATAGAACATTCTAGAACTTCTTAGATTATTTTTTTATTTCTAATGTTTTTCTAGAATCTTGTTTTTCATGGCTAAAAGGATGTGGCTCACTCTTGCTTGAGATAGCAGTGCGCGTAAAATTTTGCACCTATGATGTGCATGAATTTATGATGAAATTAACTGAAGTCCTTTTTTTTCCCCTACTTGCCTTCACTAATTTAACCTGGGGCTGTTTCATTTTTAAGAAAAGAATGCAATGTAAAGAATAGTAGTGTTAAAATAATATATTGTATTTTGAAATATTTTAAATTTGTTTAATTCTATTTCATTAGAAGATAAATAAATTTCATACAAAATAAACCAATAGTTGGCCAGCAAAAGCAGGCAGCCGGAAACGACAGCAGCTGTGCCGGCAAATGATAATAGCGGGCGGTGACTTCACTCAACAGGCATGCAATTAGGCACACGCATGCTCATCTGGTAAGCATACAAATCACCACAATCATAATACAACACATCCCCTGACCTTTTTTTGAACAAACAGAAGGTACAAGGCATCCGCACGTCCGAGCGGCCAACTATCCGGCGTCACATCGTCATACACGTCAAAGCAGAGAGACGTGGCGCCCGGCGGTTGACTATCTGGATGTACAGACGTAATATTTTTTTCAGGCAGTCGTCCAATGCCAAACAACAAGTACCTAACAAAAATTGAAATGCATCATGTGCTTATTTATATGAATTTTATTTTTAAATTTAAAATAAAACAAAATTTTATTTTAATTAAAACTTAATATTCATTATATATAAATTCCACCATAAATTATACATAATCTTTAGAGAAGACAAACAATGAGACCTATTTTGAGTAACTTATTATACAAAGATTACTTGCACAATCACAAAACTGCAACTAAAACACCTAATTACAAATAACAATATCAAGTCAACAACAGATTTTTTTTCACACAGAATCAATAATTTTTTATTCAACAAACTATTAAACAAAAATTTAACCAGACATGTTTAACAAACAAAAGCATTACCAAGAGGGCCCTGGTTTTCAGCAGCTTCATACTTAAGCAAGTCACGGCTGTTGCTGATCATCATTATTGTTGATTACAGCAAAACTTCGCCTTTGATCGGCAGTGGCAGTGATGACCGGCAGCCACACATCGGCCGTGCTGCTAAGGAGCGAGCGAACCTCAGGGTCATTAGCCATTGTCGATGATATCAATTTGTCCACATCATCTAGCTTGGCTGATAACCTATCAAGCTCAGCTGCTATCTCAAGCTAAAAATGAAGGATAAAGCCGATTAGGAGTGATTATAAGGAAATGGCATTTACAAATATATACCACCCAATTCTCTTGTATTTATATTTCTGACACCTAAGTTTTGCTTTTCACATTTATACCAGCAAAATTTTCATATCACATCAAAAGTGCTACCATTTTAACTTTTAAAAAGTGAAATACAGCTTTTCATGCATATGTACGATGGTATGTATGTAAAAATTATAAGTTTATTCGTTAGATATATAAATACATAAAAATTGAGTGGTATGTATGTAAATCTTCCTAAAATGAAATAGGATGAACAATGATGCTGAGCAGAAACCTCATTGAGATTATTTGGAGGCTTTGGAGGCACCTTAGTTACTTCTATTCCCAGTGCTTCTATCTTCTCCCTTAGCTCAACTTCCTCTTGGTTGCTTAATGATTCTACCTGTACATACAGAACGGTATGCTCATTAGTGTATTTTTAAGTTAAAAGAGCATTTTCCATGGAGGGGCTTATTTTCTATTTTAAATATGTAGTAAAGATGAGATGGCAAGCAGTGTTGAATTAAATGGAAAACTGTACTTTTTTAACACATGCAAATATGAGAGCAATAGCTTATATATCAATCATTAATATTGAAAAATCAAAAACTTGCTGCTCTTTAAAAAAAGAAAAACAATATAACCATTTTATATGTTTACCTTGTAAGTATAAACAAGTACATGAACATAGGCATGAAGCTTGGCTGGAAATCTGAGTAAAAGCCAACAATTACGTTAAACATGAAGCTTAGGCCAACCATGCAAGGAAAATTCTAAAGCTAAAAACTTAGGGCCTGCTTGGATTATTGTTTGTTTGTCTTTTTTTTGTTCAGCATCAAACAAGGAGATTTTTCATTTTTGAAAAAAAAAAAAAAAATAATAAATAAATAGAAAAATATTGTTTGTTTGTCTTTTTTTTTCATCTGATTTTTTAAATCTATTTTATAAAACACAAGTGAGTTATTTTTAAAACAGTCAAATCTCGTGAAACGTATTTTTTGTGTTTTGAAAATAATGAAAACATGTTAAGCCCTAAAACTGAGAAAATATTTGCGTACATAAGACGTACGCAGCGCTGCGTACGTTCAGGGGGTTATTCAGGGGGTAAAGGGGGTTATATCGGGGTTATACCCCGCTGTAACTCCCCTGTAACCTCTTTGTAAACTATCTGTAACCTACAAATGAGTTTCGCGCTTCTATAGTTTCATGGGTACAAATAAATTACACGGAGGTTACAAGGGAATTACACGAAGGTTACACAGATGTTACAGGGGGCTATAACCCGGATATAACCCCCTTGTACCCCCTGACGTACGCAGCGCTGCATACGTCTTATGTACGCAAATATTTTCCCTAAAACTGAGCAAATCCTGATCCCCTTTCCTTCGTTGCTTTGCCCGGATATTCTCAGATCCTTTGACCCGGTTCCGTCTGCCTCTCCTTCGGCTAGCAACACATCTCCCATAGCCGCTCTTTGACTCTCAAAGGTTAGGTGAGATCTTCTTTCATTGCTTTCTTCAGTTTCTCTTCAATCATTCGACTTTCATAGCCAGGGCAATGTTGAAGCATGTTTTCCTTTCCAAATTTATGGTTTTGGTCTATTTTTTCTGCGTTTCCCCTTTCTAGATCTCAGGATTTTATGCATTTTTCTGATTTGTGGGTGATGCCCCCGACGGATCTGTGGGTGGTTAGTTGAATGGTTATGTCAATTTATGAGGTGGATTTTGGGTGGGGGAAGCCGATTTATATGAGAATAGCTTGTATGTTGTTTGATGGATTGACTTATCTTTTGCCAAGTTTGCCGGAAGGTGAGGAGGAGAGAGGAGTTTCGGTGGTGATGAAGATGGAAGAGGGGAAGATGGGACGGTTTAAGGAGATATTTTTTTTAGGAGAATGGGTGTGTTGGGTTGGCTCAAATTTGTAATTGCCTGCATTATTTAGTAGGAGCTTCCAGATAATGCGATGTTCAGATGATTGTAAGATAGCTACAATTGATTTTGAGTTAATTTGGCTTGAATTAGTTTAAAGTAATACTGGTGTTGTATGTAGCAATGTTTCAAGTGTTAGCTATGTAATTGCTTCATGTGGGTGCTAGTTTGTATGTAGCAATGTTTCACGTGTTATATATGTAATTGTTTCAAGTGTGGTGCTAGATTTGATGTAGCAATTTTTAAAGTGCTATCCATGTAATTGTTTCAAGTGTGTTGATATTTTGGTGTGTAGCAATGTTTCATGTTGGCTCTCCATGTAATATGTAAACACATGCGCACTTTTGCTTTCCCAAAGAAAGAATTATGAATGTATGGTAGTTTAAGTGTTAATAAGAGAGTTTAGGTGTTAGATATGTATAAGCATAAGAATTGTAAGGTATGTAGAATGTAGCCAATGAGTGAATAGGAGACCAATAGTTTGGTATTGCCAATAGTTTGATTCTGTTTAATTGTTTTATCAATTTATTATCTACTTTAATTGAATAGAACTTTAACTATATCTTTATAGACTATGGATAATACTGATATAATTGAAAACAGTGGAGAGGTTGTATGATCAAATAGAAATGAGCAAATTTTCATTCAACTCATGAAAATTGAAGTTATTAATGGGAACAGATAAACAACCACTTTCACTCCAGCTGCATGATCACACATTATGCAAGGGCTTGAATCATCAACATAAAAAAAAAAAAAAAAAAAAAATTTAAAAATGAGAAATAAGTTCAATATGGTCATATCTCCTTGGATAGACTTTTAAAATTTATTAAAAGAGGAATTTATTATAACGCAATCACAGGTCAAGTGATTGCATCCAAAGATGTTTGATCAAAGTTATATAAGGTATTTATTTCATCTTATATTTTATCTAAAATTTACATTTATTAATCATAAATTTTAATAATTATACTTGTGGTGCAACAATATGTAGGTCAACAAAATTGGAAGAACATTTCAAATTTAAAAAAAAAATGTTGAATGTATGAGTCTTTTTGTCGTATTTATGGCGACACGACTGGCAACATCATTCAACCAAAATCCCTTCAGACACTGAGAAAGAGGAAAAGATTGGAGAAAGTGAAACAAAGCCTTTAGAGAAATCCATGAAGAAAGAGAAGAATAATGATGTGGCACTTACGGGCATATTATATACAAAACGTGCTAAAAAGACAACTATTTAAGATATTATTGCCTCTACACTCCTATTACTAAGTGAAGGTTTGAAAAGAAGGGTTGGTATGATTAAAAAATATAATAATAAAACAAGTGCAAGTCAATCGAAACTCCAACTAAAACATCTGAATCTCTATTGCTCGAATGTATGAAAATTCTCAATTCAATAGAAGATCTAGACGATGTTAGCTAGTAGAAAGTTTTACAGAAGTTTCAAGAAGATGCAATATGGATGAAGATGTTTCTTCATATGCCTCATAGCAAAAGAAAATGTTGGATTCTTAATTTGATAACTAGAACGCCGACTAAGGCAAATACAAAAGATAATGATGGATCCTAAGCTTCATTATGATAAACAAGTCATTTTCTAAGACAAGCTTTCTACCGTTTCTTTTATGATGTAGAACAATTTATTAGTTTGAGTTATGATGATACTGCACCTTTATTTCGTCTTATGTATTTGTGTTAGTCGGTGTGTTATGCATAAGGAGAGAATCAGAAGCACTCAATATGAATGTTTTTGGATGAAACAAGCAGGCCAAAATACAGATAAGCGGAAATTGAACGAGTAAAAGCACAAATCTCTAGTAATGCTCTGCAACAAACAGTTAGATACGGAATAAGAAGAAGAAGGAAAAGAAAGATCAAAGCGCTTGTGTGCTACAATGTCCCAGATCGAAGCCCCATAGGTTCCAACTCTATTCTGTGAGTAAGAAAACACCGCAGACCCCCGATGAAAAAAAAACGATCGACATTAAAATGAAAACAAATGGCGAAAGTGATACCTCTTGGAGAAGAGACGTTAGGAGTTCAAAAAGCTGAGCATCTGGTCTTCCCCGTTCTTCCGCCATCCGAACCGATAACAAGTTCTTGGTCAAGGATCGATGCTTCGCGGACGACGATTGTAGATGTAGATTTCTAACGCGACCCCTCATCTAGTAAACTATACCACTAATTTAACCTGAATTTTAGAAAGATTTACATGCATACCACTTAATTCTTATGTATTTACATATGTGCCACTTAGTCTTCAATTAATATATATACCTAATTCTTATGTCATATATATATATATATATATATATATATAGATTAGATGAGCCCCAACCATCCCTGGGTGTGCTACATATTCATGTATCCACCAGTAGACCACGACACACCCAAGAATGGTTATTTCAATGTGATGCCCACCAATTATGCGTATGATGCTGCCATTTTTTTTTCATTTTTTTACTTCCAATAACGCTGTCATGTTACAGAGTTAAAATAAACTAAAACATTACAAAACTCTGTACATTATTATATATATATATATATATATATATTCAAAAGCAAGAAGTTATGATACGAGCCCCAACCAACCTCATGCCTCTAACCATTCGACGAATCCACACACCAGTGGGATCGAACCCTCAACCCCACGAGACTTAGAACTTACATAGCAGATGACAACCAAAAAATTGGAGAACGCTGGGCGGTATAAATATAAAAAAGGTAAAGTTTAGATGGCAGATAGGTAAATATATAAGAATCAGTAATCAAATAAAATTAGAATAATTTAATTTCGATTTAAAAGAAACAATAAGGTTATATTGATTGTAGATGCCTTTGCCTTGGCAGAAAAAGAATCCATCTCTAGTTGATTTTTCATCACCATCTTGATGATGATTTCGGGTGACATGATTCATGATTAGCGAACATTTAAATTTAGAAACACCTACATACATATCACTTAATTCTTTTGTACTTACATAGCTTACACTTAAACTTCATTTTTTTACATACATGTCACATATATGTTAGATGTGTAGATATGGGTGGTATGTATATAAATGACCCATTAAATCACTTTTGAAAGGTGTGCCATTCAAATCTCTTTGCGCATGTGAATTTTCCTCCTTCGATTGATTTTCATGTTGGTCAGCTTGAGCATTTCTACCAAAATTATATATATGTCCCAATATGTGTAAGCCCACAAAGGTAAAATTGTAAGGCAAAAACAAAGATTGTTTGTTAGTTAAGCTTGATAAACATCTTTAGATCTTCTCCATCATAGTCTGATATTTATTAAAGGTATTGAAGCTAGGGGTGTAAACGAACCGAACACGAACGAACAGAGCTTGTGTTCGTGTTCGGTTCGTTTGAAATTTAGTTTGTTTGAAATAAGCTCGTGCTTGAAATTATTCGTGAAATCACTGTTTGTGTTTGTTTCTTAACGAACGAGCCGAACACGAGTTGTTCGCGAACGACGAGCCAGTTTGACATCACTAATTTAATCTATATAAATAATATATTATATTAATTATATAACTTATATTATATATTACTAATATAATTATTAGTTTATTATATATTACAATTTATAAAATTTAATTTTTTAAAATATCTCAAATTTTTTATATATAACTATTTGAAATTATTTTATATTTCGAACAATAACGATTCAAACACGAACGAACGCATCACTGTTCGTGTTTGGATTGTTTAAATAACCGAATGAAAAAGATTTGTTCACGTTCATCTCGTTTACTTATCGAACGAATTAAACACGAACTGAGTCTTCTCCATCATAGTCTGATGTTTATTAAAGGTATTGAAGCAAAGCAAAAGCTGACAATGAGCTATTTTTTTCTCAAATTTTAGTTTTTGCTGCAATCCTGGCAATAAAACCTCAATAGGATTTATATTTTTCTCCCTTATAGAGTTGGGACAAAGATATACCATAAATGCATACCTTGGAGGTTATAAATATGCTTTCCCTTGTGCCTAATTGTTATATTTTCAATCAACTGATTATAATCTACAGCATAAACATTATTACAGCTCTGTTTTTAACTATACATTGTAAATGAGAATCAATACTGTTTTTACATATACTTTTTTATATGACCTTACGGTTGCCACGGTTTCTAAATTATAAAAAATGAAAATGACATCGATAGGACAGAGAAACATAATGGAAGTGGTTCTTCAGGGGCTTTTGCATGCATAGCACCCAATTGTTATGTATTTACATGTCTAATATAAGAGTTAAATAGGGTGTATTTTACTTGAGTTCCAAATTTCCTATAGAGTTAAACACTTATAGTTAATTACATCTCAAATGATCGGGGTCGCTTAAGAAAACTCTCGATTAAAATCAGTGATTCTGCCTTTAAGATTTCAAAATTTAAATTTCAACGATTGAACATGAAAAAATCAAACGGGAGTGACTAAAATAGGAACGGTTATTTTAAGGAATACAAAGAAATGAAGAGTAGGGTATATCACGGATCCAAGGAAAACTCCAGTGACCTCCCAACTATCCTATGAATTTTGCTCTTTACATTTATATTACCCAAATCTTTCATATCATATTAAAAATCACTTCTTTAAGTTTAAAAATGAAACACAACTTTTCATGCATAAGAAAGATGATACATACCTATATAGGGTAGATATGTAAATGGAATTAAGTGTTACGTATTGTAAATCATAATGGCCCTTAAGGTTAAAAGTACCAAACACTCATAAGCTTTACATTCATGACACAAGTTTATATATTTACATATTTAACATCTAAGCTTGAACATTACCAATGCATGAAAGTGTAAATTTTTTTTAAATACTTAATTTTAAAGGTAAATAAATAACGTAAATTTTAAAAGAATATTTACATATATAACACAGTTTTTATATAATTGCATAATTAACTTCTAAGCTTGAACTTTACCTGTGCATGAAAATGCATATTTCACTTTTAAAAATTAGTGATAGTAGTATTTTTTAACATAGTATGAATGATCTGAAAATAATTAATGTAAGGAATAAAATTTAAGTGTTAGATAAATAAATAAATCCATAGGAATTCAGTAATATGTATGTAAATTTTCAAAATAGAAAGGCATCAAAATTTTAAGGATGGTCAAGTAATTACGAGGATGCAGAAAAAATATTTCATCCGGACATTCGCATTTCCGGACGGCCAAACACCAGCGGTCATGTCGCCCGTTGATGTTATGTATGACGACGTGGCCGTCGATTGTAGGCCGTCCGGACATGCGGCGTTCGGACGAAATATTTTCTCAATGACGAGCGACTTTCTTTCAAATAGATGTAATAATTGTGAAAGTTAGACAAATGAAAAAGCTAAAACTTGTATTTTACTCGATTCAAATTTGAATGAAGGAAGAATTATGTAAAGGATAAAAAGAAACTAAGCAATCAAGAACGCAAAAGACGAGCAAATAGAAATAGCTTATCTCATTAAAACTAGAGCATGAATGTAGCGGACAAAACAATATTAAAAAGCCTGCCAGAATAGTAATGGATGATGAGATATGCGAGCTTGTTTTGTCCCTTGTGTAGAATACAACAACACATCTAATGAAAGAAACCAGAATGGCTCTATTACAGCTACCTTCAGAATTATGATTCTGGATACAAAGGCAGGATTTATTCACTCAACTTCGGCCTGGCTGCCGCACGACGCCGAAACCTCGGTACTGCAAACTGGGCAAACCTGTAAGAATCAAGGGTGAAACAGATTACACCTCAAATAGTTGTAGCTTATCAATGGAACTTTTCATTTTTTCTTACCCAATTGGTTTTGGCATTTACATATGTAACCCACAATTCTTATGTATTTGCATATCAAATACTTAGAACATTCATATTAACATGCACATCACTCAAATCTTTAACATTACATAAAAATACCACCATCGTTATCTTTTAAAAGTGAAACACACTTTTTTATGCATAGGTTTATGACAACAAGATGGTATAAGTGCAAATATCAATGTTTTGGTGTTAGATATGTAGATAGATAAGAATTGCATGGTATGTGCAAAATTCTCTAGTTTTAATTAAGTAGATATTCATTGATGCTCATTAACATCGTTTCCCACTCAAATATTTTACCCACTTATCCAAGTAAATTAGTTACTTGAGAAATAGCTTAAAATCTATTTTTGCATTGCATGTGAATGCGTCAATTTTAACATGCCTAGTTATGTCGTCTTCTATATCAAAATATGAGTCATCTAATGATTATTAGAAATTTTAATATCATGTCTTATGATGTCAACCTTGATTATTGCTCCCATAAAATATTGTCTCCTAAAAGTGTAAATAGGCTCATCGTCATATTGAACTTCTTGTTCATATTCGTGAAATGATTTTCTTACAGATGCTAAAATAACTTGATTCATTTGATTTGGCCTGTTTAGCAATTCATGAAATTGGCTTTGGAAAGTTATTAAAATCCCAATTTTTTTGATGATCTAGTAATTTCTGCTCTAATCTTGATGATATGAAGACGCGATTTTAATTGAGAAACTAAATTTAATGTTGGATAACTTAAAGTTTAGGGTTTTATTGATGCAGGTCAAGGATCAGATGAAAAAAGACGCGCAGACACGCAAGCTCGAAGTACAGTCCACTAACTTTAATTTTAGGTAAAACTGTAAAAAGGTTGTCTTTTTATTAGAATTAAACCACACAAAAATCATCCCAAATGATATGATAATTGGACCATCATCCGAAATTGAAATTGCACAAGAAAGTTGAGATTGATAAAACCATGCAAAAATAATGATCAACAATGTAAAAAAAAAAGACTTTAAATAGTAGCATTTTTTTACCAAATCTGTCACACATGCCAAACCAAAACAAATTATGTAGATTAAAAAAAAAAAAATAGAAGTCACCAAATAGAAGATACGAGCCTCATGCCACAGTACAAAGAGAACGCTTCTCCCCCATAAGTTGCCATCAACATTTGCACGACTCAAATAAATTGTGTTCAACTAGCACACATGCTTGAGAGAACATCTAAAATTTTGTTGAACATACACTAATATTTTGTATGTTTTGCGGTCCAAATTTATGATAAAAGGAGCAATTACATGCATACCACGTCATTCCTATGTATTTAAACATTAAACCGCTAAACTCTTATTTATTTTTATTTAAAACGCTCAAATCTTTCACATCACAGCAAAAAAAAAAAAACACTATCTTAACTTTCAAAAGTGAAAACACCTTTTCATGCACAGGTACCAGGCTATAAATGTAAAAATCGAAGATTAGGTGTTAAATATGTAAATAAACAGGAATTCTATGGTCTGGATGCAAATCTTATTAAAAAAACCTAAAATCAGATAGCTCTTGAGATATAGGGATTTGATTAAAATATGCAAATCCCTATTTAACAATCCTGAATTCGCTAAAAACTATATGCCAAGATTGAGCAAATCTCCAATATCAAAGATTATACAAAAACAATAATTATGATTTCAATCATAGCTCAAAAACAAGTTCCAATTTCTAGTTATAATGACAATAGGGAACCGACTAGTAAGCAAGGAAGGTAAGTTTAAATATTGCCATAATTTTAGGAATGCAAATCTCCAAATTTTGCACAAACAAGGAAACTTAGTATGACACATCATCGAATGAGGCAACAATATATTAGAAGGAAATAAATCTAACACGTGGAATACTAAAAAAACGACACACCTTCGCCCAATCAGTGGTCTTTTTAATAGTAGAAAGCCGCTATAAAGAGAAAATAATCAGGCCGTAGGTGACCAAACAAGTATAGAGAATATATGGTTGAGCCAAAAAAATCAGTTGTTGGGCCACCATAAATCAATGCAATATTAGATAATATAGTCCGTTTTATGTAAGAATCATCATCATATGCATATTTACATCATAATGAATACATATAAAATCAAATTTATTGAAAAAAGAGCTAATTAGCAAAGAAACTTAAAAATGGTGATGTGCTCACCTAACTTTGAGAAAACGTGCATTTCACAAGTATACACCTAAGATTTCATCATTAATACAAGAATAATAGTTATGGAGGCTATATTAAAAAAAAATTTACATACATACCAACCAATCACTATATATATACATATCTAACACCTAAATTAATTTTTTTTACAATTATAGCACTTTAGATGCTCCCCCCCCCCCACCCCCCCCTAAAGGCTCATTGTTATAAAGTTGTATAGCACTTTGCATATATTTCACCTTTTAAAAGTTAAATATAATGGCATTTTTCTATTTTATATGAAAGAGTTGGGTGCGCTGCTATAAATGTAAAACGTAAAAAATTTCGGCGTTAAGTGTGTAAATCTCCTTTAAAAATGAGCACAATAAGTAATTCTGTTTATATACAGTGAACCATTTCAATATTAATAAATGGGATTCGATTTGTTTTGATGCACCTGCATGAGTTGACATTACAAAGTATATTTTCAAATTTCTAACAAACACCATTCAGGATAAAATGCTAAAGGCTTGTAAATTGAAAGTTCGATCAAACATCAAAAATTAAGAAAACTAACGGATCTTCTCAACATCACGATATCCATACATATATATATATATATATATATATATATATGTGTGTGTGTGTGTGTGTGTGTGTGTGTGTGTGTGTGTGTGTGTGTGTGTGTGTGGATCTTGATAAGATTCTCATACATAACAGAATCACACAGATATAAGTTGGAATATATAATACCATTGAGAAAAATGTCAAAATAGTCCCCTAAATTCTTGCAAGGGATTTTAGTCCATAGTTAAACAAAATTTTCAATTTAATCCATAGAATTTTAATATCGGTTGAAATAGTCCCCAATCACTCTTTTAGGCCCCATTAAAACAATTTGGGACTACTTTAGCATTTTTTTAAGCTCTGGGACTAAAATAACCCAATGTAAATAGTAAGGGGACTACTTGGCACTTTACTTCATCCGGATTATTGGAGAATTAGTCACATAGGTGCACTATATCCAGCAAATTCACAGCTCTAAATGCAACCAAGTAAATGATATCTTAGACAGGGCTTGAACACTAGCAGTCAAATTTCTAAGCTATGCTGAATAGATTAATGCATGATTCAAAAGAATCCTGTTAAATATAGCCAAAAAGAAAACAAAAGCAAAAACATAGATTATAAAAACCAAATCATATTTCATACAAATTTATGCATGAAGTAGACAAACAAAGTAAGTACCTTGTTTATTTGGAGCCATTTGTTTATGCACTCGGTGTGGTATTTATGCTTGCATGAAAGCACAACTAAAGAATCACCGTCCTCAAAGTCCAATCGGCAAATGACACATCTGGGTAAATGAACAGAATATAGAATCAACAACTATTTAAAATCTGAATAAATTCAACAAATAAGAACCTGATTCAGGCTTCTCATTTAAAGTTCGATGAGACAATGATTAAACAAAAGATGCTTATATTACGGAATAAAAGATGAAGAAAATATCAAAATACCAAGCCCATTTCCAATAGCAGCTTAAATACATATATTTTCATATATAAATTCAATATATGCTAATTGCAGTGATGTTGTTTTGAATGCCAAACTAAACAAGGTAAGTTTATGATTTTGTTAAGATTTTATCTTTTTTATTGATGGACGCTCTACATATACAAAACAAATTATTATTTTCACCTGCTGCAAATAGAAAATAGATTTTATTTCAAGCATGGCTTTTCGATATATTTCTATGATTACACCATGGGATATTATTTAGTTCCGCACATAGTTTCAAAAACTTCTAGAAGTAAATGCCAAAAGTAAGGCTTACAAGAAATACCTCAAGACTTGCGCCTCATTGTCCAGAATAAGGCTTATGCCTTTTTTTTTAATCAGAGTACACCTCAAACAATTTTTTTGGAACATATGTTTGAATGCATACAATTTCATCATTGCTAAAACATGATTCAAATCCTTTTCGAACTATGATCAAATCAGCAGTGAGTGTGATTCAAATCAAGTTAGAATTTTGTTCAAATCATATTCAAACCCTAATCAAATATGGTTCAAACATGATACAAATATATTCAAACATTGTTTGAAATATGATCAAACATTATTCAAACTGATCAAATAAATGTTCTAATATTATATGAACTATATTTGAACCTTGTTTGATCGAAGTTCGAACATGATTCAAACACATATTCTAACAAATTTCATAAATTCACTTTGGACTGATACGTAAGACTCAGATATAACATGTTCGAATTTTGTTCAGTCGATGCCTGAAAAAAGTTTGAACATGAGCACATGTCCTAATAAATTTCATACTTTTCATTTTAGATTAAAATTGAAGATTAAGATTTATTTTCTTTTTCTGAATATGTGAAATTATGGATTATAATGAAGAACAAAGTAAAAAAAAGTAGATAGTGTAATATATTTATGAATTACATTTTTAATTTTATGAGTTTGTAATTATTAATTTCAATTTAAGGATGAAGTTTTTTATCTGCCTCAAGCCTTAAGCCTCACCTCACAAAGCAAAATACCTCAATTCCCAATTTCATCTTTTAAAATCTTAGTTATGCGATTAAAACAGGGTATGATTACAAAAAAGTGGCTTACTTTTCTAACGTATTTTATTTACTTAATTCATGGAAGAAAAAAATGGAAAAGTTTCTATTAAAGCCCTTCGAGAATCACTCTCGATATCTTTTCTTGATTTCAGAAAGATATTTTACTTTATTGTTTCAGATAAAGAATGGACAACGAAAGAAAGCCGATTTTGATTAGTAGTCTCCCTTTCTAATCAATTAATGGGTATTAAAAAACAAAATATTTTCATTTTAAGGTTTAAACCCTAAAAATATACACAAAAATACAAGCAATAAGATATTTTAGAATATCAATTATCATGTAATTTGTATTCATTGGTGCACAGCATATCACGTAATAAGGGTAGCAGTCGAACCGAACTTGGCCAGTTTTACAATCCAATAGAGAACAAGAAAGAAGAATTGTTTATTTTGCAAATCCATTGAAATGGCATTTGGCCTTAAAAAAAACAATCACACGCACATTTCCGCATGGAACTACTTTGCATAAGCAATAGAATGGAAAAAAAATGAAAAAATGCAAAAAAAAAATTCATCTGCTCTATTCTTCTGCAAAATTGTGAACTTACTGATCAATATTGCAATCCTCTCCGATGTGAGCCTTGTAGTAGACTGAAGGCAAAGATGCTATAGTATCGATAGAAAGACCTCTGTTCTCAGTTCCGACTACCTCACCCAATGCAACAAGCTCCTACAGTATTAGACAGATATCCCATACGATATGTTAAGAGTAAAATTTGAATAATGAATGAATCAACTGAACCAGCTTACCTCATATGATAGTTCGTCCGGATCAACCTCCCTCCATGCATCCTAATATAAAAAAAAAAATACAATATGATAAAATAGTCTACAATCTAAAAGTAATTTGAAATATGAAAAGAGATATTTCCATTCACAAGGTCAAATACATTTCTAATACGTTTTAAAAAAAAATGTAATAGAAGAAATTAAATGCAACATTTTTTTTAATATGATGTTTTTTTTTTCTCAAAATTAGATGTAAAGCATTAAATAATGACTTTTGAAACATCATTGATGTAGGAAGTTTTAGCGTCTATTTATTAACACAAACTTAGCTTAAGCTGCATAAAAAAATACATAAATGACCACAATTCACCATTTCCAATGATTAACTCACACTTCTGATGCAAACAAAAACAGTCTTTTATTCAGTCCAAGTGATAATTTAAAAATCTCCATAATATTAAAACACATAAGAAATGTGATAATTATGAACTTTTGTAACAATTAAGATTCACAGCACAAAAAGTAAAACTAGAAAGCATCAAGTTTAATGCAACAAATCTAATTTATGAACACAAGAATCTTTAGATATTTTAGTAGAACAAGCATGCATGAAATTCAACAATTTGAAAATTCAGTCCTCCCAATGGTACAAAGAGACCAGTCCCCAAAGGTTATCATGAAAAACTACATGCGTTCGAAGATTTCACATCCAATAACAAATCTAGAATGAATCAAAATTTAATTCAACCATTTAATAATTTTTACATGCCTCAAAGGGCTTAAATAAATAACTTCTCAAAATCTCTCAGGATATAAGCTAATAATGTAAGTTTCAATTCAATGCATTTGAATTCTAGTAAGAACAAGTTTCCAATCATTATTCAGCAGTAAATTTCTACTTAAAAATTCACGCAATAGCAGTTCCCAATTTACTCTACAAAAACACGTCATCAAGAAAGAAACGGATAGAAAATCATAGTTAGAATCCCAAAAAGGAAACAACCATATAAATAAATAAGCACGGAAGACAGAAACTACCACAGAAGGAAACACCAAAACAAAAGAAAAAAAAAAGAGAATATAAACAGAGAGCTACCCCAACCATAAGATCGGCCGCAAATGGAAAGATCGTCGAAGGGAACAGTCATAACGGGGAACTCATATATAGTTAAAGTGCAAATAATAGAAGCCCTTAGATTGCTACAATGATAACAAAATGAGTGGTTGGATTCCACATTAATATGCCCAAGTACAAAACAATTAGGGACGAACTGAGTATTTAATATGTCATGAACATCTAGGTTTAATTGATGTGTCTCTATTAAGCCGGTCGCTAAGGGTAATTTAGTCTTTCGTGTGTCTAAAGACAATTTAATCTTTATTAACTTACAGACAATTTAGTCATTTGTCATTTATAATTATCTTACGATGTTTAAAACTAATATGTCTAGGGTTAGGGTTATGCATGAGATTATTGTTGAGTCTTAGGGTTAGGGCTTGAGAGAGATTTTCTATCTCTCGAATTGTATGAATTGGAAGAGATAGCATACCTCTTAAATTGTAGGACTTATCTTTGTATTCATGTTGAATGTTTGATGTCCCTGTAATAAAAGGTATTTGCCTTAATTTATGTGGAAGATCGTGAGTAAAATGGTATCAGAGCATTCGTTTATCGGAAAACACAAAAAAAAGGGATTGGGTGTGCTCTAATTTCAATTAGAGAGCTAGAGTTTCCAAGAAGAAGCAATTGGAGGAAGGATTGTTGCATATACAGTAAAGATTCGCGATTTCATGAAGCTTGCAGCAATCTAAGAACATTCTCCTTTGAGCATTGATCATGTCTAAATAATCGCTTCTCCTTCACTGGTCGAAAGAATGCTGAGATTGTGGAGTACAATGACCTCAGATTGAAACAAAAGCCTTTGACAGGATTGCATATCTTGTGATACAATTGCCGATAAGAGCTAGCTAGGAAGAGACGACGGGATCAAGACGCAGTACACAATGGATCAATGTTACAAAAGCTAGCGGGGAAGCATCGTTTGCTTGACTTAATATCATGATACAATCACACAATCACGATTGAAGATAGATTCGAAAAAAACGTATGGGATTGTGTCGTACTGAGAAGACAGTGATGGGATCGGCATGATCGCACTGGATCACAGCATACGACGCCTCTGTCATTGTCTCTGTCGTGACCGAAGCACGCCAAACAACAAGAAAGCCATCGATGGGATTTCAACACCATGAGTTCCTTCGTGATTGAAAACCGTGAAAGATGACAACAAGGAAAGTGGATGCTTTTGAAGAGAGATTCGAAGAAGTAAATCTAGGATAGAGGATGGTTTTTCCGCCATTAACAAACAAATCAAGAACATGAAGGAGATGATAAGAAAGCTTATTGAGATAATCTAAGAGCCCTCTGGCGGCTCAATTTGCAAAACCTAACTAAGGGGCTGATTGGAGAATCCATGACCAGATCGAAAGGGAAATACATAAAAAATGAGGAACAGAAGGAGGGAAGAATCCACCATCAAGAACTCACACCTAGGACTCCGATAGGGGTGGACTAGAGATTTCTGATAGAGAGGGGTGGGCCGAATGGAGGAGGGTTATACAAGGGGTTGGGAGGTGTGCGGAAAAGGAAGGAGAAACCAGAATGGGGTATGATTATGATCAAAGGATGGAGTTTCACCCTAGATACATAAGAGGAAGTTGGAGTGGTGATGCTAGGGTTAGGAAGTTAAAGATGTCAACTTCGAGTGGGAAGATGCACATGACTAGGTGTAGGTGGAGCAATACTTCACTGTGAATGGGCTAAATGCGGAGGAGAAACTCAAGACACGGGTTAAGTTTGGAGGGGAAAACCTTAGCATGGTTTCAGGGAACGGAGGCCAGATACTCGATCCGTTCGTGAGAGAATTTTATAGATTGTTTGTTGGAATATTTCTGAGTCATTCAGAAAGGAGACTTACGCGAGCAATTCTATGCATTGACACAGGAGAAGCCTATCATGAAGTATAGAGAGAGATTCAAGCTATTGTCAAGATTGCTGAGCAAGATTTCTAAAGTAAGATTGGAGAAGAACTTCATGAGCCTAAATCTCGACATATAAGCAGCACTCCGACTATTGATACCGTAGAGATTGAAGGAGAATATAGAGCTTGCCTAGATGGTGGAAGATAAGAATCAAATGAAAACGACCAATAAAAACGACACCACAGGTGGATTCCACAAAAGTACCTAAACGACCATTATACCGAGGAGCCAAATAGTGTCATTTCAGGAGGAGGCGCCAAGGGGGGCTCATCTCGGTGTAAACTTCAAGAACCTCACAGAGACAAATTCAGGACAAAAGAGCAAAAGGATTAGGTTTCTGATGTGATGAAAAATAAGCCCCAAGCCACTGGTACAATGATCAAGAGCTCCATGTCACCTCCCAAAAGAGCTCTTAGGGGTGGTGGGCAGCCCAGGACTTAAATACTGTTTTTCGGCCCTACACCTAGCCGATGTAGGACTTTTTGTCCGTGACTTTCTCCTCCACCCAATCACGTGACACCCTCGTCACGAATCGGCTCCACCGAGGGTCCCACTGGACCATGGAGAGTTCACACACCTAGCAGGCAGTAATCTGCTCTGATACCACTTGTCACCTCCCAAAAGAGCTCTTCGGGGTGGTGGGCAGCCCAAGGCTTAAATACTGTTTTTTTGCCCTACAACTAGCTGATGTGGGACTTTTTGTCGTGACATCCAGATTCTATTAGATTGTAAGAGGGGGGGGGGGGGGAGGTGGTGAGGAGTCAGAGGAAGAAATGGTGGAGGGAGAGGAGCCTCTCAACTCAGTGATGGGATTTACCCCAAAATCCCACCATGAATGTGGATAGTGGGGCCACTTACAATTTTATTTCAAATCTGGTCGTGGACCAACTAGGGATGAAGTTGGTAGATATAAGAAGCTCCATGGTCATGATAGGGACAGGGAAGGTGAAGAAAAGTTGGCGAATTTGTAGGGAATTAATATTGACACCACAGGGCCTACATGTGGTGGAAGACCCCCTTCCCTTGGACTTGGGAAGCACAAATGTGCTCCTGAAGATGAAGTGGCTACAGGCGATTGGGAAGACTAAGATGCATTGGAAACTTTTGACCATGGAGTTTCATGAGGGAGATAAGGTGGTGGTGCTTCACGATGACTCTAGCTTGTGCAAGACCCTAGTGTCAGCGAATCCATCAAAGGTAGCTGAGAGGTTGGAGGGGCCACTACCTAAGACCTGGTAGGGGTTGAGAAGATTTATGAGACTTACAAGATACTACTGAAAGTCAGTGAAGGGTTATAATTGGAATGTGTGGTCGTGGACAAAAAAAATTGAAAAATAATTGTTAGGGAGGGAAAGTGAATTCCCGGACTTTTGAGAAGTTGAAGATGGTCATGACGAGTGTGTCAGTGTTGTCAGCGAGAAGCAAACCCAAACCACTTTATGAGCGAGAGCCACATGACGTGATCCAACAATATTTTTTCCCACCTTGAGGGCAATGTATCTTTTTGAGGAAGGAGTATTGTTACGCAGGTCCCTAAGGGCAATTTAGTCTTGTGTGCGTCTAAGCACAATTTACTCTCTATTAGCCTAAAGCCAATTTAGACATTTTTCGTTTACTATTGTTAGTATAAATAAGACTAATATATTTTCGGTTATGGTTGTGCATTATATTGTTGTTGTGAGTCCCAGGGTTAGAGTTTGAGAGAGATTTCCTACCCCTTGCATTGTGAGAATTGGGAGAGATAATCTTTCTCTCGAATTGTAAGTGTTTATCTTTGTATTTATGTTAAATGTTTGATGTTCGTACAATAAAATATGTGTTTGCTCTAATTTTTGTGCAAAATCATGCCAAATTGCATCAAATTCCTGCAAAGAAATTAATAAATTATCACAAATAAATTTTTCATCTCAAAACACAATGTTATCATGAAATCAACCATCAATAGTGTACAAAATCTCTACATGTAAGACACCTTTCGGAACAAGAAAATTGGATCCATTATTAAGCCGATGGATTTAATTTCAAATGTAGATGATGGAAAGAAAGAATAATCAAAGAAAAAAATAGTATGTTTATGAAATAAAGTCAAATCACACACATTGAGTTTGGAAAATACTAAGTCTTAGCAAATTTTCATTTTATAAGTTTGACCCCCATGGTCAGTATTATTCAATAGGTCATCTTGAAATTAATTTCTTGAATTCCTCTATAGGTAGTCTTTATTCAAACGTATCATTTCCTGGCACTCAAGTTTGAATTGCTCCTCATTTGTTCACATCCATAATAAACTTTAAATTGTCATAATTAACAATTAATTTCCTACAAACCCTTCATGCAAATCAAATAAATGATATGAAGAAAATAATGAGAATACCAAAAAACTAATATGTGTCCAAATATAGACTAGTGATTATTACAACTAATTACAAAATGATGAGAAGAAATAAATTTGAAAATTGGCAAGCCATGCAAAAATAGCATGTCTATATGAATGAACGATCTTTATAAAGAATGCTAATCCAAATGACTAGCATAATAAGGGAAATGATTTATTTGCTTTCAGAGTTGCCTGATGAATGAAAGTTGATTTTCACGTTTCTTTAGGCCAATCATACCTGACAAATTGTTTATAATATTGACAGAGTTTAACCTTTTTCATAATTCTCTCTGCGATTTTGGAATTTAAGGAACTAAGAACCGAGAGCAAAATCAATTTCAATTTGGTTCATAGAAATCAGAAATTTCATCAAAAGTAAAATGCGCTTGTTCAATCAATTTATCATCTTCAATGAACATAATAGGTTTACTTTGACATTGGAGGATCAATTCAACTTGATTAGAACCTAGGTTTCACATAAGAGCTCAAATTCATAATGACATTAAATTCAGATTCTATTTGTAGTTTAGGTTTAATTCTAGTTTCAAATTCACAATCAATATCTAATTTCTCAAAATCCCTCAAGATTTAGCCTAATGTTACAAATTTCAATTCAACGCAATTGAATTCCAGAAAAAGCAAGATTTCAATCTTACTTCAGAAAAACAATGAATTTCTAGCTTTAATATTCTCATTCCAGCAAGACCTAATTTTTCTTACTATAGTAAAAAGTAAGATTGAAAAAAGAATGAAATCGCTCACCGATCACAGTTAACGTTTGGAGAAGGAAAAAATAACAGAAGCGCCAAAGAAAAAACAGCAAAAAAAGGGAAAAAGAATTCTAATCGCATAAGACTTATAGGCATAGTAGTCAAATCATTTTCCTGCTTGAACTAGGACACAGTCCCTCAGTTTTAACCTTCCACAAGCTTTCACGAGAGTAAAACTTTAAAAAAAAAATTGTTCCTAGGTGTTAGCTTTTTTATTAACAAATAATTTGATGCAAATGATTGATAAGAAAATGAATAGTATTAAAAAATGTCAATCCACATTAGGAAGGAATTTATTTTCTTTCTTTCGAAAATATTTCACTATTTGTGTTTCCTTTACCAAACATATTCTTTTTCTGTTTTTTCTTAATTTGGTGGGCTTTCTTTTTTATTACTTTCACTATTATATATACATAGCAACGTGTAATGCATGAAGGATAGCGAGAAATTTTTTTTTAGAATTTCTACACATATATATGCAAGAATCCAACTTAGAACCCAGGTAATGTTGTAAGAAAACCATGACAAAAAGAAACAACACTACTTGAAAAAAGTGATTTCAACAGAACACATAAAATGTGTATATTAGGGGTGTCGAAAATTGACTTGATGCGCCAACTAGGCCCAAACCCGACTCAAAAAATCCGGGTTCATGTAGACATGAATAATTTTCAAGTTGCATTGAATTTTAAAAGTCAGGTTCAGAATGACCCAAAAAATCTGAAAATGACCCGTCAACCCTAAATTGACTTGAAATCTACCAACCAACCCGAAATTGATCCAATTTTAACCCAAAAACCAGTTATCCCTTATGTTAAATGGGTTATACGGGTTGGATACGGTTGGTAGGTTGAAGGCGGGTCTAATTTGGGTTAAGATTTTCGACCTGTATATTATTCGTGTCGATTTCGGGTTAGACATATTCAAGTTGGGTCAATTTTTTATCACACCCGAACTTGATCCAATGCCCCGAATCGACGCTCCTAAAACATATGCAAGGCGGAGCACAATCTAACAAATGCAGTAATGTAGTATGAACACAACAAAAGTGAGACAATTAATAATACTTCTACATGCTATCCCACAAAGTTTCAAACCCCCCACTTAATGGGAGAAATGCTTGTTGTTGTTGTTATCATTGTATGCTATGACACAAATTGCAATAAGGATGGAGAACTTAAATAGCCAAAACAAAGCATAACCACTTTGAAACAAAATTATAACTTTTGATGGAGCACAAAACTGACGCCTAACCATTTAAAAAAACCATCACAAAAAGCACCTAAGTGCTACATTCACCAAGTTGACAAGTACCTCTAGTTTAAGCTTAAAAACCTCAACACTTTGTCACCTGTTTTTGGTTTATATGGGTAATAGAAAGATTAATAAATCTATATATTATTGTATATTATTCTCATCTTTAAATCTGAATCATCCGATTGAGTCATTCATACTTGATTAACATTGATAACCACATAAGTTCTTACCTTGGGAATGAGCACCATGAAAAAATAGCTATTAATTGCTTGCATTATAACATAACGTTCTAATTGTAAGTGCTAGTCATCTTATGCTATCAATCATGAACAGGTTTCATTTTTTTTTTTGTCATGTATATGCATTTCATGTGGCATGTATATGCATTTCATGTGGACATATTTTAATTATCAGCATTTTAGGATACAGGCCACATATTTAAGAGATTTTAAAAGCTTAAGAAATCAATTTTTCCTGTTCAAATATGGAACGCAACTACAATTGCTACAGCCAACAGTAGGTTTCCTGAAAATAGTTTACAGTTGCTTCGTTCCATTGAACTGCATTTCAACCATTCTATGATCGTATTTTAATGAAACAGCAAGTATTCATAATCTAGAAAAATGTTTAGTTGAATTTCAAATAACAGCTCATGCTACACCTTAAATTCTTAAACACTCCATCATATGATGTGAAAAAAAAATGAGATCAAGGCAGCCACTTAGCTTTAGAAAATGAAGCATTACAATTCACTCTAAGCCCAACTTACTATTAGACAATCACCCAATTTACAGCCCTTCAGACATTCTAAATAATTCACACGCTTCTTTCTTAAGCCGAAAGAACTAGAAATATGACATCAACTCATAGGCTGACCCAAATTTTGGTTTGCTTACGAAATCCACACTTAATTTCATGCTAGTATTTCTGCACCTCCTCCATGACTACATGATCGTGAAGAATGCCCTTTCAAAGATGTTGTTGTAGACTATAACGGGAATAAGGAGTAGGCACTAAGACAGGGTTCAGTTTGCAGAACAAAGATTAAAATACAGTTGAAGCTTTAGATTATGCCTAGCCTTATTTTGTAAATCTTTGTAACTAGAAATTGGAATAAGAAATGGCAAAATGTATTATGTAAGAAAACAAAATATCCTAAAATTATATGCAGACAGTCATTTTCTAACAAGTAAACCAAGGAAAGCCTTGTCAAAGCCCGCAAGTAATCAAATCCTTCCAGCAACTGCTGTCAACAAAGCTTTCCTAGAAGTATGTGGATAACTAATGTTATGCACTTGTGATTTTCCAGGAATAGAAAGCAGCTCAGCACACATTTTAGAAACTACAATGAGCTTCTGCCCATGCATCCTGCTAAAAATAGTGTTTTTCGCAAAAAAAAAAATGTAGTTAAAAAATCAATAAGACCAATTATAGCAACAAATTACCATTATTTGTAAACAAAAAAATCAAGAGAGCAAAGAATTCACTTTCTTCCAGTATGGGAACCTTGAAATCTTCATATCCTTCTGTCATCCCTATATCTTTGTACCAGATGTGACAACAACTCGACCAAATGCTTACACATAGATGGTGCAGAATTTATTACTTGGCTGGAAAAAATTACACTTTTCAAAGAAATGAAAGCATTTTGGATTTTTAAAAATTTGCTCCATCTTTTTTGTTTTTTTTTTCGTAGCAGTGGTAGTTTAAGTTAAGTGCAGGGTATTAACTAAAAATGGGTGATATGTCAATCCGAGAGCTTTTTTAGCTTTGAATGTAAAAATCATAAATTATATTCATAGTAAAATACTGGTGTTGCCACCACAATAAGAAAATAGGTAGATGGATCTAAATCCTGTTTGAAGGCACAGCCTGTCACATTTACATTTCTAATAGCATAAGGTAGTCAATTAGTTTCTTGAGGCCCCATGTTTGATAGTTTCAAGTTCCAAATGATCAAATTCAGAATAATTATAAGAAAATGCGTACATGGCAGTCAGTTAACAGGCATTATACCACGTACAAAAATAAATAAAAACAAAAAATACTCATTCTTACCTGATCATGCTCCTCATGATTCCCGTTTTCTGCAATACTCCCTAATTACACAAGAAAAAAAAAATAAAAAAGATTTCAATCCGGGTTCAAACAAGCAGTTAAACTCGTACAGATTAACAAACAATCACGGGAAATAGTAACATGGACAAGAACATCCTACAATCATTTAATCCAGCAAGGGCCATCAACCGAACGGCAACATCACGCTCCTCGGCGTCTTGAAGAGCCCTAGCATATGCCTCATCGTTGTCAAAATCTTCCGGGTTAATGCCACTATCATTGGCATCGAAAGCATCCTCCCCATAATCACTCCCTTCCACACTACCCTGTTCATCATAAGGCTCCTCCTGGTCCCCATCCAATTCTTCTTCATCGTCTTCATAGCTCCCGCCATCCGAGCTCGCATAATCACTTCCATCACCACCGTTCATCCTCAGCATCATGTACGCCCTTTCCTGACCCAATTCAAGAACAGCCTTAAATCATCAAAACCCTATCTCTATCACCTTGCACGCAAAATCATGAAAATAGCATATATAATCGGAATCGCTTACCTGCTCTTGAAGAGCCCGAGCGAGTGCAAGGTCAGCGTCGACCTGGCTCAGGCTGGTGAAGGGCGTTCTGCTAGGCACACGAGGTGCCATCTCGGGCGTAGATCCCCCATCGTTCGAAGCAATGGAGTTGAGGCTAGTGTTAGAACTAGGGTTTTCACTGACAGCTTTATCAGTGGCACCGCTGGTCTCCTTCTCATCCGCCATATCGAGAGGAAGAGAGAAGAAAAACGGTGAGCCACAGCTGAAGGGTTAGACGACGGCAGTAATAAATCAAAGGAGCGGCTGATGAACGAAGAAATTTAAAAAAATAAAAATAAAAATAAAAAAGATTTACATTAATACCCTTTAAGTCCTATGTATTTACATATCTAACATTAAAACTTCAATATTTACTCTTATGCCATCGTATTTATAGGTGAACAAGAATATTCCATTTTCTTAATTTAAATAATAATATTTTTAATGTGATGTGAAAATTTTGAGTTTTTTTAAATATAAAAAAAGAAGATGTTAGATGTGCAAATACATAGGAATTGGGTAAATGCAAAAATATTAGAACAATTTTATTGCACAGTGAGTTTCTGCAATATATAAAATTGTTTGGATTTATTTATTTCTTTTTTATAACTTCCTTATTATTAAATGTTAAATGTATATAAATTATGAGCGGGCAATGTGGGTTTTCTTTAAAGGTATATCAATATGTTGGATTCGGGATTATCTTTTGTGAACGAGCCTCGAGAGTTAGAGTCTAGTTAAAGAGAGAAAAAAGTAAATCAAGAGTTATTTTAGAGGAAATCGGGCTAGTCTTATTATTCATATTCTTGTCTTCTATTTATATGAACGTATTTTGCACAATTACATGTATGAGAGAAAAGTTATGAAAATGTTCTTAATATGATCGATGCTTTAATAAACTGTATGGATTTCATTTTATATCAGTATTACAATTTTAATTTTGATACATCGGTAATTGGTGGATTGACTTGCTAGAATTCAGTCAACTGAGGCCTTCGGTCGAATGAAGATCTCGTCTGCTCTGACAAAAGTGTGTCAATCGTTCAATCGCGATCAAAGGGTTTATGCATGCACTTTGGTCAGTCGGTTGATCGACTGATGAGTCGAATTGTTTTGTCTAGTGAATCATGGCTCACTTTTTTTTTTTGCTTAAGCCTTTGCGAAGCTTGCGTCTCGTTTACCTGGTCGGTTTGTCCATCGATCGGATACCCCTATTTTGTAAGGTCTTATGCAAATCTTGTCTTGCCTGTGTGGGGTATCCGACAAGACTTATTGCTATGATGAATTGTGTCTCACCCTTGTCGGATATTGTCGTTATCTGGCGGGGGACTATCTCAAGCTCTTTGACATGTCTTCCGTTTAGAGATGCTACTTCACCTACTTGGCTTTGACTTATTGGTCAACAATTTATCCTTGAGGTAATTTTTTTTGGTCGTTCATTCTCTATGATATTCGTGTCGATAGTTCTAGCGTATACACAATAGATAATAGACTTAAATTTACGGTATATGTTTCTTTAGATAAGCTATAAAATATATTTTGTAATAAATTTGGTGAAAGCGTATTTGGTGAAAGCATGTTATTTTAATTTTTCAATTTATTTAATTTAAATACTTAGAGTATGTTTTAAATTGATATTGACATGGTCATATTAAATTTGTTTAATTTATTTTAATAATTATATTTAATTTATATTTGATTTATTTAAATTATTTGAACATGCATTTAATGAGTTAATAAACAAATTAAACTTTAAAATAATATTTTCATTTAAATTTATTAATAAATAATTTCATAAATATAACCAAACAAGCAAATTAATTATTTTTTTTTTTGTTGAATAAATAAGATAATCTATAAATTGTAAGTAATTGTCTTTCTAATCAAACAATATAAATATGTATTAATAAATTAAATGATTTAAATAAAAAAAATAATGAACTATATTTACTTAATATGTGTATTCAAATAAGACAAATAAATTATTTAAAAAAAAGATAAAGAAAATTATGAATATTTACCTCCAAAAAAAACATTTTATATGAAACAAGCAAATTGTGGGCCGCGAGAGAGCAAAAGGATTAAATATTTAAAATACAATATAATTAATGTGTACATAATAGATAAATATTATATATTAATTAATTATATGATGCTTTGGACATGGAGAAAGATAATAGATTAATTAATAAATTAGGTTAATTAATAAGTAAATATTAATAACAAATATGTGATTAATAATTAATCTTAGAATATTATTATATTAAATTGGATCACAACACTATTAAATATATAATTAAATTTAATTTAATTAAATTTATTTAAATCATATATAATTTCTGATATGAGTTAGCATTGAGCTTAATATGAAACATTTAACAAATTTTATTTTGAACAAGGAATGAGTTTACTCGTGAACATTTAAAGAAAAAAACGAACCTAATTGTATTCAAATTTGGTTCATTTAACTTTTGAATTTTAAAAAAATGTCTAAACTTATTAGTTTGAACAAGCTTGATAGCGTATTAATCGAACTAAGTGTGAGTTGTTCGTTGAGAACACTAGTTCACTTACAACAATGCAACCACTTGTACAATATCGGTTGGATCGGCGAAGACTTTCTCATTTTTAAATAATATTATTGATACGTCTCTAGGAAATCATATTGATTCACACTAATCTCATCGCACATTTGAATGTGAAGCTTTAAAATTTTAATTTGGAAATGACCACACTCCAAATTATGATTAAGACAAACCAAATGACATAAAAAATAAGCTGATCTAAATCTAAATGAGTCCAGTTCATACGCTTCAAACATAAAGAGAAGCTTTGGAATAAACTTTGAGGATCAAATGATCCCCAAATCTAACAAGGTTGCCATCAAACGGAGCTTCAAGGCTAAATGAATCAAACAATCCTAAGATCACTTAATTCTAACAATATTAAGACATTCAAATACTCATAAAATTATATATGATTAAGAAAATTATTGTCGGTCATTCAATGGAGTGGGTCAGATTCATGCAATATTTATAGGAGACCTCACACTCAAAATCTATAAATAGGTCCCACTCTCCTCAAGTAGGGCAGGGTCAGGCCACCACTGTCTGGCTGTTGTCGTCGTCGGGTCACCGTTATTCGGCCAACACCATAGCCACCGAACCACCGCTCCTCGACCACCATCATCGTCACCGTCAGACCACCGTCATATGACTACCGCCACCTCTGGGCTACCACTGTTTAGCTACCATTGTCATCGCCATCGTAGCATCGCCATCGAGTCCCGATAGTAGTCTAGTCGTCGGCGCAATTAGACTACCGTTGCTTGGCTACTACAATTGTTGTCTTCAGAACACCACTGTTCAACAACCACATTTGTTGTCGTTGGACCACTAGCGTCTAGCCATCGCTGTTGCGGGCAAACCTCTATTGTTAGGCCACCATCGTCTTCGTCGTAGGAGCACCACCGTCATGATATTGCTACTGAAGAAGCTAGCATCATAATATTTAGCTCGCGATATTTACCGTTGGTATTCCTTCACAACAGTCAGGTTGAGCTGCTCGAGTCACCTTCGGCTTGAGCTTGACCTGATTATTTTTATCGAGTTTGAGCTTAAATCTACGAGTTTGAGCTCACAAGCCGGCTTGCTCAATATAAAAGAGAGAAAATAAAATTAATTTATGAGCGGTGTAATAAAATGACAAATATAATAAACAATTGAAAGAGAAATTGAAAAAAAAAAAAAAACTTAATATAAAATATAAAATATTATATTTTTAATACTTTTAAAGGTAAAAAATCTTAAAATTTAATATATTTTGAGTATATTTATATTAATGATTTTTTTAAACGAGTCAACCCATGAGCTAACAAGTCGACCCAGAGCTAGCTTGAGCTGGGCTTGTTAGCTCATCAAGTTCAATTCACGAGCTGCTTATCGAGCCGAGCTCGAGCCGACTCACTTGCACTCCTAAGTGAAAGTGACATTTATTAGCCCCACATATGTTATATTACTTTCAGCTTTTCAATAGCCGATAAGCTCTTGTAACATACATCGGTATAGTGAATCATTTCAACGGAGCCAGACTTCGCGGTTTTCACTCCTTTTGGGTTTCCACATAAGAACTCGTGTTGTTCCCTGTATTGTGTGGGTGCAAGATTTACGTACAACACTAAAATATTAATACATCACTATACCACCGTGAATTTACCAATTCACAACAATTAAACTTCGAAGGATTAATCCCAACATCCCTTTATTGAAATTTTTCATATAAAGTGATCAGAAAATGACAACGGCAAAAGTTGAACCTGACGAATTAGCTTAGCATTGATTTTAACGGTCATGATGTATTTTTTTAATATTTGAGTGCATTTTATCATACGAATCCAAATGATTGCATAATATCTTAATGTTGTGTTGAAATATTTACATATCTAGCACACATTTCATATGTATTTACATATCCCTCACCTAAACTTTCTTGTTCGCATACAACATCACCCTAATGCTTTAAACCTATACGTAAAAGATGTATTGATATTTATTTTTTTGCGATATTAAAGATTTGAGTGATATGCGTATAAATATAAAAGTTTAGACGTGCGATATGTTAATACGTAAGAATTACGTGTTACGTATGCAAATGCTCCTTAAATGTTTGCTCCCTTTATACTCAGTTAAAATAATTTACGCAAACATTGTTTGAATCATATGATGTTAGAACATATTCTATTAATATGTTTACTTGAATCATATTTGAACAGTATTTGATCAAATGTTAGAGTTTGTTTAATGTTTGAGATGTTTTGCTCTTATCAATGACTTGACAAATTAATAATCAAAATTTATCCAATGATGTTGTAGGGTTAAAACACAAAGATTTACTATTAAAAAATATAGTTTATTATTAGATAGAAAATTTAATTTTTCTTGATAAATAGTATGTCATCATTTGCTTTATTCGTACTATTTTGAAAAGCGTATCATAGAGTTAATACATATAGTATTGTATTGAATGTTACAACGAAGTTTAAATCTAATAGTTGTCATGAAAAATAACATTTGGATTTCAATGAATAGTTCGTATATATCAACACTTTGACAAATTCCTGATAAAAAGTCAACTGTTGTTGTTTAATTATCTATTGATAAAGTTGACTTTAATATTTTGGGAACTAATTCAACTTGATAATAAATGTTTTTTAGCATGTTCTTTTCTATCAAGTAAGCAATTTGTTAGAGTTTATGAAGCACATAATGCGAGAAATTATTCTTTGTTTAAAGCATATTTGCAGTAAATAGAAATACTAATTCGAATAAAAATTTGATGAAAATATAAGCAAACTAAAAAAGGTTTTTATGCTAATTTTATTGGTTGGAAATGTCATTTGCTCAAGGTTGGCTATCATTATCATACATCATATTTCAATTTTAGCAATATCAATGTTTAAAAATGATGTTTTGGATATCTAATATGAACAATTTTAATATTTTTGTTTGTTCAATTGTGAACATCAATCTACCCCCAAAAACTCAATTATAATGTGGTGCATACAAGTTCTAAATTCTTTTTTGTAAGATGTGAGATACTATTCATATATGTTAAAATTGCAAAAGCTTTTTCAATTATATATCTTAGAATATGTGCCAAAAAAATGAAGAAGATTGGGCTATCGATCGTTCATGTTTAGTGTATGGGCAAGTAGAGATAAAAACGTGTGTGTGCCCGCCCGCTTGTGTGATTTGCTTAAACATATATAAATAACTAAATGTATAAAGTTAAGGAGAGATATATAGGTCAAAGAAAAATATGAACCAACGATGATATAAAAGAGAACTATATATATATATCTATATGTTAAAATAAATTTTAAAATAATATTCTATACTTGATTAATAGCTACAATTATATCATTATTCTCAATAAAACCATAACATTGACAATAATTTTCATATTAATACTATATTTCATGGTCATGACTTAGGACATTACGAAGTATTAGATTGATTTGTTTGCAACATGTTTGACTGTTTATATGACACACACACACACACACACACACACACAAATCATTCATGTCATATAACAAATATCACTATCACTACTAAAAAACTAAACACACATTTTCATACATATATAAAGTGATATAATTAATTACATAAATATCAGAATTTAGATATCAGATATGTAAGTACGTAAGAATTCAGGGGCATATATGTAAAAAATCCTCTCTCTTTTTTTTTTCTACTGATCAAAATCCCATTTCTTCTAAAAAAGGAATTGTAGCATCTCACAATCAATCCAACCATACAACAATCGAAATAATGAAATGACAAAAAGGTTATGTTGGTGGAGTAGGTGAGGGTAGTTAGGTGCCAAATTATATATGGTTTATAATGGCTAAATGCAAATTAAATTATCTTAGAATAATTTACAAATTAAGGTCAAATGATAGCTAGCTTAAGAAATAATTTACCTTTTAGTTTTAACCAAATGAACAATTACATAACTAGCCCCATATAAACCTTTAACATAAATTTCATACAATTATATCACAATAATGTAAATAAAGAATTTTGAGTGTGTACATTGCATATATATATATATATATATATATATATCATGATTTGGAAATTAAAATAAGAAAGAATTTTAATATCCTATCAGAAAATATTCATTATTTAATTATATGTTTTTTTATAAAGTCAACATTTAGTTTTACCCTAATTAATAGAACCTAATTAAATTGAAAGCCGTTTTACTAATAATTATGTCAATACTTATATATAATTTTTTTATCATTCTATAAATAAAAAGTAATTAACTAAATAATTGCTTCTAATTATTTTTAGAGGCATGTACATGCACACATACCACCCTATTCCTATGTATTTACATATCTACCACTTAAAATTAACTATTTACATTTATAACACCCAAATCTTTCATATCCGATAAAAAAATACCACTATTTAAACTTTAAAAAAAGCAAAACACACATTTTGATGCATAACAAAGGAAACAAATGTGTAAAAATTGAAGTTTAAGTGTCAGATATGTAAATAAATAAGAATTGAGTGGTATGTATCCAAATCTTCCTTATTATATATAATTAGGAATACATATACATCACATTTCTTACATATTTACATATCTAACATCTACATATGCATTCAGATGAGATCAAAAATATCATCATTATTATCTTTTAAACATGCATGAATTTCAGACACCGAGAGGTTATAAATATAAATATCAAACCTTGAGTGTTAGATCTGTAAATACAAAATTATTGTGTGTTATGCATGTAAAATTTCCTTTTAATTGTATATGTATATGAGTCATTTTTGGGTCCATGCAAAATCCTACAAATGGTTTTAGGAGTTGGTTTGGTTAACAAACCACTCGCTAATTTCAAGGCTTTTAAGTAACTTTTGAGTACACGATATTATGTATTGCAAATACACGGCCAATATTTTTGCTTAGCCTTTGCCTTGCAATTAGTGTCAAATTGAGTTTGTGGGTTAGATTTGGGTCTGACCCGCGATTGACTTGTTTCAAAACAAATTGATTGAGTATCAAACGATCAAAAAGTCTAATTCAAATTCGGTTAATCTTCAACTCGACCGAACTGAACAGAGTCTCGTGTCCTATCTGATATAAGACGTACTAGCTATTCATATCAAATTTGGACTTAATTCAGGTCCATATCTTGTCAGCAAGTCCATTCAAGCGGGTCAATTTCGACAAGCCAACCCGAACATAATCAGAAAAATTAAATGAGATAGCATCTTAGATTCGAATCCGCTCGAAAGTTAATCGTTAAACCCAAACACCAACTTTTTGAGTCAGGTTGGTCTGTTGGGCCGAGTTTTAACACGTTTAATTGTCATTTTCTCTCTCTATCTTTCCTCCAATTGCTCATGGCCTTTCTCACCTTAATCATCCTTTTTACTCGCAATTTTGAGTTATATCTTTCTACTCACTCATCATATCTTCCTTTTTCCTTTTCCTTAATAGTGCAAGCTTTTCTTTTGTTCCTTTACACTCAATTAGGTAAAGAGGAATTTAGTTTACTTAAAGTTTTATCTTAGATTAATAAACTTATTATTTTAATTTTTTAGGTTGATGTAGATCATTTTCTCTACACAATTAGGTAGGAGGAATTAAGTTTTCTTAAGTTTATCTTAGATTAATAACTTTGTTATTATTATTTTATTAGGTTGTTGTTGGTTTTAATTAAGTGCATGAAACAATCTTTTTGGTTAACATAATAGATTTAGAGAAAATTTTTAAGTTAGTCTATATATATAGAAAAAATATTACCTCAGGAGTACTGGTGCATCAGTACTCCAATGAAAATGTGTCACATATGCAATGGTCCCACCATAATGCCATGTTGCACATCCCCATTGGAGTACTGATGCATCAGTACTCCTGAGGTAATATTTTTTCATATATATATTATGTGTATTTACCAAGGTGATATCTTTAATGCTTGTAATAGATTTTTAGATTTGTTGTAATTTGCATGTCTTACCTTTATTACATAATTATCTATCTCTCTCTTTCTCTCTATAAAACATTGCAAATAGCTTTATTTTGATGTATTATTATGTAAATTTTTAAATAGTAAATGAGTCATGTGGTAAGTTAGATCTATCTTTAAAGTTTTAGCTTTTATTTAATATCATAAATTTATTCCTATAAATCTTTTTTTTTTTTTTTTTTTTTTTTTTTCCATGAAGATAACAATGGTCATATTAATTTATAGGACATTTATTAAATAATTTCTTATTATATATAAAATATGTAATTTTGGTTATAATAGTGTGCCATTTAAAATTGTTTTGATATTGGTTAGCTAGGATATTTGGTCCGTCTAAAAATGATTAGATTTTCATATGATTCGTGTCCACTAGGGGTGTAAACGAGTTGAGTTGGTAGAGTCACTCTTAACTTGAGCTTGAACTTGATTAAATTTATAAAGTATGAGATTGAGCTTAAGTCTACCAGTTCGAACCGATTATTATAAAAGAGATAAAATAATATAAATTTAATATAGTTACAATAATAAGAAATCATTTAATATAAAATATAAAATATTATTTTTTAAACATTATTGATATTTTAAAGTTAAAGTCTTCAATTTTAATATATTTTGAATTTTTTTTTTTAAATAAGCCCGCTCACGAGCTAATTAGTTGAGAAGAGGTCCAACTTATGCCCGACTTGTTGGCTCATCAAGCTCAATTCACGAGCCACTTATCAAGCTGAGCTCAAGCCGAATCACAAATTGGTTTGACTCACTTACACCCCTGATCATCCCCCTCTAACGCTCTTTCGCTAATTCTTGAATATTACTATTATTTGATGATTAATAACATTTACCGTAGTGTTATTACATAATAAATAGTGTATCTTTAACTTTTCATGTTACATGCCGAATACATTATTGTTTATGATCAAATTCACTCATTATAAGATATTTCTCATAATCAAGCTTTTTATGATAACCAGCATAATAGCAAACTTAATAATTTAAGGATTTTTTTTTTGGTATCGGTGAATTTCGAGCATGAGATTTTTTAGTGAGGGAGAAAATATCCAACCATCGAGCCACCGTCTCATCCATATTTTGACGATCTTCGTTCTTTCAAAACCAACATCGCGACAAAATCATAAAATATGCCGGCCCAAGTGCTAAAAGCATATCCCTCGTCTTGTTCGGGTATTTGCATACAAACCACATAATTCTTGTGTATTTGCTTAATCTAACATCTAAGCATTCGTATTTACATGCATATCCCTCGTCTTCAGCATCACATCAAAAATGTCACAATCATAATCTTTTTAAAAGTAGAATACACCCTCCTTTCATGCATGAGTTCATGACACCAATTATCTATAAGTGTAAATGTCAAAGTGTTAGATATGTAAATACATAAGAATTCTGTGGTATGCATGTAAATTTTGCTTTTTTGAAGAATTTAGATTTTAGATACATACCACTCAATTCCTGTGCACTGCATATTTGACGTCTGAAATTTACTTTTTTACATTTATAACCAAAAAATCAGAAAAAAAAAAAAGGGACACCATTTTAATACAGCTATTGGTGCAAGTTGGTATGTATATAACAAATGACGTATAGGTGTTAGATATGTAAATACAGGAATTGAGTGGTATCTAAATCTTCCTAAATATTTCATCATGCATTTTTGAAAACGTTGCATAACCGTTTGATTTGAGCATTTTTTAAAACGATATCTGTGATGTTTGGGTTTTTTTACGCTAAACGCAGGCCGTGGGTCGACTCCGCGTTTATCCTGAAACGCACAAACTGCCCCATACAAACCCTTCGGCTCCTGTTCGCATAAATAATTTTATTATTTATATAGAAAAATCTTAATTTCAAAGAGAGTTGTCTTACCGAAACATTAAAATCATGAAAATGTAAGTTTTACTTTTTAAAAGTAAAAAAAAATGATTGTATTTTCATGAGAGAGAAAAGATTCGAGTGGTATGAATATAAAAAAAAAATCAAATTTTGATGTTAGATATGTAAATACTGAGGTGTAAGTGCCACTTTTAAAAATATTAAAAAATAAATTAGATTTTATTAAATAAGCTTTGACCAAGTCTTCAGTCAAAGGCCTTATTTTCCTGAACGTCCGGGCCCTCAAAGTTCAAGAATACATTTGGAGGATGAACAATCCTTTCTCTGTCAGAATAAAAAGAACATTTTGTTGTTTATGGATAATTTTGCTCGTTCCAGGAATCATCAGTTGAATCCAATTATTTTTTCAATTTTTTTTTTTAAATAATTGTTTCAATTTACTCAAATAAATAAATTAGACAGACAAATTTTTAGGAGCATTTGCACACATACAACACAATTGTTATATATTTACACATCTAACACCTCACCGCCAAACAAATATCATGGTGATTTGGGCCCGTTTGGGGCAGCTTATTTGGCGCAGTGGCATTTTGAAAACACGTCTGGTCTGTTTGGGTAAAGAACATTTTGGCAGCTTGTGCATTTTCAAAACGCTGAAAATAACGTTTTCACACCGATGGCAGCTTTTTGGCATCGTTCTGGCTTTTACAAAAAAAAATAAAATTTGTAATAGCTACTGCATCTAACTTATCAGCAGATTATTCAATAAACTACCGTTGCTTCAAACAGACCCTTGCACATACCACCATGTTCTTACGTATTTACATACCTAATATAAAAACTTCAATTTTTACCCCATATTGTATGTGTATGTGGGGGCATCTACATACCTTCCTATAAATGAAAAGGAGTATTTCACTTTTTAAATGTTAAACATTGGTATTTTTGATGTGATATGAAAGATTTGAATGATATTTACACACATACCACCATGTTTTTGTGTGTGCGTTTGCGATATAAATATAAATATCAAAGTTTTAGTGTTAAATATGTAAATACATAATAAGTGGGTGGCATGTGTGTAAATGCCCCTAAATAATGGAAAATATTTGTGTACGTCTTACGTACGCAACGTTGTGTATGTCAGAGGTTATTCAGAGGGTACAGAGGGGGTTATATCTGTATTATACCCCGTGTAACATCGCTATAACTTACTTGTACACACAAGAACTACAAAAGTGCAGAACTTATTTGTAGGTTACAAGTAGGATTTAGGTAAGTTACATGGAAGTTATAGGGGATATAATGCGGATATAACCACCGTATACCTTCTGAATAACCTTCCGACGTACGCAGCGCTGCGTACGTCTTACGTACGCAAATATTTTCCCTAAATAACACATGCATTTGTTTTGCACCCAACCATGTAATTCTAAATACATTATATTTCAATAACAATTTATTTTTTTAACATTGTATTAATTTTTCAGCAAAATAAACCCTGAATGCAAGCTAAATACGACACAAAGCACATTTTTTTTAACCAAAATCAAACTTAAAAAGTTTCATATAAACAACTAAATATAACACACAAACTTGGTTCCTAAAATATTGTAGCTCTCACAACAACACAACAACAACAATAAGCCTTTATCTCACTAAATAGGCTTAACTACATGAATCCTTTTTCTCCATTGTGTCCTATTGAGTAATATTTTCACTTAATTCTAATAACTTCATATCAGTTTTTATACAATATGTCCAAGTAGTTCATGTCTACCTCTACCTTAACATATGTCAATTCAAAAACATCTACTGTCCTAGCTGGGTTATCAGGTGGTCAACGTATAATGTGACCAAACAATCTAAAATGAATCTCTTTAATTATGCCTACCACTGGAGCGATTCCAACCAATTCACGAATATATTCATATTTCATTTTATTTCTAAGTGTATAAGCACTCATCCACCTAAGCATTCTCATCTCAACAATACTTAATTTAATTTTACGCTTCTCTTTTACATGTCAACATTCAATGCGATAAAACATTGCATGCCCCACCACCATCTTATAAAATTTTATTTCAAGTCTAAGCATTATTTTTCTATCATATGTTAGACCTGATGCATTCCTCCACTTCTACCACTCAGCTTAATTATACTAATAGCATCCCCATCTATATAATCATCAATTTGAAAAATATACCTAAGATATCTAAAACATTCACTCTTTTAATGACTTGATCACCTATTAATACGACCTCATCACTATATCTACTACTACTAAAATTTCATTCCATATATTCAATTTTAGAAATACTCAAAGGAAATCCTTTAGACTCTAAAACTGACCTCTATAGTCCAAAATATTCCTAAACTCTCTCAATTCTTATCCACAAGAAAGATATCAAGGAAAAACATACACCAAGATACATCCTCCTGTAAATGTACAGTAAGAACAAACATAACTACAAGAAAAAGATACAGGCTGAGAGCCGATCTCTGATGTAATCCAATTAATATAGGAAAATACCTGAATAATCCTCCTTGTGTTTGAACACAAATAACAACACTAAAATACATATCATTGATAACTTGAATATAAACAATATCAACAACTTTCTTTTTTAAAACTCTCCAAAATATTCCTCTTGGAATTTTATCATAAGATTTTTCCAATCAATAAAAAATTGTATTGAGATCCTCCCTACTCTCTCTATACTTCTCTCCATCTCATTAAATCCAACCTGACCTTGAGAAATTTTTATATCACATCGTAACCTATATTCAATTAATCTTTCCCATAACTTTAATGTACGACACATTAACTTAATTCCACAATAATCTACACAGTTGTGCATCCTTTTATTCTTAAGAAAATGACAAACTGCACAACATTACATCCCAAGTGCACAGGCGTTAAGACAAAAATGCACATGTAGGAGCTTAATGGGTGTTGGTAAGCTTTGCTATTAAAGATCTTAGAAACTATTGTCACAGTTTTAATATCAAACTTTACCCAGTAAATGTAAGCAACTACCCGCGTGTCAACGAACTAAACAGCATTCATTTTATTCAACTCACCAAATTTAAGGGAAATTTACATGCATACCACACAATTCTTATGTATTTACATATCTAATACCTAAACTTTCGTATTTGCATTTATGACATTATTATGTGATAACTCTAGCATGAAAAGATGTATTTCACTTTTGATGTTAAAGAATTGAATGCAATCAATGTAAATACTAAAGTTTGAGTGTTAAACATGTAAATAAACAAGAATTGAGTAGCATGTATGTAAATGCATGCGAAAAATAAGTGGCTGCTTGAAGACACTTCTATTTCTTTTTTTTTTTTTTGTCTTTTGCTCTTATTTTGTTTTATCTATATTTTGATTTGAAAAAAAAAAAAAACTTACTTTATATGTTAAAATAAAATATAATTATCTTTTAAAAACATTCAAAACAGCTAAAATTATTTTGAGTGTTATTAAATAAGTTCTATTGCTTTTATAGAAATAAAAAACATGTAACGAAAACACTAAATAGACATTTTAAAAATAAAAGCAAAAACAAATTAAAAAAATAAAAATAAAAATGACCCCACAAAGAAACATAAGTATGTTCTTCTCAACTATCAAGTGAAAATGCCTCAAGAACATATACAGATTCAATTTAAATATTTATTTTTGCTAAAAAGAAAAGTTTATAGAACATAATCCAACTAACCATTCATTCTACTAATGATGTCATGATTAAATATTAACATACCTGATCAAGATGATAAAAACACCAATGCTGAGCTCTTCCCTGTCTCCATGCCCACCTTCCGAGACATAAGAACATATTTGGTCACAGCCTAGTAACTCAATGCACCTGAAAAAGAAAAATCAATTCAAGAAGACAACCAGATATAATAAGGATGATATAATATAATTTATATCAATTCAATAAAAAATACATTCCGCTTTTGCCATTTTGAATAATATTCTAAATAAAAAATATAAGAAATGACATATTCTTCATTTTTAATTTAAAAATTTTATTTACATCCATTCGATCAAAATTAAAATACTAAAATTAGACAATATTATAACTGACCAATTCTTTAAAAACCGGACCGATTCAATGATTCACGAGTCTAACTCTGATTCTGATTGGGTCAATCTTAATTTTATGCAAAAACAGTTTTAAACTCGAACTGAACCGGTCAAACCAACTAGCCCGGTCCAATTTTTAAAACCATGCAAAGAAGACAAACTTCTTTACCGTAATCATGTCGTACTAGAATCAATACTTCGTCCTTGATTGTTGTGAGAAGCATCGCCGCTTCTCCTTCCCTGTGGAAACAGCACAGGTCTACAACAGACCAAAACAATCAACAACTCCCAGACGAAAAGCCCCATTGCAAGCCAGATAAGTAGTGTTTTCCTCCAGTTCCATATTATTCTCTTCAGTATGGGCAGCTTTGATTCTAGTTTTAAAGAAGCAGAATAGATCTCAGGAATACCAGCACCAAGCATGAATCCTGCCCGCTGTTCTAGAACTATTCTGACGCTCATGGTTGGCTCATATCCTTCAGTAAAACCTGATAATCTTAAATCAATAACCTGTGATTCGGAGGAATAACCTGCTAGCAGAGGGCCACTTCTGATGAAGGTCTCCATAAAGCGAATATGCGAACTTTTGAAACGAAGCATGCAAGGTTTGCTTGAACGAGAAGTGATTTTGCCTTTTGTTGAAATAAACTCTACACTGACCTTAGCTCAACGAAGAAATACACGGAAGAAAGGAATAAAAGAAATTAGTGTATTGTAATAAAGGAAGAACTGCATACATACCACACAATTCTTATGTATTTACAGAGGAAGATTCACATACATACCACTCAATTCCTATGTATTTACAAATCTAACACCCAAAATTCATTTTTTACGTACATGCCCTCTTAACTATGCATGAAAAGGTGTATATTACTTTTTAAAAGTTAAAACGATGGTATTTTTATATGATATGAAAGATTTGGGTTGTATAAGTGTTAGATATGTAAATATATAAGAACTGAGTGGTATGTATGTAAATGGCCCATTTACATATCTAACACCTAAATTTTGATTTTTAGATTTATACCGCTTTACACATGCCTAAGAAGGGCATTTAACATTTTAAAAATTAGTAATAGTAATATTTTTCATGTGATATGAAATATTTGAGAGTTATTTATGTAAAAAATCAAATTTTAGGTGTTAGATATGTAAATACATAAAAATTATATGTGATATGTATAAATTTCATGGAAATTAAGATATGCACAAGATTAAATATCCATGGAATTGAAAAATGATTTGCAGGTCTGAAAACTGTTCTTTAGTGAACTGTTAAAAAAGCTGCATGGTAAACAACACATTAGAGCATGGATGGTAACAACACATGAAAGATTTTACCATAGAATGTAAAAAGTGAGGGAATAGAATAATATTTCCTTTTGAGGGCACAGCTGCTCTGTAAATATCAATTATGATAAATACTAAAATTTGAGAGAAGAAAAAAAAAAGATATTGAAGTACATCATGCCTACAAACATGAAATCAAAACACTAGAATCCTTTCCAAGTATTTGTTAAAAGAATTGGTTCTTTTTTTAAAAGAAACTGCAGTAGTAATTAAAAAGGAAATAGAAAAAAAGAAAGGAAAAATGGCCGAGAAGATATTTGAAGGAGTTTGCCTGTTGTCAAGTGTACTACCTACAAAGAGTTGGTGGATCGAGTTATACATGCAGAGCTAGAGCTTAATCCTTGTGAAGAAAAATACATACAAATAAAGGAACACAGATGCCCAAGTGCAGGCAAAGCTGCAGAAGAAAAAGCACCAGCGAGATAAGTTGAGCAATTATAATTAGCCTCATTGCGAGAAGAGACACCCTTGACATTGCAATCTAACTATTAGCAAATGCAAAACACCGATCATAAGATCAAGGATTGTCCTCTCAATCTCAAAACTCAACCCAAAGTAAACCGGGAGAATAACTTAAAGCAACATAAGAATGAGTGGCAAAAATCTCATAAAAATCGACACAAGAAGCAAGATAACAGGAAAGGCAGGTCAATACTACTTTCAACCCCAACAGTAACCGCAACAAGTGATGGTGTCTCAACCGTATAAACAACATCCCTTTGGATTGCAGTGCTGATAATACATGTAGTCGCCACTAACGTATCAACACCCATTGATGGTGCATTACCAACAGAAGGAGCCCGAGCAGGCAATTCTATCGTCAGCATTTATTATGATGTTGCAAGGAGCCTGCAAAGCTCCTGACTAACATGTATTATCTATCTTTAAGAAACCGACAAGACTATTATTTGACTCGGAAGCATCATATTCATTCATATCAGATAAATTTACATCTAATGCATCGATATCTTCATTACAATCACACCTATTAGTCACTGTCATCTAACTCAAATGTGATTGTTACTCAATATGCTCATGATTTTAATATTATTAATTTATTATCAATGATATGCAAATGATGGTAAATTCATAGTATTTTCATTGATCTAGTTTGATACAATATTGGGTATAGACTGACAATCCATATATCATGCTATTATAAATTATCGTAAGAGACAAATTTTTGTATATCTTATTCAGTCTCTTTTAATTTCAATGGTAATAAAGGAGCTCTCTCTTGTTTAATATCAACAATTAAGACCCATAAGTTGATTTCCCACTAAAGCGTTGGTTATCTGACTCATGTGAATTCCAACAAATTCATTATTGCTTCAATAATATTCCAGTGGTAGTTGATGTATTTCCCGAAGATTTATCTGACTTACCCCCTGATCGTTAGATCGAGTTCACCATAGGCCTACTTCTGAAGACTGCTTCAATTTCCAAAGCACTGTATCAAATGACCGATGTTGAACTCCAGGAGTTTCAGATCCAATTGTAAGAATTGCTTGATAAATGCTTATTTGACTGAACGTTTCACCTTGGGGAGCGCCAATTTTATTCATGAAGAAGAAAGACAGGAGCGTGAGATTGTGCATCGACTACTGAGAGTGGAATAAAGTGATTGTGAAAAACAAGTATCAATTGCCTCGTATAGATGATCTGTTTAGCCAGCTACAAGGTTCTTTGTTTTTTCCAAAATTAGCCCTCAATGCAGCTACCATTAGTTGAAGGTCAAGAATGAAGATGTTTAAAAGAATGTTTTTCGATCTCAATATGATCATTATGAGTTCTTAGTAATGCGGTTTGATTTGACTGATACCCCTACTACTTTTGTGGATTTGAAGAATAAAATTCGAATCGCATATGGATCACTTTGTCATTATATTCACTAATGATATTCTAATTTATTCAAAGAATGAGAACCCCACCCATCATCTCAAAGCAGCATAGAATGTTCTTGAGGAGAACAATTTTTATTTCAAATTCTCTAAATGTGAATTTTTTCTTCGAGAAATGACTTTTTTGGGGCATATTTTTAACAAACCTAAAATCTATGTGAATCAAACCAAGATTTAAACAATAATGGAATGGCCGAGGCCGAGCACTATTACGGAGATCCATAATTTCCAAGGTTTAGCCGACTATTATCAGAGATTTGTTGAAGGCTTCTCTATTATTGCTGCACCTCTATCAATGTTGACTTAGAAGGATATTAAGTTTGAGTTGTTTGATGGTTGTGAGCTGAGTTTTCAGAAGCTCAAAAACTACTTGGTGGCCACCCTAATTCTTATTATTCTTTCCGACATCGATGGATTTCAGAACTATAATGACACTTCATATCAAGAATTGGAATGTGTTCTCATACAACATAATAGAGTTGCAGTTTAAGCTTCTAGACAACTTAAGGTGCACGAGCAGAATTATCATACTCATGACTTGAGAGATCGCCGCAGTTATTTTTTGCACTGAAGATTCAAATACATTACTTTTATGGTGTTACTGTGAGGTCATCACCGATCTTAATTACTTAGAAGAATATTTTTACTCAGAAAGAGTAGAATTTAAGATAAAGACGATGTCTCGAGTTGATGGATTATGATCTACATATTCAATTATCACCAATGTAGAGCGAATGTGGTTGTTGATGCTCTAAGCAGAAAATCCTCAACGTATACAGCTTGGATGATCTCTTGGGAGCACCGGTTAGTATGGGCGACGGAGTAACTCCAACTAGAGATTGTATTGATGGTAGCCCATCCAACCATTTATAATTTGTCGCATCTGCATACAAGAGTAGATTGAATTCGTGCAACTCAGATGAAGGATGCAAAACTATTACCGCTTAAATAACAAGCTTGGAATGGATTGAAGCCCAAGTTTAGTATTGATCAAATCAACACTTCGAGATTTCAAAACTATTTGTGTTCCAGATCAAGCATGACTTAAGCAGGAGATACTCTGTGAAGCACATTCTACTCATCTAGAAAGTACCAAGGTTTATCAAGACCTCAAAGCACTATTTTTGTGGTCGGGTATGAAGACTGATGTAGCTAAGTTTGTAACCAAGTATTTGACCCATCAGATGTTCAAGGCATAACATCAGAGAACTGGTGATCTGTTGCAACTCCTTCCCATTCTAGCATTGAAATGGGAGGTCAGGATGAAATTTATTATTGGATTGGCTAGATCAAAGTAGGGACACGACGTGATTTAGGTTGTGGTTAATAGGCTCAATAATCCAACTCATTTTCTACCAATCAAGAAGAATTAATCAGTGGAGAAGTTAGTCAATATCTAAATAGGCAATACTGTTCGCTTGCACGGGATACCAACTGTCATGGTATCTGATCGAGATGGGAGATTTACTTTCGTGTTATGGAAGTGAAAGGAACTTTGAGCACGATATTAGACGTTAGAACGGTTTTAAATCCTTAGACATTTGGGACTGAAGGATGTGGGGAGAATATATTCCATTAGTGGAGTTTGCTTATAACAACGGCTTTCAAGCTAGTATCAGCATGACCTTGTACGAGGCACTTTATGATAGTAAGTGAAAATTCCCTTTTTGTAGGTTCAAGATAGAGGTGTAAACAAGTCAAACATGAGTGAGCCCAAGCTCAGTTCAAGCTCGGCACGTTTGTTTAACGAGCCGAACACGAGCTGTTCATGAGCAAAGAGTCGTTTTGACAATTCTAGTCATTCAGTCGTAGGATGTTAAGAGTTAGGGTGAGATTTAAATCTTATTATTTATATTAAAACATCATTTAAATATAATTTAATATATTTTTATTCTCTTTTAATTAATAATTTTAATTGATTATAAACATTCGTAACCTTATATTCAATTTAATTTTTTAAAAATACTAATCATCAATATTTTATATATATATATATATTATTTCACATCAAGACGAGCCGAACACAAACGAACAAATCTTTGTTCATGTTTGACTTTTTTTATATGAAGTGTAAAAAATTTATTCGTGTTCGACTCGTTAACTTAGCGATCGAACACAAACTTCTTAACAAGCCGAACACGAACTGTTCGCGAACAACGAGCCGTGTTGACAGCCCTAGTTCAAGATTAGTGAAGGACGAATGTTCGAACCAGTTAATTAATCAAGCCATTGAGAAGGTTCGTTAGATTCAATATCGACTACATGCGGCTCAGGATTGTTAGAAGAAATAGTTTGACCCCAAGCACAGAGAGATTGAATCAATGTTTGAGATTTTGTTTCTCTGAAAGTTTCACCTATGCATGGAGTAACAAGATTTAATCGGAGTGGAAATCTTCAGCCTCGCTTCATATTCGTTTTGAGGTGATCGATAGAGTTAACAATTTCCTACCATTTGACTCTCACCCCAAGACTTGAAGGAGTACACATCTTCCATGTCTCCCTTCTTCGACGTTACGTGCATGAAAATTCTCACATCATCCAGTGTGTGCCCCCGGTAATCCAGGTATAACACGACTGCACTCATGTTATATCAAGTTTTATGTGTTCTTGTAAGACCAAGGACTAAAGTGAATTCCATGAAGTACAGATTGTGATAGATGTAAGCTAGCCCTCAATTTAAACCTTTTTGAAAGAAGATTAAATGTTGTTACCTCCCCCTAGAAAAAGATTTTGGTTTACTCATGTTAGCTAGTTTTCTAATATAGAAATCGTTGAAATTCAAAATAACGCAAAATAAAGTAAAATTAAAAATAACTTCATTGATATGAAATGAGATATAAATAACCCTTACATGAATTATAGAAAAAAGATAATAAAAAGAAATAACATGAAAAGAAAAGATATATCACTTAATATCTCGAAAAATCAAATCATATTAATTATTTGGAGATTAAAAAAAATAACATAAAATATGAAAGCCTAAAAGAGGAAAGAAAATAACTCATAATCTAAGGAAATAAATAAAATAGGAAAGAAAATAACTCATTAATCTAAGAAAATAATTTATTTCTCATAATTTCTTACAGGAATAAATTATTTCTTAGTATAACTCCTAACAATCCCCTCAAGTTGAAACATGGTTTAAAACCATGTTCAACTTGAATTTAAAAACTCCAAACAATGGCCGAGGAAGATCCTGAGAGGTAGAACTTGAAGTCTTCATCCATAGTGTTGTCTTACTACAGTTCTTACAATGCATGTAGGTAAGGCGGAAGGCTCTTACAAGTAATGTTGCAGGGGAGTTTGCAGGGAAGTAAATAACAACAGTTGTAGTTCATGCAGTGTCTGTAGGTAGACAGAAAGCTCCTATCAGTAAAACTGCAGGGCAGTTTGCAGAGAATTTAGACAACTGTGATCGTCTTTTTATTGCAATTTCTGCAGTATCTTTAGGTAAACGGAAGATTCCTATAGATAATGATGCATGAGAGTTTGCAGGGAAGTAGACAACCAACAAGAAAAGTTGCGGGGTATGCCCTGCAGAAAAACAACTCAAGAGGTTGGCCTCGTTGCATGAAAAGGCTTTAGAGGAGGACGTGTTGGAAGTAGAATTCAAGTGGAGGGCCTGCTGCAGTGAAAGCGCCATAAAAATTTGATGCAATTTCTTGCGTCTTCCTTCTGATTCGACAGGAAAGCACTACAACATTAGGAAAAATCTTCCACTGTAAAGAAGGGAACCAAGGGCAGCATGAAAAGAGGCACCTGTAAAAAAATGTCTTAAACAGGAGGATAATGACTTGCATGGGCTTCCATCACATAAGCAGCCATGAAAACACGTGCACAAAATAATCCACTGCACTGACTGTATAGAAAATTGATTTGAGGCCATCACTAGACAGTCCCCCTGCTTGGTCATACATCCACCAGTGCCTTCACAATTGTAATGGAAGCCAAAGCGGTGGCACCAAGCAAGTATCTTAGGGAAACAGGGAAGCCCGACTACTGGAAACTAAGATGTCGGACTGCTATAGGGAACAGATGCCAAAAAACAGCAAGAATGACTTGTTGGGAAGATGGCGGGGTAGTTCACCTCCAACGATAAGGACTTGCAAAAATTCAGGAAAGTCAGACTGTTGGATACTAGGAAGTCGAACTACTGAAAATCTATAGGAAATCAGGAAAATCAAACTGTTGGAAATTGGGAAGTCGGACTACTGCATGGAACAAGCGCAACAAAAAAAAACATTGGGAATAATAACAAGGTAAAAGGGTGGCTAAGATGTGGAGGGAAGACAACTGGAAAATAGCTCCCCCTTTCCATCTTTGGCGGAAGCCAGAAAAGAATTAGGATTTCTACTATAAGTGCGTTTAGCTACCCTCTTATCTCCGACAGAAAAGTCATAGAAATATAGACGGGCATGAGCGTGACAGCTAAACCAACTCCAAAGCCATCGATGAGCCTCGCCAGAAGAGTGTAAACATTTGGAGGAGTGTAAACATTTGGAGGCCAAAGCATCATCACTCCACTAACAAAGTAAAGAATTGATGAGAAAATCAGCATAAGACGCCTCCCATATCGTTTTGAAACGGGTTCAAAGAATGTAGTAATGATAGTAGCCCCGATAAGTGATCTGGCGACGATTAATCCTTCAATATTAGGTTGTGTTTGCAGTTTAAATTCTCTTTTAATATGGATAACTCCATCAATTGTGGCATTGTCCCAGCCCCGCAACAAGTTGCCTATAGTGGCAACTATGGCTATAAGGACAGCTCTGTCCATCTTTCCGTAGGGAATGGAATGTTAATCAGAAACAATTATCATGCTTCGAGGATAATCGGGAAAGAAAATATCAATCAACAGAAGTAAAAAACGACAAGTTGGATGATCAATGCGAAATATGCCCATAGATGACCCTCTACACAAAGCTTGCAACACTCTCTCCAACTCGTCTTTCAAGAACATCTCTATGAAATCTCCCAGATCCTAAATTTTGTACGCCATGAGCTCCAAAGCATAGTTATAACCGCTCTGTCAAAGTGTTGACCTTCACATTCAAAAGAATCAATGCGATCCCGGGCCTTTTTGATTGAGACAAAACTCTAAATCCCTAGATCCCAAAATCCTGTATGAAATATGAACTCACACATTAGAGCTAGGAGAAAGAGTAGAGAGGTCGGGAAGGACTGTGTTGGAAACCGGCGAAGCATGCTTCCCCCCAAGCACAAAGGGGACGACTGCCAGGAAATAACTGCAGCCCTGCGAGTAAAGCAGACGGCTGCTAAAGAGGAAGCTGGTGGTTGTCTGAAGAGAAGAATGAAAAATTATTGTTTTAAAATACCAAAACGAATGCCCCTCTCTTCCCGCACAGAGGATGGCAGAAAGGGGGTCCGACAGTTTTGGATGGAGGACCAACAGCTAGGATAGGAAATTTGTCTCTGATACCATGTTGAAATTCAGAATAATGTAAAATAAAGCAGAATTTAAAATAATTTCATTGATATAAAATGAGATATAAATAACCCTTACATGAATCTTAGAATAGAAAATATAATAAAAAAATAACATGAAAAGAAAAGATATATCACCTAAAATATCCAATAATCAAATCATATTAATTATTTGGAGATAAAGAAAATAACATAAAATAGGAAATGAAATAACTCGTGATCTAAGGAAATAAATATAAAATATGAAAAAAAAAATAACTCCTTAATCCAAGGAAATAATTTATTTCTCATAATTTCTCACAGGAATAAATTATTTCCTAGTATAACTCCTAATAGAAATAATAAATTTTCATCAGCCTTCAAGAAATAATCCTATGTTATCAATGATTAAACCTACAAATGTAAGCCATTCCTATGCATTAACGTCAATTTGACGTTAGATATTTAGGGTTGAATAAAAACCACTCAAAAAATTTAAAGCTTTGGCATTATGTATTTGAGAAAATCCCCTTTCTAGGTCACAAACGGTTTGTACCCTACAAAATCTAATGCGAAAAAGAGACAAATCTAATATTGCTATTAAGAGCCAATCGATTTAAATAGTTAGCACAATTACAAATATTAAGAAACAACTGACTAAACAAATTGTGTCCCTAGTCAAAGCTACACATCTAAAAAGAAATATTGTCAGGAATCTAGAATTAGGACATCAATTCCTGATACTTGCTTAATGACCGAGCATAATCCAACATCCTTAAAAGTTTGAGTCAAACTTCAATTGGTTAAGCAAGCCTACAAAAAATATTTAAAGAAAATCTTAAGTTAATTCTTAACGACTCAGTAAAATTTGAGTTTAAAAATCTGGAGTTGATTATCAGTTGGTAGCATAGCCTATGGGCCAAAAAAGCTAATGCTAACCCTCAATGTGTGAGCATAAACTATATGGTTTAAATTCTCAAGTAGAATACAGAGTAGCAGGGCATAGTTTTAAGGACAGAAAAGCTCAAATCAACATTCGATGGTCGAGCATAACCTATAAGCCTAAAAATTAAGATCATACTTAGCTAATCTAGCAAGCCCGCATAACAAAACAACTCTCAAGTAAACCTCCAACAATTGACCATAACCTACATGCCTAAAAGGCTCAAGCCAGTATTTAGTTGATTGAGCATGATGTACGAACAAAAAAAGTTCAAGTCGCCCGTAAAAAAATACTGCAACTTGAGTTTAACTTTAGTTAGTTGAGCATAAGCTACAAGAAAAAAAAAAAGACACTTCAGGTTAACCCTAAAGAAACCAAGCATGGCCTAAGAACATGAAAAGCTTTAACCGATCCATATTATCAAAGTATAGACTATAAGTGATCGAAAAAAGCTCCAGTTAGCCATCAAGATCAGAGCATATAGACCGTAAACCCAAAAATCTCAAGCCAAATTCAATTGGTTGAATATAGCCAACATGTCAAATTCGCTCAATTCATCTCTAAATGGAATCACATAAATTACGAGCAAAAAATATAACTTACTCTTTAATTGATTGTGCATAGCTTATAGGCTAAAAAGCTCGAGCCAAAACCTAATAGCTGAAAATATAGTCTACATCCTAAAAAGTTTGAGTGTGATTTCAATTTCAATTGATCATAGAACATGCAAGTTCCAAGTCGCCCATTAAAAAATGAGGAATAGCCTCCAAGCTAATGAATTTAAATTAAGCAATCAAGCAAAGCCTAAATATTACAATGTTTGAATGGCCTTTGAAAGATAGACATTTTTTTAGATTAAATATAATAAATGGATTCAACTTAGTATTATAAATCCTGAATAGACTGAGTTCTTGCATAAAACATAATAAAATTCATATAACTATGGAAGTTACAATCAAATAAAGTAACTGATTGGTAGAGAAATGGCCAAAAAAGATCCTAATTAAACTTTATATTTATGTAAATGTTGATGGACCAAAGTGACATAAAAATAGCATAGAAAAACTTTTTTATTAACTATCAATTCATAAAAGATATATATCTAAGCCAAGGTGATTTTGAAAAAATAAAAAAAGGCAATCATAATCAAAGAATCATGTACATAAAAGACCAAATAACATGATTAACACTCAATTGGCGTAGCAATATATAAACTAAATAGCTTGACAAAGTCTAATCTACTAAATCTATTAAAAGATAGAATACCACAAAATTAATAACTCTGTAAAAAATCGAATGCCAACTTAAGGTCAAGCAAAAAGACATAGGTGAGCCCAAACAAGGAAAGGGTCCAATAAATAACTCGGTAGCTCTCATATGGAATTTGACTGAATGACCTCCACAACAATTAATAAAAAGCCCCTCATTCAAAGAACAAAATGAAAAACTACATTCTAACAAAAATTCACAGTACAATCTTCATTCCTACAAAAAACTTGTCACTCATTTCACCTTTGGGAAAATGCGCTTCTTAATGAAAACATGAGGTCTTGGATGCCTAGTCGAGCATGAAAGATGCAAGAAAATGAAAAGAAGAAAGGGCTCACATCAACCATACAGGGCGGGCACACATATTGCTCATCGATAAAATAGGACAGGCGGTCTCATTGAGGAGGCTTGATTTAGGGAAGGAAGGCCCATGAGAGAGTTTCAACAATGACCAAGTAAATTATTATGAGCCAAAATAATCATTCACCCATCAAAACATCTCAGTAGAGCCAAGATACCATCACAATAACGTCAATCCCCTAAGTTCCAAAAAAAAAAATTTATTGGACATGATCAATAGAAAGGAAATTATTTCTCAGTAAAGAAGGTGACAAAATTGTCGCATGCTCATCAACCATGAATAAAATCAAAGATGCCCTATGCAACAACCCCTTCTAGATAATAGGAAATGGAAATCATATATTTTTCATGTGCCAACCACTTTAGAGACAACATGTATTATGCCAAGGAAGGAGTTGACCTTGAACATCATTACCCTTAAACACCATTACATGTTAGTTTGTTTGGGGAGTGGGAGCATAAAGGAGATAGATGAACTACTCATATCAAAGCGTTGGAGAAAATCAACTTAGTATTGTGCCTCTTCATTTAGATACACCAACTCAATCTATGTACTTGTCCACCCCTAAGGTCTCACTTAGTTTGGAAAGTTTGGGATTTAGAAAAAGTTAGTTGAATCACTGAATGACAAACCTATGATGCATGGACACTTCCAATTAAGAAGGCATGTAGTGTTAAATGTATCAGACACAGACACCCAGCACGTGCCGAAACACGCCATAGAAGTGCTTGATTTTAATAATATTAAAGCAAAATAGAATAGAAGATACGCACAGGACACCCCTGTCCTATATATATAATACAATTCTTTTATATATATATATAACCCCTAAATTTCAATTTTTACATGTATGTCGCTTTGCATATACATAAAAATGTGCATTTCACAATTTAAAATTGAAAATAGTGATATATCAAATGTGATATAAAAGATTTGGGTGGCATTAAAAAAAATCAAATTTTAGGTGTTAGATATGTAAATACATAAGAATTCGGTGCCAAAAAAGCAAATGATCATTTTATTTCTTTTAATTAATAATTGATTTAGAGGACTTAAATTTTGATGTAATACAAAATAATATATAATTACTTTTATAAATTTTGATTATTTTAAATATGTTTAATTCATTTTTAAATATAAAAAGATAAAATATATAAAAATTATATTAACTAAAACAGGGAACAAAAGTGATGTCAAGCAAGCTCTTAGGCTTTGTTTGGCGCAGCTGCAACTTCTCAGTTTTCAGCTGCAGCTGCGCTGCCCCAGAAAGCAGCTGCGACGCAGCTGCGGGGAAGTTGGTTGTCTGTTTGGTGCAGCTGTGTGAAACCAGCTGTCGGGCAGCTGTTTATGAAAAAAAGACCATACTGCCTCTGTTTGGTAAAACTGTTTAAAAGAAGAGTATAACAATCATTTTTTTGAAACTTTAATAAGCCTCAAAGTGCTTACAATTTCTTTCTAATTATAATAATACCTATTATTTTGTATAAAATAAAAAAATGTATATTTTTTATGTAACTTGTGTAAGCTACATATTTTAAAATATATATTTTAAAATA
>NW_018164444.1:72746660-72759552 GCF_001263595.1 Phalaenopsis equestris | reverse complement strand
TAATTTCTTTCTAATTATAATAATACCTATTATTTTGTATAAAATAAAAAAAATGTATATTTTTTATGTAACTTGTGTAAGCTACATATTTTAAAATATATATTTTAAAATACAATATATTTTTAAGAAAAGTAAATTAAATGTTATTTCTCTCATATTTCTATATCATATTATAAAATATATACATAACTATTAATTAAAAATATTAACAATACATTCTAAGTAAAACAACTTAAATACTATAAAATGGCTTTATTTTTCCCTGAGTTCACCCTTCGCTTACTATATTAAAATTACATTATAAGTAAAACAGCTTGTAATTATTTCTGTCGTCCCTTCCTCCTTCGCTTGTAGGTGCACCGACGTAGCCAGTTCGCCCTTCTTCTCTGCACTTCTCGAAGTATTTGGGAAGCATTTGGATCAATAGCAAGCTCTGTTGTCCACGCCGAACGCTAACACCTCGTCTCCTCTGTTCAGCGATCAGGGACGTCGTCGCATTCGGCTCATCCCTAGAAGGAGAGTATTCCTCTTCATTCTTATTTTTCTTCTTCCTCACCTCGCCTCCGCCTCACTCACTTTCCCTCTCTCGTTCACCAGAGAAAACATTTTGCTTGATCGCGAGAGACTGGAGAGCACAGGGTAAAAGAGGGAAAAGCCGATCGATAACGCGGGCCGCAGGGTCGATCCTGCGGCCAGCGTTCCGCCTATTTTAGCAGCGAGTGGCCGCGAACGCGTCATCCAAACAAAAATTTTTTTATCAGCTTCGTGATTTTGGGCCACGCTGCGCTAAATACGCGGCCCCAAACGGAGCCTTAGTTTCCAAAAGTTAGGGTTATTGAATTTATTATTTTTTCTTTTGTATATTCATAATATTTTGTTTATATAATTTGTATATATTTTTTAATGATTTTTATTATAATGGGGTGTCCGACGTGTGTTTGTGTCTTATATTTTCAATAATAGACGTGTCCCCGTGTTTGTATCCGTGCAACATAATAACAAACAAAATCAAAAAAGATGAATCCTTTTCTAGAATGCATGTTTAAGTTCCAAAATAAAACATGACTCTTAGACCACTAGTAAACAAAAGAGATAAGGTGAACTTGGCTACAAAGCCTTGAATATAAAGAAGAAATATGATTGTTGCAAACCTAATTTCTAAAATCAACCAACGTGGTTTAAAAAATCAACACTATTATTCAATAATATTTTTATTTGATCTAACAAGAATATTTTAACAACTGCTTTGTGTTATATCATTAAAAAACACATCATAAAAGCTAGTACATCCTTGAGAGTCAAGATTTACACTCATCTATACACCTTCACTCATGGCAATGATGATCGTTTCAAACCAAAAATGCAGGGCCCGTTAACCACAAGAACCATTGAATGAACAAATTGAAACATCATGACTATGAGCTGAAAAATTGAAGAAACATTGAACCATTAATTACTCATCTCAAGCATGTTTGAGAGAGGTAAATAGCAGCTTAAGTCCCAAATGATTACAATCAACCTTTCCAACACCCAACCTCCACTAAAACATCAATACATTAGCAAATCCCATAGATTGCAACACAAGGAATGGTTATGAGCTTGTTAATGCATAACATGTAAAATGAAATGCTTCTCCTCTGATCACTATTATTTCGTGCAATCAAAAACACCTCTTCTCACTTGCCAATCAACACAGATCAAGCGACACTATAGCCTAACAATTTTACAATGAATAGAAGGTGAGCTTAACTCGAGCCTTTCACTAGTATAGCCAAAAAAAGAAGAATGGTAGTGCAAGTTGCTATTAAGAAGGTGCACTTAATGATCTAAGTGAAAAAGGGATTTTCATCCATAGTGGAACCCAAAACTACAAATAAAAATCCAATGTGGCATTACAAAAGGTCCTTTTGGTAACCTTCTAATCTCTACTATATTAAGAATGGTGAGCAGAAGTCTTAAGAGAAGAGTTCAAGTGCTCATTTTGTAATATTTAACTTGTAAAACGAAGAAGAAGAGGAAGAAGCAAAGCAACTGACTCGTAAGACAACTCTTCCCATGCTCCCCTCTTAATTTTTATGTATTACCTTCACACAAGCTTTCTTAATGATCCACACTACTAGAAATATTTCCTCAACCGAAAGTATCACATAACTCAAAGACATTGTATTTATTATTTATTTCAACATCCATCATCTACATCCTATTTAGCCACAACCACTACTATGGATTGTAGCTGATCAACTTATACCCCCTTCTTATGCCATTTAAAACCTTTTACACCAACATCTAATGATTATTCCATCTCAATTTTCAAATGTCAAATTTAAATATAAAACTTCTATCCTAATGGAATTCAATTTTTCTCTCATATAAAGACACTAATACCATTGTCTAACTCAAAGCCTTATTCTCTCCTTACAAATGCTTAAATCAAATCCACCCAAACCAATTATTGACCAAAGAGACAATATGAGTGAAATGAGAAAAAAGACGGACTTGATCATGACCCTCTCATATCGACTCAAGCTAGAAGCTAGACTTTCCGATGAGCAACCAACTCAATAGGCTTCCATTACTTTTGGTCAACCCCTGAGGCCTCCTATGACTTTTACCATCCAATAATTGTTATAGCCCTTGGCAAATAACCATGGTCTAATAAGAACCACAATCTCTTTTATCATTAGTTCTTTTTCAACAACAGCTCATCCAGGATAGCAAAGTTTCTTCTTGGTAGGCATCCTACATCAAGTCAGATTTCGATGGTGCGCAATGATTGGTTATGTTCTTTGCTTAGAAAGTTAGATTTATTTATTTTTATCTAGCGGAGCTATTAATAGAGCTTTGATCCATGCCGAAAAAAGCTCCACATAAATAAGTTAAGTGTCTGTCATTCATATTATATAAGTTAGCATAATGAGAGCTCCACCTAATCATTCACTCAGAAGGCTAGATTTATTACATGCTATTTGTGGTTTTCATGAGTCATTGGTGCCTTCAACCATAGTCAAGCAATGTTAAAGAGCAGGTGGCTCCAATGTACACTCAATGTTTTGAATGGGCTTCTGTGTATGATTCTAGAACATGTCATTTTAGGGTGAGCAATGACCAAAGTATAAAGCTCTCGTGTGAGAGGAAGATTGCTAAGGCACGCGAGACTAATGTGTTTAGTCATGCATTATATAATTAAAAATATGTTGGTTCAAAAATAACAAGCATTTAACCCTCACGCATATGCTCAAGCTTTTGAATTGAAAATGGGTGAAAACATTAGTGTATAGCACAATCTATGCACGCTTTTGTTTCACATTCCATTACACTTTTCACAAATTGTTAATATTCATTAAAGAGTAATTCTAATTTACAATAGCTCGTATTTTACTAAAAATGATCTCTTCACCAAAGAGCAAGGCTATTCACCCAATATACATATTAATGGAAAATAATTTTCTATAATACAAGAGTTTCACTAAAAACTAAGAGCACAAAAATCTTCATGTTCTTCCCTCCACACTCTAATCTTTCCACTGAAATTCGATGATGGGTTCTTAAGGAACCCTACAGTATGTTTTGGGTAATTTGTATGGGTGAGTTCCTATTTAACCCTTTAGCAAACTCTTTCAATGGGTAGACTCCCAAAAAAATAAAATTCTAACAAGCTTCACACAACACAATTTGAGTATCATACAAGATATTATAGCACTAACACAGCAATTCTACCTGTAATAAAGACAAAAGCATACCTGAAATACACCAAGATTTATGTTGTAATCAGACTCGGGCAGTGTCAATGAAATAGTTAGCTGCAGTTTGTGGTTAGGTGGTATAGCCCGCGCAGCAACATTCTCCGTAAATCCAGCCTTTCCAACAAAATCTAGACCGCATCCAGCAGTATTGCATGGCATTAGCATCACAAGGGCATCAGGGCTAGCCTTGGTGTAATCAAAACTTAAACTTCTTATCATCTGTAGTGGCTCTTCAACAATTCGGCTCATCAGAAAATTAGCCCAGAAAAAACTTGTTATCAAAAGCCCAGACAGCGCAATGCCAACATAGAAAAACCAGAAGCAACCCCAGGCCATTCCCCCAACTAATTTAACAATTCGCTCTTCTCTCTTGAGCGTATCAGGTATAAACGGGCTGAGGCTCTCCAGGACAGTCTTGCACACCCACAACGTCGTCTTCTTCAGTTCATATTTTGTACGTCTTAGCGTTCCAAGAGGATTAACAACAAACAATAAAGAATTATAGGTCAACCATATCGGAAATGTTAAGAATCTAATTAGCATATTAACCTGGAAAAAGATCGCTTTAATCACCAAATCAGTAAGAGAATCTAGAATACTCTGAGCTGGATATTCATGACCTATTGCCGAAGGTTCATCCCATCGGGATGAAGTTTCCTGGCCAATATCTCTCCCTTCAACGTTTTGATCAGACGTAAGCGTCGAAGTCGTAGTTTCTACTCCATTGGAGATAGTCATGTCTTCGATATCGGGAGGGATAGTACCCTGCCTTTCACCGAAGGTGGAAATCTCAAGGTTGGTATCGGATTCGCAAGTCGGAACGTTTGTGTCCAGGTTGTGGCGAGGCTTAGTAACCCGGAAAGAAGAACGACGACGGCGGAGGGACGTCGCTGAAACTTTTAGTAGAGTAGCATCAGTGCCTTCATTCTCCGGTTGATGTCCAGTCATTCCTGGCGGTGAAGAAGGCAAGGAATCAAGGCTTTCGTTGAAATCCGGCATTGCAGAGTCGTCAGAGGCATCGAAGAAGGGATCGGAGGAGTCTCCGCCGCTGCTAATTGCTCCCTCCATGGAGGGGGTGGAAGAAGAAGGATCGAAGGGGGGATGAAGGACGGGGTAAATTAGGAAAAATTATTCCATCCGATCTCCACCGTTCGGATCATTTTTGTTATATGGGTACGCCTCAAAAAGTATTGAAGTGAAACGGTGTATTTCGTAATAACCCAAAATAATTTCATAATACTTCCCAAATAACTTTTGTGCTATTTTAGCATTATTTTTGGGTTATTTTGAACTTATTGAAGAGAATTTCATATATTCATTTCAATAACCCCGAAATAACATTCACGGCAGATGTTATTTCAGCACTATTGAAGTGAAACTGCGGAGATTATTTTGGGTTTATTCAAGTGAAATATATGTGTTTCTCTTCAATAATTTTAAAATAACATCATTGGTTCCACTCCAATAACCATGAAATAACATCTGCGGTGTAGCACACGTAGCGACATATTATTGAAGTCAGCAAGTAGAGCTAAGCCCGTAGGTCCAGATAAATTTTTTTTTCCCAATTGAAGGCTTTGAATGAAAGTTTTGGTTGGTTAAAATATTATATTTAAAATTTTGGATGGTTAAAATATTATGTTTAAAATTTTCGGTACTTAAAATGTTATATTAAAATATTTTGAGTTTTTGCATGTAAAATTCTCCCTTTTTTTTTTTAAAGGAAAATTTACATAAATAGCACCAAATTCTTATGTATGCTGGTCAAGCACTTTTGAAAGATGAACCAATTACCAACTCTTTTATAAGATAAGGTGAGTTAGTTTAAACGTGTGTGCAAAAAATAAACGTAAATAACTTCGTTAAGTGTCTACTTTTGATTATTTTTACGTATATTTTATTATACTTAATTTTATTGTGGGTTAGAGAAAAATTGTTACCTTATCGGATGAGTAGTAAATATTGGTAGTTGATGAATACCATATAATAGTAGATGTTAGACTACATGTGAGCTACTTCATTATTCTTTCTACGAGAGAGGAGATCAATAATTGAGAAGGTAGAAATTAGCGACTGACATACATGAATGATATAAGGAATAAAATTATGTTATTGAAAATATTGATTGCGAACATGAGTTTATAGTTCGCCTTAACTTGCTTCATGTATAAAGCGTGATTGGCGCTTAGAAAGACAAATATTAGACATTAATGATTGATTAATATGGATCCTAGTTGTTAATAGGCATAAGGATATTGTTTATGAGAAAGTCAAACATTTGGTGAAATTGAGTGGTGTAACTTGGTCCTTTTCCTTATATGAGCAAAGATGAGATAACATTGAAGGAAGGTGCAAACATTGGGGTTAGAGAGACATCAAATATTAATAAGTTTGAGATAATAATTGGCTAGAAATGTTAAAATAAAGTGAAAATTTATGATTGTTCTCATAATGGTATGGTGAACTAGCTGCTGTAGTGCTTGCAGAGCAAAAAATGGTAAAGAAAATGCAAAAGAGGAAAATCGAACAAGATGTTTTGTGAAATTTCAGAAAAAAATCAAAAAATATAAAGAACTACGTAATCAACTTTCTTAAGACAACCAAAGGGTATTATGGTAATTATTAATTAATATCCTATTATAAAAATACTTAATATATAAAGAAGTAATAAGAAAATGAATATAAGTAGACATATAGTTCAACCGCACCACAAGTAGGTTCAATCAGCATTCTGCATCAATTGCCCTCCACATAAAAAAAACTTAGCTCGAGTTCTCATACTTGCATTCTACTACCATCAAGCGGGTAATACACATAAATGTCATAAATGTTAAAATTAGGAGAAATGCTAAATTTTGGAGGCATTTCAACCGAATAAGCATTATCATTTATCTATGCAGTAATTCGAAATGATTTATATTTTCTAGGCTTGAACTTTGAATATATTTATGTTATAAAATGCTCTTTCCAAAAGTAAACCATAACGGGGTCTTCAACAAAAAATTCTTTGTGGATATGGTTTTGGTCAGAAGTTTATATTTAATGATGTTAACTGTAAGGGAGCCTTGCACCTCTTGGACTAAAGTAGTAAAAGCAATAGTAATATTGTGACAACAACATTAATAGGTATTTGTAAAACCGATAGATCATCCACTTGGTTTGATCCCTTCGTGTAGACAATATTAAATGGAGTACGGCCTATATACCAGTTTATCGATGAATTATAAGCAAATTTGGTCTAATACAAGATCTGATCCCATATTCTTAGGTTGCTTATTGGCTAAAAATTTGATCATATTAACAAGTGTTTGGTTGGTAACTTTGATTTGACTGTCAGTTTGTAGATGGTATACTAAACTCAACTTCAGGTCTGATTAAAATCACTTCCAAAGATCACAACAAAATTGACTTACTAATTTAGCACCACGGTTAGATGTTAAGCTCAAAGCTATGCCATATAAATGAACAATCTCTTTGAAAAATTCTCGCCACATTGATGACATTCAATGTCTTTTTGCAAGCAAAAAAATGAGACATTTTGTAGAATAGGTCCACCACCACCAAAGCCAAATCTAGTCCATGTTTGGTTTTACCCAGTCCTAGTATAAAATCAAGGCATAGATCTCCACAAATTGTGTGTGGAATCAGTAAGAGACTGTACAATCCAATATTTTATGAAGTTGCCTTGCATTTTTTGATAAATATAGTTGCATTTGACATATCTCACAACTTCTTCTCTCATCTTAGGCCAAAAGAAATGTGCTTGTAGAAGTGTCATGTCTTGTCTCATCCCAGGTGTGTGGTCAATCCGCCACTATGAAATATTTGAAAGCATATGGGTGTATTAGACACAGATAATTGATTTTCCTTTAACATTATCCATATTGTCAAGAATAATCTGAAAAATATTGTTGCACTTGGCATCGCTTCCATGGTTCAGAAAAAATTGAATCCTCCCCATATAGATCACTGATGGATTCCAAGTCGGTGATATTGATAAATAAGGAAACCAGTATACTAGCTCATCCACTCAAAGCATCAACAACCTTGTTGGACTTTCTTAGCATTTGAGTGAGCATGAATTTCTATGGCAAGAAAATTTGGCAAAATTGCTCTTAGGAACAAATCAATCTGATTTTGTATGGCTCTACAAGGGTTTAGAAGACTGAACATGTCAGTAGGTAACACCTGGTCAATAACTCTTTCACTTATCATAGTGTGGTTAGTAACTATAACTCCAAGCAACATAGTTTGGTCTCTACATTCGGAGAGGAACTATGGTTCAATAAGCATAATGAAAGCAGATTTTCCATCTTAGATGGTTCTTCAAGTGAAAGTGCGGGTGAATTATTATGTAGAAACCAAAATTTTCTTCCTTGCCATTTGAATACATAAGCGTTGCTTATGCCATCATACCAAACTCCTGAATCATATTGCTAGGGTCTTCCTAATATAATTTGGCAAACATCCATGTCAAAAGCATCACAAATTACTTCACATTTACATGTCTTCCCTATAGATAATGAAATCTGATAGGGCTCAGTTATTGTGGTTTTAACATCTTTATTTGCACATCTTATTTTATAAGGATTGAGATGTTTTGAAGTCTTCAATTGCACCACCTTGAACATCTTTTGAGAGACAAGATTTTTGGAGCACCAGATGTCGATAAGGAGGTCACATAACTTCTCTGTAATGTGCACCTTATGTGTAAATTTTGATGTATAAGAGAGGTGCTTGTTTGTTCTGGCTCCCCTTCATCTTTTGTCAGACCCTTACACTTGTCGATTGTGTGATAGCTGCAGTATTTTCTTCCTCTTCTGGCTCACCGTCTAACTGTTGAGCTTGAACCTGATTTAGAAAATCATTAGAGGAATGCTTTGGTTGGAGACAACGAAAGCGCTTTGATGGTCCTAGTTTGCGGTATATGTTATATTTGGTTATGCTTTATGATGCCATCAACAACATTTAGATTTATCGGTTGTTGGACTTGAAGCTAAATCATTCTAATGTTGGGGTTGTAGTGTTGCTACTATTCATTTGGTGGCTTCCCTCATGACTGCTTCTACGATTGAAACTTAAGAGTTTGGGTAAGATGCATTTCAACTTTATTAGCAATTGATGGTCTGTGAAAAATAGTAAATTTAAATCATTTCCAATTTATCGTCTATAGCCTCCTTGAGACCTCTAATATACCTTGCAACTAACTATTAATCGACGTCATTCATATTATTGTGGGCACTTAGCAGTAAAATTCTTCTATATCAAAATGATTTCCTTGGGGGTACTATGGATAAAGCATTTGCTCATAATCAAATGGGAGAAAATAGTTTATCATAAGCTCCTTCATCCTCCTCCAACTTTGAGTATAGCTTTTACTCTCTCGTATGTGGGTACGAGTGTGCTAAAACCCACCATGCACTGACTCCACATTGTAGTTTAGATGAGACATATTTTACTTGTTTGCCTACCAAAATATCCATATAGTCAGAGTAGGAATTAACTGATTGTTCTCAATTGAGTTAGCCACTACGTGTAGGTGAACATTAAAAAAACGAAATATTAATTCTCACCTTGTATTCTCCCCCATTTCTTTTGTCATAGTTTCGTTGTTACCAGTAATTTGGTTCGCCCATAGCAATGCATGGGTTTGATCATATTCTAACAAGATCGGTCGCCAACAATGATGGTGATCTTTGTTAGTCACCAAATAATCAAAATGATTGGTTAACTCTATTCGTTAGGGTCGTCATGGGTATGAGTTATACCAATATTCTCTCATAGAACACGTGTGTTTGCTTACCCACATGTGTGGTTGTAGTGGGATGCAAGGCCATATTTTTTATCATGTGCAGTTATATTCTCATCTAGGGGTGTAAACGAGTCGAACACGAGCAAGCCTAGGCCGAGCTCATATTCAACTTGTTAAAAAATTCAACTGTCCATGCCCGACTTGTTTATATTTCGAATACAAAAAAACTTGTTCGTGACTGGTTTGTTTGCTTCGCGAGCCGAATATGAGTTGTTCGCAAACAAAGAGTTATTTTGACAACTTTAGTCATTATATATATAGTATGTTGGTTGGCAGTTTCGACGTAAGTCTTCTTTGTCCTAGGTGAGGTGGACAAACACATGTTGCCGTCCATATTTAATATATATATATATATATATATATAATCGAAGGCTATTATCCGGACCCCGGTCATCTCTCATGTGCCTAAAAATTGGAGTATCACACTCTATACTCCGGATGAAACGAACCTCAAATCAGAGGGGAAAAACAAACCGAATCGCCATGTTCAACTGTGAGCCAACCGGTGGTCCGGTTCGGGCTGGCTTAATAATAGCCTCTGCATCGAATCCAATTGAACCGACATCGAATTGGGTTCAACCGGCAAATACCAGCCAGTTTGACCATAAATTATTCTTTTTAATACTTCAGCGGTATTGTCAAAATATGGTGGGCTCTGCATGGGACATTTCCAATGGAGAGGAAAGGTAATAAATGGAGTTTGATGTGAGGAATGATTACAACTCCTCATTGCTACGTTGGAGATTTAGGGAGGATTGGAGGAAAAGCAATCAACTCAACTTTGAAAGATTTTACTCCTAGATTTTGATTATATTTATTTTTTATTCATTTTTTTGAAATTTAATTATTATATTTTAAAATAATTTTTTTTCAAACTTATTGTGGAGTTTATTAATATATATAACTTCATTTTATATTTTAATAATCTCTTTTTAAAATATATCATATTTATAATTTATTACATCATTCGATTTAATCCCGATCAAACTAGTGAACCTTTAACCTTTTCTTATTTAATTTGATGTATAGGTCCCATTTTAACAATATATTTCATAGAGGGGGTTCCTTATCAAATTTTCATTTTGTAACCTTTTTGGTGATTGATGCGTAGGGAGCCATATCATGCTATATATATATATATATATATATTATTTTGCCCTCATTAATATTCCATATAAATTTTATAGCTATTAACCGGGATACCTGAATGCCAAATAAACCGACAGAAGTTCCAAGCAAATCCCATCCTACTGAAATTATGCAGACAGGACTTACGGTTCGGTTGGAACATACGTGTCAACCTATTTATCACTACATTTAAACCGCCAGATTTAGCCTTCTATAGACGCACCATAAGCCACTCAGTACTTTAGTATCACCCGATATATTTTATGTTCTATTTTACTTAAAATAAATCAAATAAAAAATATTATTAATTATAATAAAAATTATTTTTCATTTTTTTATTTGACGGAAAATAAATTGAAATTGCTATTTTTTATCAAAGATTGCTGTGAATCACATCAAAAAAAATTGAGGTATTAAGGTATTTTTTTTGTGTTTGAGGTGTATGAATTTGTCATCTGATCATTTATGACTTGGTCGGCTAAGCTTAGTTGACTCGGGATTAGTTTTGTCAGTTGATCCAACTTGGTTGACTATCCTCGATCCTTGAAGAAAAGCTTGGGATGGTTTATGAAAATGGATCTTCATTTGAATTGTTGTACTTGGGGGTAGGCTAGTGCATCAAGTCGAATTCTTATAGTACTTGAGTCCGATGCTCTTTTATCTTGTTTTCGATCGGACAGCTGGTTCTCGGAATATTTAGTTAGATGGTTCTCACGATCCCCTAACTGTGAGCCTACCTTTAGCATCTTTTTCCGTAGATTTTCTTAATACGAGTGTAGAAATTTTTTTTGATGTACAATTGCAATTAATAAAAAAAAATCAACAGTATTTTCTTCAATTTTTTAGGAACAAGAACTAATTTATAAATAAGAGAAATAGTTAATATGTTTTAGAAAAATAATTATATAGAAATAGCACTAAAAAAGATTATTTAATAAAAATTTATAAGAAAAAAATGAATTTATGTTATCAAGCCAAGCCGAGCAATTTGAGCACCAGAGTAGACAACGTCCACGCCTTACGGTACATTTAGAGCGGCAATGCGGTGACAGACGGTGCTGCACCACACCGTAATTTTGTGAGTATGGGTAAATTGAGTTTTGATAGCTTTTTGAAAAAGTTACAGTTGAAATCTGTGTTTTCCCACCGGTTCAAGCTAGATGTGGTGTCAACTTTCTAACTACGGTTTGACTTTTTTCAATATATATATATATATATATATAATTATAATTATCACTTCATCTTTTTGAATATTAGATTATTTTTCAACAGGTCCAAAATTACAGCTGCTCCAAACAGACTCTTAATTGTTCAATTGTTTCGCCCCAAAGTAATTGGCACGAAATGTCTAGTTTTGGCATGAAATCTTTCAAAGAATTTAGGCTGTGGGTGGATTGAATATGAGAGGGACATTTACATGCATACCACTTAATTTTTCTTTATTTAAAAGTCTAACATCTAAACTTCACTTTTTATATTTATACAACCTAAAATTTTTATATCAAATTTTAACTTTAAAAAATATAAAATACACATTTTCATACATCATTAAGGTGGCGTGTATGTAAATAATGAAGTTTAGATGTCAGATATGTAAATACTTAGGAATTGAGTGGTGTGAATATAAATCTTCCCATATGAAAGGAGTATTTACATACATACCACTTGATTCTTTTGTATTTATATATCTAACACCTAAACTTCATTTTTTTTATATTTATACCATCTAAGTTTTTCAATAGCACATGTGCCTTGAAGCTTGGATGCTCTTTGGCGATATGTGAGTTTATTCTTTGCATGATAATAGAACAAAATGAACATCATGGCTTCGATGAAATTGTTAAAATATTGTTCAAGCGAAGAGGCATTTACATGCAGGCCTGACGGTGTAAACGAGCCAAACACGAGCGAGGCTCGTTCATATTTCGAGCTCAAAAGGTGTGTTCTTGTTCAGCTCATTTGTTTAGCGAGCCGAACACGAGCCGTTCACGAACAAAGAGTCGTTTTGACAACCCTATTCAGATAGCCATAAAATGTTAAAGATTGAAGCAAAATTTAAAAATTATTGTTTATATTAAAACATCATTTGAATATAGTTTAATAAATTTTATTATATTTTCTTAATCAATACTTATAATTGATTATAAATCTTTATTGCCTTGTAGTCAATTACGTTTTTAAAAAATACTACTCATTATATATATATATA
>NW_018164444.1:72707680-72746639 GCF_001263595.1 Phalaenopsis equestris | reverse complement strand
TATATATATATATATATATATAATTGATTAGTGAGCCGAACGAGTAGAACACGAACGAACAAAACTTGGTTCGTGTTCGGCCCGTTAACTTAGTAAACGCGTCGAACTCGAGCTTCTTAGTGAGCCGAACGCGAGCTGTTCATGAACAATGAGCCATTTTGACAGCCCTAATGTATTTATAACTTTGATTTCTTACATTTATAACCTTGAAATCTTTAATATAGTATTAAAAAATGACTATCATCACATTTATAAAAGTGAGATACAACCTTTCATAGAAAAAGTACTATTAATATAACAAATTAAAATTTGGGCATTGAATATGTTAAAAATATAGAAGATTTGTATGAAGATATGTATTCAAATCTTAGGTTTTATTATTGTTTATTGAAATATTCATGATGATAATAAAAAGAAAAGTATATGATTAACATGGAATGAAAATTCTACAAATGTACGATAAATTAAAAGCAGCTCACAAGATGATGTGAGTTTTTACATTTAATAATCGAAAAGAGAAAATTTTATGGGATTTTCAGCTTATTTTGATTGAATCACACAACTTTTAGTTTCTCTCTTTTTTAGTATGATGCTCGGCCTCTTTGATTTCTTGTGATTTATCATATTTACTCATGGGTTAATGTTTTTAACCTGAAAGTTTGATCTTTGTTTTGTTGGCATAACCTAAGATTGATAAATGCTTGACTCGCGAAAAAAAAAAACCACTTAATTAAATATGATTTTTGTTAGGTACGACTCATATACCAGATAAGGGACAAATGCTGGAGTGGAGTGGAAGCATCTGTATAAATGGGTGAGTTTCTTTAAGTGAGTTGGGGGTTGTATTTATATATATAAAGAATTTGTAATTATATGAGAACTAATTTTCACTTCAGGAATAGAAACTGCCGCTCTACTCTCATGGACGTAGACACATTGCCGAACCTTGTAAATATCTTGCGTTTTTTAATCTTCATGTGATTTTGTTTTCAGTTCTATTTTCATGTATTTTAGATGAGATAACTTCTAGAGACCAATTAATGATTATCCAATCTCTAATTTCAACAAATTTATGATTGAATTAAATATCTTAACAGAGCAAATCTGACAATGTAAAATATGCTTCACTTTGAATCCAACGGGTATGTTGTCCTAAAATATAGTTAAATATATGGGGTATAATTTGAAGGATTAAATGATGTATAAGGCTCACACTATAGTGCAACCAAGAATTTAATCAGATGAATTCAATATGCCTAATATTACTCAATTTTGAGATCATTAAATTATTTAAATACAAAAAAACTGATTCGTGACTAAATAAATCAATATGAGCTATCTAATGAAGTATTTTAAAAAATTGGCTAGATTTATCAAAACGCCGTTGTTAAGAATTTTAAATAAACCTTCATTACTGACAGAAGCAAAGGTTTTGTGTGCTCCCATTTAGATAGATATTGGATATATGAAAAACTCCAACTATCTATTAATATTTAACATCGATGACTAACAACTACTATTATCATCTAATTATCCTTTGGCCGTCGTTACCTTTTAGTCGTTATCCAACCGCAGTTGCCTAATTACCATTACCCGACTATCATTATTTTACCACCCCCAACCACATTTAACTGACACCATCATCGCTTAACCTAAAAATTTGACAATTGATGCATGATTAACGTTGTCCACTATCACCTAGTCACTATCATCATCACCTAATTATAATCATTCGTTCATCGTCTTCTCACTATTATCTATTAATGAGCATCTTCATCCCATACTATTTTCACCACAATCATTAAAAAATAAGCTAGTGAGACATGTATCATTTTGTATACTCTTTTTCTTCAACTAAAAAGATAAGCAGAGTCTTTTAGATGGGTTATGTCTCGTTGTATTTTTACTTCAATTAAATTAACACATAATAATATCAATGTATTTGAGCCTTTACTTAATATTCACCTTTTTTATAAAATATAAATATTGCTTCTCTCAATATGAATGTATGTATGCATGTATATGTATATATAATATAATTACTAATGAAAAAATGATTACATATGTAGTTCAAATATATTCGAGCACTATATATAATAATATTGTAGATTGTTATACACATGATATATAATAATATACAATAGTGTTATAAATGGTGTGCATAACAGATTCTGTACATAATATTCTCTCATATTCTTCATGACATCAAATCGAATAAATTTACTCTCGTATATTTATTCGTGACATAGTAATTGAGTATCGTGAGAGCACGAGTTTGAACACATAATGCCTTTCAGTTCTCATTAAAAAAAAGAAAAAAAAAAAGAAAAAAAAAAAAGGTAACACCGTCTAAACGCGGGATGTGGGATGAATGATGAACTGGGAAATGTAGTTTGTAATTCAGCGAAAGGTGAGGGGGCCATCGGCATTAATAGAATGTGGGGGCCATTTTGTATATTGTGCTTGCTGGAACCCGTAAAAATTGGCCGAATCTACTTTCCGCGTTGAAAACAATTCTTACCGACACGTGTCTTTCTCCCGATGCTCTTCCCGGTTCCCGCAAGTTCTTCACCTTTTCCACCACCCCGAACCCTTCCGCTCCGACCCTCCACCAAACCTCTTGGTCCTCTCCATCTAAGATAATTCTGTATCCTCACGAAAGGGAGAGCTCGCCGGCTAGAACGCCTCGCTTTGTCATCGTGATAAGTGAAGGGTTTCGTCGCCGGAGCTCCTCCTGATACCGATTGAGACTTCGGGTATCGGCGATCTTAGTCGGCCGACGTCTGATCTACCTTTAGCGGATCGAATCCTTTCCGCTTTCACCGGAGGTATACTTGATCTAGATTATTTATCTTACGACCTTAGCTTCCTAGCTTAGCTAGGATTGTGCTTGACGCCGTTGAGTGTTCCAGATCTTATTGTTTGGGCTCAGTCTGGATTTGCGTTGGATTTAGTCATTGTCGTTTTGATTGTGAGATTGGTAGCTGGCGTCTTCTCCTTGTTGGTCGTTTCTGTTTTTCATCACTATGGTCGATTTTTTGGGTTTCTGTTGAGATGGGAATTATGATTTACTAAAACCAGCTATAGTTCTTTGAAACATTTGAGCTTCATGGGCATCAGTGCTTCATTTTAATTATTATTTTTTGTACATGGAAAGATTTTCTTTGTTTTTATTAATCGGATTTGTTTGTCAAAATGGCCCCTTTAAGGATTCTAGGTGTGTAATAGGCGTCTTCCGCAGATGATTATGAATCTCAATTGCTTTACACAAGCACGATTTGATATTTAGGGGCTGTTTGGGTGTAAGAACGATTTAACAACTCATGTAAATTAGGATTTAGTAAATCTTCAGGTTTTCTATCTTGAAATTAGTTTAGATGTCAAAAGCACCCATTCCAGTTAAATCTAAAAACAATTTGATTATGGTGTAAGAGGATTAGTAGATTTTGATTAGATCTTTAAGTTGTTTTTATTCTTTATTCAAGTTACATGTCAATTAATTAAGACTATGGTGATTAAAATTTAATTTGAAAATTTAAGCTTTAGTGTTAGTTGAATTAATTGGAGTTTACTAAATTAACAAATCAGTAAGCTTTGTTGATTAGTAGAGTGTTTTTAGGCTATTCAATCGTTAATTGTGCTAATTTGGGATTGATTGATGCGTGATGATTTAGGACCAGGTCTTATAATGAAATTAGCTCCAATGCACTGCAAGATTTTAAATGACTCAAATTTTCACGCTTTTATCTTTTTGTTGTTTCATTGTGGAATTATTTTTGAATTCAAACACAAAGTAACTTGATCACCAGGTTTAAACTCCACTTATCTCTACTGCACATAACATGAATTTTATAATTGTCATAGTAGCTTATTTTCTTTGAACATTCTCACATAATTCATGGATATCATGCAAATATGTACTATAATATGAGATAATCAATCAAAATGCTAAAATTCTATTATGCTCTTCAAATGATAATACTAGTGGCCTATAATTAATTCTTAAAAAATAATATTAACAGAGAAATTAACAAGAGACCAATCACACAAATATGATATGCTTCATGGACAAATAACATTTTTAATAAAAAATACAAAGATGACTAAAAAAATTAGTCACGATGATTTATGCACCTTCAGGATTGACCAAATGAATGAAATTTTATATTTCAAGCTTCTCTCAAGACATTTGCTATAAATAAATTCCTTGAAATATTCTTTTCACTAAGACCTTGTCTTGAGATTTATTTTGTGAATTTGTATGTCACTAACCAAGAACCTAAAGTAAATTCAATATCAGTTAGATTATCCTTTATTAAAATAATCTTGATAGAATATTTATAAAAAAATGTATTTTTCATATTGCTTATCTGCTTTATCAACTAAATAAGTTATGATAGATTCATCTTCATAAAGATTATGCTGTATTTCTATTAGAAGTTTAAATTAGATTTTTGTTATATTCTTAATTTAATTTTAAATCCAATTTTTAACTATTGATCAAATATAGATTCAAATTCATGTATATGGTCTAATGTAGATTCAGTTTCATTAAATATGGATTCATAATGTAACTGTAAATCATATTTTTGATTTACTATAGCCTCAGAAGAATATTGATGAACTACCATCTCTTTCAATTGGATCAACTTAAGTCATTCAAGATTCTATTATTAATGTACTTTTCATTGGTTTTAGCTCATATCTTATGGAGTTCTTTTTTATAAATCAATACAGATGCAACAACCCTAATACAATGCTTGTAACATAATTCAATACACAAAGATCTAGATAAAGTCTTAGATAGAGTTTTCAATGAATATTCATTTATTTCATTCTTAAACTCTCGCATATTGCCTTTAATAAAACAAATAGTGGAAACAAAATCGTCTGAAGGAAAATCATGTGCAGTGACACGACGTGTAAACCTTGCACAATGTTTAAACTTGCTAGAATTTCTTTTGTCTACAACTTCGAAATTGATTTTGTAATTCATCCCTACATTATCCATATGGCATACATTTCTCTTTAAGCTTTGTTTCATGCTAGTTCATACCTATGTTATTTCTCACTAAAATAATTAAGCATGAACCATTAATAATGTATAAGCAAGTTTAACCTTTTTTAAAAGCAAATAAATGCTAATATTAAAAAAAAACTCCCAAATTATTGATCAACTTCAAAAATATTCAAAGATCATGTCTTCTATTGAATACAAGAATATAATCTTGAACCTGATGATAATTTTGTTTCTATTATCTTAAATCATAACCTAACCAATTTATTTTAAATTGTGTCATTAACTGAATTATGTTTATTGGCCCAATTAAATATCCTATATTTAGTTTATGTGATGATACAACCATAACATCTAATATCAATTTAATGCATCATACGTTAGGGTAAAGATTTCCAAATATATTTGAATGATTCATAATATATCGATCATGGGAGGGAATTTAGGATTCTCAAACAAAAAACCACAAAAAACCAATAATTTGCTTTATTTAAATGGAAATAAATATAAGAATTAGATCCGTAATAGTAATGTAATGATAAGGTAAATTCAACATATTTGAATTACATAAAACCAATGAGTAATTATAATTTAATGATCACAAATAGAATTTCAGCTCAGTCAAATCTAAACAAAATTTGGAAAACGAGAAAACCAGTAAAAAGTTTTTTAGAAGAATTCACATGAAAATAAGAAGTTACCAATGTAAGAAATTCAGACCTAACATAAATATGTGGAGATGACTTCCTTGGAATTAATTAGTCTTATATTACACTCCAAGGGCATGATTATGAATTGAAAGAAGAATTTTTGTTGCATCGAAGATCTCCAACTAAAAGCCTCGGATCATCCATTAATAGATTTCTCATTTCTATTTTAGTAAATTTGGGAGGCACTAGTTCAACCTAATTTAATTATAGATCCTTGGAACTCCAAGTTTATCCAAAAAAAGAGATAAATATGCTGCAACTAAAAAAATATCAATAATCTCACATGTAAACACTCACGCATAATGCTCAAATATAGATGGAACAAAGGAGATCACAACATGTGAAAGAAGAGTAACAAAAAGTGTTGTAGACCTGAATAGAATGTTGTAGAGTAGGCCTACTACAATCGCACAATAATAGTGGCACATTGCTGTAGTCTCAACATGGAATAAGAAGGCAATCCTGCATCACTAATTATACATAATTTTATATAAATTGGTGAACTAAAATTTAATTTCTTTGGTACTTAGTAATTAATTAATGATTAAATACTAAGTTTTCCTAATTAGGTAACTAAGGTTTTAGTATTGATTAATAATGCTTAAAGAGATTAATCAGGGATTATTAGGACTTTTAGTATCCATGACAAATCAATTAGTAATTGATTTGTTTAAAGAATTTGTACCGATTAGCATGCTTGCCTGAGTTAATTAGGGTTTGATTTTATGATTAAATATTGCTTAATTTGGCTCATTAAGTTTTTTGTTTTTAATTAGGATTAATTATTGCTAATTACTTAAGCAGACGACTTAATGATTGAGAAATTAATATATTGATTTGTCTAATTGGTTTTTCTTTTTGCCCCTCTCTCTCTCTCTCTTCAGTCTTTTTTTCTTAACTCTTAATCCTACAACATAAAATTGAGGGAATTGAGGAATTTTCCAAAGATTACATGAATAACTCAATCTGAACAGTGTTAAAGCAAAAGGTGATGTTCAAGATTTTGTTAACTATAAATGAATCAAATTTATTATTCATATAGTCCAAAGATTACATGAACAACTCAATCTGAACAGTGTTAAAGTAAAAGGTGATGTTCAACATTTTGTTAACTATAAATGAATCAAATTTATTATTCATATAGTGAAGTTATTGGAGGAGTATTTGAATATAGGCTTATACAAATTACATTAATATTTGAGAATCAGTTTGATATTATATGGAAAAGTCTATTCTGGTGATGATTTTTGTGTTAAAATAATTAATGGAGTAGTATATGGAGTAACAAAGGGATGCTCATATTATTTTTAGTTATTTGGAGAAGACATAACTTAGCACACATGGATTTACTTGGTGTGCTTTTAAGTAGAAAGATGTGTCAAAGATATTTTTGCATTAAAAAGGGTATGGATGATAGAGCACTGATTGATATTATAATTGTAGAATGACCTAAAAGTTTCTGATTATTGAACATCTAAAATTAAGTCAATATCTTGTTTATATTATTTATCGGGATTCTTGCAAAGGATATTCAAAGTGAGCTGCTTTGGTGTGTAGACTTGTGGTTATGATTTAAGTTTAATCAGAGTCATCCATTAAAATTAGGGAAAAATTATAATAGTGAAGGAAAAGTTTAGAAAATAGAGGCTTTAGAATTTGTAAAACAAAAATTGTGTTTATGATATGAAATTTTACTAGCAATGATTTTAACAACTACCATTCAGTAATACTAGCAATTAATGTATCTATTGTGCAAATGAATGAAGAAATAAGGAATCATATATTTTCTAGCTAATAATTTTGTATTGCTCTAAACTTGGCTTTGTAAGAAGTCATTGATATCTAAGTTGAATATGATAGAAAGAGAATATGAAAGCGGATGTGTGGCAAAAATTGGGAGGATTAATTAAAAAATAAGTATATTAGAGGAAAGGTTGGAGCGTCGTCTATTAAAAATAAGGTGTCAACAAAAAGATTTAGATGGTTTGGAAATATACAATGAAGGATGGAACACCCATTAGATAAAAAATAGTGTTTGAAGATTAGGAATGAAATTGAATAGCTTAAGATTATATGGATTAATTTATTTTAATAGGCTTTGTGAATAATATGTTTGACATTGCAAAATTAACTCAATAAGAACGAGTAACTATGGGGATTCATAATACCGATCCTAAATGGTTGCGATAAGGCTAATGATGATGTGGACTTTGGGTTTGTTTGGGACATATGTAGTTGTTTGAAGAAGTAGTTGTGAAGTTGATGCAAAAGAAACTATTGTTTAAAAAGTTGTGGTGGCTAATATAAGTTTTTATTTTATTTTATTTTCAAAAAGGCTGGCTGCAGCTTTCTAGCAGCCACACCACTTAGCCAGGTCAGCCCCACCCCCCCCCCCCCCCCCCCCCCGGCCCACACACACACACACACACACACACACACACACACTAATCTAATAGTCATTTCAGTTGTTTGGTCGGATTAAAGTTGTATTGTAGTTGAACTTGAAATCATTTAATTCTACCTGCATCCAACAAATTCATATAATTTATTCTATGAAATTTGTAGGATATCCAAAACTCCTAAATTTTATTTTATAATTCAAAGGTAATTAGTTGTGTTAAATTCTTTTGAATTGGATGTGAATTTCTGCGAGTTTGTTTTGTTTAATGATTTAAAAATATTTCTAATATTCTCCTGATTCAAAATCAGTTTCTCTGCACATTTTTATCGGACTTCTGTGTACTGGATTGGATAAAATCAATTCTTCACTAGTGTGTAGATTTCTTAGTGTTGGCTCTTTCTGTAATTGTTTTTTATTGTGATCACTTTTTAGAATGCACTAACGTTTATTTATCAACCTATATTACTTATTTATTTATTTATTATTTGCTTGCTTTCTTATGGACAATAGTATCTTCCTGCTGGTGCTATCCATCCAGTTACTTTCTTGGAAATGCCTCCATAGTTGTGCTTTTATGTTCTCTTAATCTTTGTTCTAATTCATACTTTAAATCTGAAGTATTGATGACAGCTATTTCTTCCATTTCGTTGTTGGTATCATTTTGCCTGCTTTCATGTCTTCCTTGCAGAAAAAATTACTTAATTAAGGCGATTGCATATTATTCACCAGCAGCATGAAGAAAGCCTTTGATCAAACTGTTAGGGAACTGTAAGTTTTTGCATCATTGAAATTTACTCAATATATTCGTTACCCGTTCCACTGTTAAAATTTTTTAGGGGAATTTACATACATAGCACACAATTCTTACGTATCGACATATCTCACACCTAAACTTTTATATTTACCCACACAGTACTCAAATCCTTAATATCACATCAAAAGGAGCACTATTATCACTTTTTAAAAGTTGAATATACCTTTTCTATGTACAAGTTTAAAGCTTGAAAGTGTTATGAATGTAAATGTGAGATATGTAATTAGATGAGAATTATGCATTACATATGTAAATTTTCAAATTTTTTTTCATGTAATCAATCCGAAGGTTGCTAATCTGGACATGATATTATATGCTTAGATAGTGCGTTTTGTTAGGACGATATGTTGATTTTTTGTCTTGTGGTTGTAATGTTTTTTTTTTTTTTTTACTTTTTTGTCTTGCAGAAAGAGAGAGGTCAACAAAAAGGTTTTGAAGGTACCTGGAATTGAACAGAAGGTAATCAATGACCTACTTCTCTTAGCTAGATCTCAATGAAAAGAGCTAGATCATGACACAGCGAAAAGAAAGAAAATATATAACAAGCAAGAACTTGAAGAAAATTTGCTAACGAAGTAAAATAGATTAATTTAGGATAAATATGATCATTAGAATTTTCTTCTGTATTATTTTATAGGCATGGGTACATTTAGTTTTTACATTTTTAAATGTTTATAATAGTTAATATCTATGTAACGTAATTCTTTCCTTAATAGTTAATGCAATATTTGAAAAGCATTGCAAGCCCTAAGCCTATATAAGTTTATGATCTTACTCCGAAAAGGATTGAGAATTGTTAAATGTATATCGAACAAATTTTGAGATCTTGAGTTTCCCTCTCTTTAGCGGTCATTTATTTTTTTCTCCTTTTCTTTCATTTTTTTCTAATATTTATTTTCTTTGTGCTTCTCTTTTATGTTAAGTGGTCTTAGAGGATTTTAATACTCGATAAGGGGCACTATAGTTCATGTGAGAGAACGGAAGGGGAGTGGACACCATTAATCATGAAATTCATTGCCAATCCTGTTGTTGTCATGTCTCTTTTCAATTAAGGCCCTTCCTCCTTTACCTCACATGGCTTATGTCGCATTTTGAGGATGTCTGCAATTACCAACTTGACTCCTCACGAGCAACTATGGATGCAGTTTCATCGACTTAATTCTTTATTGCCAATTGTCTCTTAAAATTTTCATTTGTTATTATGACATCAATATAATCCAAATATTCAACATGGATAGCTTATAGATGGAGGATATATGACAAACACAAGCCTTAGGATTTTCAAAATTGTCAATATTCACCATGGAGACATCATTATTATTTTATTGACATAATTTATCAAGGCCATCAACATCTCCATAGAAAATATATTTCACATCTACTTTAAATATGGATAGAGATTTGATAAAAATATCTCTTGAAAAGTTTAGAAAATAAATTTAGGTAACATCCTAATACAATATATAATAAATCAATTTTTTTTAGTTCCAATAGTTAGAAATCAATATTAATTTCAAAAGTTCAGACATTTGTGGCCCATAAGTTCAGAACGATTATCCTAGATCTGAGTCAATCTATGAAGATTACTATTGTGATGATCTTGATCTTTTGGATGCATCTAATGATGATTATGAGCAAGTATTAGTACTCAAGCCACTTTATGAACTTGAGGTCGTGCCTGAACCTAAGCATGATGTTTTAGTTGAAGCTAAGCAAGATTTTGTACTTGATGAGCTTGAGCTAGAGCTTACACAATGGTAGAGACTAGTCTATATAAGCTATTTAAAAATTTAAGCCCCTAGTCTCTATAAGCTATTTAAAAATTTAAGCCCCTAGTCTATATAAGTTCTGATATTGTATGAGAATGAATTGAGAAATATTGAAAGTTTGTCTTCTCTCTATAGCTGCCAACTACTAAGTTCTCTCTCTCTCTCTCTCTCTCTCTCTCTCTCTCTCTCTCTTTTTCTCTCTTTTTTGTTTCTCTCTCATTTTACCATAAGTTTTTTATTTTAAAAAAATTGCAAATTTTAATGGCTTAAATTTGGTCACAAGTTTAATGCATGGGGGTATGCTACTGAACTACTGATTTGTTTCTTACTCAGATCCTTGATGCAACAAGCAATGAACTTTGGGGTCCTCATGGGTCGCTTCTGGCTGATATTGCACAAGCTACACGAAATTAGTGAGCCCCTGCTTTGAATACTTTTTTTTTTTTTCTCATCCCAATGCTCGGTTTTTGCTTCTGTTTTATATTGTTTTTTCTTGTGCAGTCATGAGTATCAAATAATAATGCATGTGATTTGGAAGAGGCTCAATGATACTGGCAAAAATTGGCGTCACGTATATAAGGTGGTAGCATTCTTATTTTATGTTATTAATCAAGTCAGATGTTGGCTCTGTGCTGTTGGTTGGATTTCTCTTAGGAAGTCTTACATACATACCACTTAATTCTTATGTATTTACATATCTAACACCTAAATTTTAATTTTTACATATATGCAACCTCACCTTTGCATTAAAAGGCATATTTCATTTGTAAAGTTAAAATAGTGGTACTTTTGATGTGATAGAAAAGATTTGAGTGGCCTAAGTGTAAAAAGTAAACTTTAGGTGTTAGTTATGTTAATATATAGGAATTGATAATGCATGTAAATGCTCTTTTTTATAACTGATGCTTAAGTACAGTCTACTTAACTGAATTGCTTCTTTTCTTTTGATTCCTAAATTTTCTATCTATTGTTCTGCAGTCCTTGACAATTTTGGAATACCTGGTTGGGCATGGATCTGAACGAGTTATTGATGAGATCAGGGAACATGCTTACCAAATATCAGTAATGATGTTATTTTGTTATCATTGATTTTTGTTTTATAACTTTGTTTTTTTAATTAGTTGATGTTAATCTAATTGGCTAATCTTCTCATGATACTGCAGACTCTATCTGACTTCCAATACATTGATTCTAGCGGAAAGGATCAGGGGAATAACGTACGAAGAAAATCTCAAGCACTCGTTTCCCTTGTTAATGATAAAGAAAAAATACAGGAGGTTAGACAGAAAGCACTTGCAAACAAAGACAAGTAAGTTTGCATCATTAAAGAATTTAATATTTAGTGGATAGATTTTTGTACTTTTAAACATTTTTGTATTTTATAGGTATCGTCCCACTTACGGTTCGAGTGGATCATATAAGCCAGGTTATGGTGACCGTTATGATGATGATCGTTATGGAGGTAGAGATGATGATCGAAATGGCTATGGGAGAGGAAAAGATTCGAGTTACAGAGATGATGAAAGGTATGGTAGAGGTGGAGACTTCAATAGGTATGGTGACGGGTTCGGTAAAGATTTTGATGAACACTCCGGACGAGGAAGTTACAAAAATGATGATGATAGCAGAAGTGGACGGGGTAATAATGATGATTATACATTTGGTCCAAGAAGTAAGAGTTTTGACAAAGACAAAGATCATTCATACGAGGAAGATGATAGTTACTCCTATCGGTATATGCCCAACATTCCCCTAAACTTATATTCTCATCTTAAAATTGAAACCCGACTTTTGAAAAGTTATGAATGCTGCAAACTTTTTTATTTAGTTTCCTTGATGTTGTTCAAAGAATTTTAACTGATTGTTTGATTTATATATATTCTTTTGTTTTCAATCGGATCTAGAAATGGCGGTGATAGGGCCAATGATGCTTCTCCCGATGAAAGGTATTTTTCATCACATAGGAGCTATATTTTTTATCTGGGCATTTACGTACATAAAACACAATTTTGATTTATTTACATATCTAATACCTAAGATTTGATTTTTACATTTGTACCTCTCAAATCTTTTATTTCACATAAAAATACCACTATTTTAACTTTTAAAAAGTGAAATACACATTTTCATGCATAGGTAAGGTGACATATGTAAAAATTGAAGTTAGGTGTTAAATATGTAAATACATAAGAATTGAGTTGCATGCATGTAAATCTTCCTTTTTAATTTTCACAACAAAGCATAATGTACCAAATCTTTATCATAATGGATTGATGCGGCAACAGGAACCCTGAACGAAAGCTTTCAGAACAAGGTGCTGGTGCACCGCCCAGCTATGAATCAGCAATAAGAAGTGATAACAATATTTTGCGGGATGAGAGGTACGAAATTGCATGATTTTAGTTTCTCTACTTGATGGATGCAGACATGATACCTAACATATTTCTTTGCTGTAGGAATGAAGGGGTTGGAACAGCAGCTGCCCCCAAAGATTTGTCGCCGACCGTGCCTAAAACATCATCCCCTCAGAATAATCATCATGGAGAGCACCACGCTGCTACAGGAGTGCATTCATCACCCATGACAATGGATGATTCTTCTTTTGATGAATTTGATCCCCGCGGCTTCACCCCAGGTAAAGAAGTCCTCTTATTAACCATGTGGTCATCCATGCAACAGCATCACCCATCCTGTGTCACCTGTTTTAGATTTGTGATGTACTTATTCTTTTAATCTGTGGAAATTTAGCTTTGTATGTAGCAACAAAGCCCAAGTCTAGGTGAGATTATGAATTGAATTTTATTTATATTTGATATTTTTATTGGTAGCTACCAGTTTACTTGAGGTCTGGCTTTTATTTCTCAACTTTGAAAGGCATATTTCAATTTGTCCGTCTCAATATTAGCAGTACGAGGTTTTATACAGTTATTACCATTCCCTCTGGTGCTCACAAAAAGGCAGGTGGAGTTGAGTTCTTTACCTAGATCTGTACTCGAATCTTTAAAGAGTGAAGTGCCAAAAGTGTCTTCGGACTATTTACTTGAGGTTATTGTAGTCCTAGAGTTTATAAATGTGTTAAATTAGTTCCCAGACTCTTTTAATGGAGGCTCTAAAGTTCTCACCGGGGATTATTTTAACCTATATTAAAAGAGTCCGGGACCAAATTGATATTTTTATAGACTCAGGACTAAAATGACTCCCTATGAGGAGTCAGGGAACCATTTTGACATAAAATATGAATTTTGGATATCACCATCGTATGAGTTAGTGGAAAACTGAAAGATCCATTATGCTCTCCAAAATTAACTTGCGTAGTGGGTATCACCGGATACAGATGAGGCCGGGAGAAGTGTGGAAGATTGCCTTCAAGACATGGGATGGACTTTATGAGTGGACTGTCATGCTTTTCGGTCTGTCAAACACATCCAACACTTTCATGAGTTTGATGAACCAGGTATTTCCGCCTCAAATTGGAGAGTTTGTCGCAGTCTACTTTGACATTCTAGTATACAACCGATTATAGGAGAATCACTTGCATCACCTGAAAGCTGTATTTGAGGTGCCGCGAACTGAGCAACTATGCGCCCATCTGAAGAAATGTCACTTCATGACAAGCCATGTATGTTTTTTGGTTACATCGTGTCTAGTGCAGACATCTAGATGGATCTTGTAAAGGTAGAAGCCATTATCAGTTGGGTCGCACCACAATCATTCACTGAGCTGAGACAATTTTTGGGGCTAGCATCATTCTATCGAAGATTCATCAGAAACTTCAACACTATCACCTCCCCTCCGACCGAACTTCTAAATAAGGAGTTTGCTTGGACAGCATCAACTCAGGGCATTTTTGACACCCTAAAGGAAAAGGCAACTCAAGGGCCCGTACTAGCATTACCAGACTTCAACCAACTGTTCGAGGTAGAATGCGATGCCTCCGACATAGGGATCGAAGCTGTGCTAAGCCAGGGTGGACACCCCATCGCTTTCTTCAATGAGAAGTTGAAAGAATTCAGGAGGAAATATTGGACTTACGACAAAGAAGCTACGCCATCCCAAGGGCTCTGGAGCATTGAAGTCATTATCTATTGACGAACGAGTTCACACTATTTACACGAGACCCTAAAATTCCTCAACAATTAGAGTAAACTGAAGGGTCGACATACCACCTGGGGGGAATTTTCAGCCTCTTTCAGTTTGTGCTAAAACATAAGGCGGGAAGTCAGAACCGCGTAACAGATGAATTTAGACGTCGACATCTATTGAACTCATCCATGCAGGCTCGAATTGTGGGCTTGAAGATCATAAGGATCTATATGAAACAAACTATGATTTCAAAGACATATGGGAGCAATGTCAGAAAAAGCCAGCAGGGCAATAATTCCACACAGATGGATACTTGTTCCTTCAGAGCCTGCTTTGCATTCCTCGATTTTCACTAAGGGAGGCCATTGTTTAGGATGGCGACGACTAGGGTTGTAAACAAGCCGAGCTTGAGCGAGCTCAGGTTGGGCTCGTGTTCGGCTCGTTCGAAATTGCTTGTGTTCGAAATCGACTCGTGTTCGAAATCGGCGTGTTCGAAACAGGCTCGTGAACAGTGTGTTAGTATTCGGCTCGATTTAAATATTTGTGTTCGTGTATCAACTTAAATTGGCTTGTTAAAATTAAACTGAAAAAATAGATGTAGAATGTTGGATTCGAACCTGGACCAAATATATACAAAACAATGAACATAACCACATTACCACAAGAGCAGTTATGATTTAAACTTAGATATAAATATATATAATATATAATTATATAGATAATATGTGTAATATATTATTATATAAATAATTATATATATATATATATTTTATTTCGAGCTAAAACGAGCTAAACACGAGCGAACAAAGAATTGTCCGTGCTTGGCTCGTTTATAATTTGAGCTTTAAAAATTTGTTTGTGTTCGACTCATTTACTTAACGAACGAGCCGAACACGAGCTACTTAACGAGCCGAACACGAGCTGTTCACAAACAACAAGCTTTTTTGACAGCCCTAGTGACAAGGGAGGATTACTTGGTCACTTCGGCAGGGACAAGATTGTCGCACTAGTAAGTGAGCTTTTTTTTGGCCCAAATTGACTAGAGATGTAGAACGACATGTTAGACTATGCAGAATTTGTCATCTAGCAAAGACAAGGGCTCAAAATGCAGGATTGACACACCACTTCCAGTACCAGAGACATTATGGGTGGACATCAGCATGGATTTCGTGGTTGGACTTCCAAGGACCATAAGGAACAAAGGACTCTGTGATGGTTGTGGTTGACAGATTCTTCAAGATGGACCATTTTGCACCTTGCCATTGGACACTAAATGCCTCTCACATCGCCGATCTATACTTCATAGAGGAATTCCCAAGATCATCACCTTCGACAAAGTCGTCAAATTCTTGAGCCACTCCTAATGGACACTGTGAGGAAAGCTTCACTTCAAACTCTAATTCAGCTCAACAGCTCATCCACAGACAGATAGATAGATGTAAAAAACCGAAGCCTCAGTAATCTCCTGAGGTGTTTCATAGGAGAAAATATAAAACTGTGGGATCTTATTTTTGCCCAAGCTGAGTTCGCATATAATCGATTCATCAGCCAAACTACTGGACGAAATCCCTTCGAGATTATGTACGGACACAATATGCTCACACCACTTGAATTGCTGGCGCTCTTGCCATCTTCGGAAACCAGTGAGGATGCCACGGATCTAGTTCACGAGATAAAGAAGCTCCACGAAGAAGTTGGCAAGGAGATTGCTAAGCAGAACCACAAATATCAGACACAAGAAAATAAATCTAGCAAGAAAATAACGTTTCAAGAAGGCGATCTAGTATGGATTTGGTTAAAAAGAGAGATTTCCCATAGGATCATTTAGGAAGCTCAAGCTAAGAGCAGATAGACCTTTCAAAGTACTTCAAAAGCTGTTCGAAAATGCTTATAAGATCGACTTGTTCGGGTACTACAACGTTTCAGCCATGTTCAACATTGCTGACTTGACATCGTATTTTGACTAGCCGGGAGCTTCGACAAACGAGGTCGAAGCTTCCCCAACCCCGAGAGACTTACGGGGGCGCTATTGCACGCAGGGCCAAAATCCCGCAATCTCTCGCGAAGGCAGGAGAAAGCACGAAAGCGGACATTGCAAGTCTACCGCACTCATCTTCATTTGGGAAGTGTGTTTCGAATACTTCTTGCCTTCCCACCCATTCCTTTTGTGTAGAAGTTTCTTTTGTCCAGTGAGAGTTTATAAATTTCTATTCTTTGTGTGTAGGAGTCCGTTCTGGCTATGTTATCTTTAGATTTCCTTTGTGGAGTGTTCTTCGCTCTCGCTAGGGTTGTATCCGACGACTGTGTCCTACTCAGATGCGGTGTTGTATTCTCCTTATATCATCCTCTTCTTCTCCCGGACCCTCCTCTTATCTTTTTCCTAATCGCCGACCACCTCATCGCCCTCCTCCACTATACCACCACCTCTACTCCCACCACAACCTTGTTTTCCAGCTCACGTACCAAACACCATCCAACCTACCCAAACAGCCATCCGGCCATCCCCACCTTTGCTTACCACTCCGCCAACGCCACCACCGCTTTAGGATCTCTTCTTACAGCCCTAACCAGTGATTAGTATGTTGTTGTACTCCTTTTTCTGTCTGTGTCTTGTTGTAGCCGTATTTTTTATTAATAAAAGTTACCGCTATATCCTAACTAGTTGCGGTATCAATAGAAGATTGTTTAGTGCTTTTTATTTGTTGACCTTGCAGGTGAAATTAAAAATATATTTGATATTTGGACAATTTTAACTCTCTCAATGACTAGTACTGCTAGACTTTTGATTAAAGTTACTGGTGCACAGTGCTAGTCATTTCAACTGCTTGAAATTATCCTTATGCTTATGAGATACAGAAAGAGGATTGAGAAACATATTAGCCTAACCAAATCCGATAAATTACTAGCCGGCATAACAATCGTTAATATTAGTCTTATGTACGATTTTTCAAATGAATATTTTTTCCCAATCTTCCATAATGTTATAAGTTCATAAAATATTTTCAAGTGATCACATTGGGCAAGGTTTTACTTTATTGGCTCTACGCTTCCTAAGGATTTCATAACAACAGTTGGCCATTTCTCTCTGTAACTAAGAGGAATCAGGCTTAACCACCTATAGATTATTCCTTGTTTCTGATGCTGTATGTGTTCCACATGTACATGTACTGTAGATCTGTTTGCCATATTTCTTTCGGTTGATCAGTGGTCTGTAGTTCTGCTCTTAAATGTGCCCCCCGTATGCTGTTTGGTTCATTGGTCTTAATTATTCGGCAAGATTGCTACATGTTACGTTTATTTTTTTGTTCTTGATGAATTAGGGCATAGTTTCAAGATATCTGGAGATGTGCATTTTAGTACTTTTTTTCTTCTATTTTGTAATGCTATATCTTGAGATATTTTGAAGATTTCCAGAAATTTTCTTTTTGTTCAGATTTGTTTTATAGCACGGTTGGTCTTCAAATTGATAGGTTTGCTCTTTGACGTGATTTTCTTTTCTATATTGCTACTCCATTTTTTTTACTCATGAGAGTGATTTATTAATGTTGTATGACAGTATCCTTTTCTTATAATTATTGCTGTTCCTGTAATTGTCAACCAACACTACTGCTCTGCCATAAGTTCCATGTTATTCTTACTTCTCATGGCAGTACTCTTTTTCGTTTTATATGACCTTTTTGGTTTCGGTGGTTTCTGGTATTTTATAAATTTCTCAGACTAGCTCTTGCGCCATTGGGTGATGGCATGTCCAACCAACTGTTTATAACCTTTTTTGGTGGTCTTATTGGAATAAGTTGGATTAATTGCCTTTTAATTTGATTTCTACAAATAAACTTAGTTTCCTTTTGTATTCAGGAAATTTATTAGAATCATTTTTTTTAAATCGTGAATTCTTTTTATTAGTATTGCTGTGCATTTATGTGTTCCTTTTGTTAGAAAACTTGTTTTTAGCCTATCCATCTCAAGGGCTCTTCTTCACACAAACAATTTAAAAATAAGGATGTTAGTACCTAATCAGAACTTTGTCATGATGTTTAAGATGATTTTGAAATTCAGTTTAAATTGATTAGTAGACTCTAATTATTAAGGTGAAACAAATTGATCAAAAAATGTTAATTGTCATTTACCCAATAATAAATTGAGTTGGTATCTAGTAGAATATGATGAGTGACCGTCACTTACAAGTGGGGCATTGAAAAATGTTGGGTATGAATGACTAAAGATGGAGAGCAAAATTCTTCCCAATAGGGTTTCCAGAAGCCTGCAAACCTCGATATAAGTGGATGAATAAGCCACCTTGAGCGATAGGAGCAAACTTCTCATGGGTACAATAAAAGGTGAATGGGAAATATATATATATATATATATATATATATATATATTCTCTGATATAGAATTATCAGCGTGCATGCTAAGTAATTTTGCTTATTTGTTTGAAATAATGAAAGAGAGTTTATTTAGTCATGGAGTGTAGGTTCTCCATAGGATTATGCTCTTATGATTATTTTCTTAGAGAGTTGACCTCTAGGAACCCCCTCAATTAAAATGATGACTAATATTTTAGAGGTTAAAGCTTATTTAGAAGTTGCGAGTTTAGTTGTTTTAATAATAATATTAATAAATAAAGGAAGAAATAACTTGAATAGAAGTAGATTTACATAATTTAGGCGTTCGTTGATTTGCTCCAAAGGGAGTGCATTTTGCATTTCTTTTATAGGAGTTTCATAAATCTGGATTTTTTGGTTGAATGAATTCCAAATACAGTGTAAAATTGCGATACAATTAGAATTCATTCTCTAGTTAATTTTCAATGTAATTGAAGTTCTCTAGATTTTGGTGAATTCCAAATGCACCACTATGTAAAGTTTTGCTTGTTGTGGCCAGCCATTTGGCCATCAATGTTTGTCGTTTGCCTGCTTGTTGCACTCTATCCACCTGCCACCCACCTTCTATGGTTGCCACCTGTTGCCCACCTGCCACGACCACCCTCACTATCCTACCGTTGTCGTTGCTCGCCATCCACGCATTTTATATTAATTTCATTTTTTCAAACTAAACAAGAAAATATGAAGCCCGACATTTAGTACATTGAACCAAACAACTTCAAAACATTTCAAATAAAATTCATTACTTTTACATTTCATTCCTTTTTCAACAAACCAAACAATCCCTTTAAGTAAAATATTCTTAACCCTTGAGTATAGGTAAAAGGACTTGGAATGTGGCTTATGGATAGATTTGATGTTAAAATTTGATTGCTTCTACGTTTCGACTCTCTTGAGCTGCAGATAGTTTAGATAAAAAAATTATGATGTTGTGGGTGATAAATAAAATTGGATGTTTCGTACAAAAAAAATTGGCTGATGTCTTATTCAATGGAACCAAAGTTACAATAAAGTGAGTTGACTAGTTTAACAAGCTGATGAATTTGTTTGGGTCGCATTTTTAACTGTTTCCTTGTATATATGACTCACAAATGGCGTGCATTGGGTTAATCTACTTGGATGAATCAGGATGGGTTGATCAGCTCATGTAAGTTAGATTCTTTTGGTTTAGGTTGGATTAGGTTTAGTCCCATTGGAGTTGTTAGGACATGTTAAGGTGATTGAATCTAAGTGCCTTTAGTTAAAGCTAATTTAGGAATTGAGGGATTGGTTTTAGTCAATTTATTGTAAGTTTGGCTTGATTAATGATGAGTTTAATGTGCAAAAGAACGATTGGAATGGTTAGCTTGATCAGTGTGCTGTAATTTCTGAAGTTTTATACTATGGCTGATTGCCATGATCATTGTTGGCCATGATATTGGAAAGGGTAATTTGAAATTCTAACCTATGAAAGAATATATGAGTATCAGATGCGGTGCATAGATTCCCTCAGCAATATTGGATGAATCTGAGATTTTCGGGATAATCACTGAGACTGAATTCAAGCCGATTTGTTGGAGGAAAACAAATTTCTTACAAGGCAAATAGTTGCTAAAATCCTTTCAAATTCTGGTACTATATGAACAGGCATAATTGGCTATTTACCTTCTCCTTTGATCCTTCTATAGGTAATGGGTTTAGCTACATTTCAAATTGCGATGGTTAGCCTCAGGAAGTTGATTGGCTCTAGGGGTTAGTTGATCTTGTTGCAAATGAGTCGATGACTAGTTTCTAGACTTCCTTGTAACGAGCACCTATAACCAACAACCTTGGTCGACAAGGAGGGTGGTTTTGGAAGGATGACAATGCATTGATCGAAGCTTGCTGTTAAGAGCTGTGAGCAGCTTGTAGGTGATTGAGGTTACGTTTCAATGTTTGTCAGCTAGAATCTTATGGTGATTTGAGATTTTTTTTCTTATATAGAGATGGAAGCAGCAATGGCCAACAAACTTCAAGTGAAACTTGTATGTTGGAAGTCTAAATTCAAATATGAGCATTCAAGATGAAGACATTGATCGGGATATAATATTAATTAAATATCAAGCCGCGCTTTGTGTAATTTACCCTTGCTCAATAGTTAAGCAATCTTCAAAAAAGAGCACATTCAACTTATAGGCCAATGCTAGAGCTTAACACTTAGCTGATTAATATACAAGAATATTGGGTTCTATGTATAAATATTAATTTAACTTGTATGTAATCATATGCTATTTATACTTCCTAGTCTGCTGAGGAGGGATCTTCAGCTTCTCATTTGTATGAGAACGATTAAGGAAAAGAACATTTTTTTGATATTGTGAAAAGTTTTGCGAGAAAGAAGTGCTTATTTCTTTCTTTGGGATTTATTATTAGTTTTTTTTTTATGACTCAATATTTCCACCCAATTTAAAAATAGTTTTAAGAAGTGGCTTGAATTTGGTGACCTTAATTATTGGGTCTTGTTGAGTAGCTAGGATGGGGCAGGCAAAGGTGGCAAGGAGACTGGTTTATGGACGGTAGTTGCGATTATTCAGGTTTAGCAAAGAAGCCAAAAGGCGATAAAAGAAAGTGATACAATATATAAAAGGTGATTAAGGAAATTGATTGTGTGTGTGTGCTTGTGTGCTTGGGTTTTGCGGGGTGCATGGTAGGGGAGCTTAAGCAAAAGTGTGAGTGTGTGAGAAAGAGAGAGAGAGAGATCATGCGATAAATATTTAACTGATATTTTCCTTGCATAATCAAGCTTTGCTGCAATATTAATCTAAGGCCATTATAAATAATAGCTGTCGTTTATTTACTTAACATTTGATCTGAGGACGAAACTAATCACAAATAATGACAATTCGATCCATAATTATTAAAAATAAAGTAACTCCGAATGAATACAAGATATAATATGGTAATATATGGCCCAATTAACGAAACAAATCCTAAGTTGTATTATGTCAGTGTCTACTGGCAGGCACACAGTTTGCTTAAACTGTAGCAATAATGACTAATTTTTGAGGAAGTTATGTAAGTAAGATTATGAGCTGTGATAAAAAAGATGGGCTTTAAGATTTCTTCTAAAGTTCGATAGTAGGTTCTTTTCTTAAAGCAGCAATAATTTGTTGCCCAAGATTTAACACAATTTTACATTCTTTTCTGTCGGCAGTTATTATTTTCAGACAGATAATTATGAGTTGTTATATGAATGAAGAAATATTTAACTGCTTGTGTTGAATGCATCAGTAGCAAGTTCTTTTATTGTTCTGTCGCTTGTATTAGTACTGAAGCTGAGCATACAATGAAATCATTTAGGGGTATTTTACATACATACCACTTAATTCATATGAGTGTACATATTTATAACACCTAAATTTTTATTTTTTACATTTATACAAACCAAATCTTTCATAACATAAAAAATATACCACCGTTTTAAATTTTAAAAAGTGAAATGCACATTTTCATGCATAGGTAAGGTGGTATGTATGTAAAAATTAAAGTTTGGGTGATAGATATGTAAATACATAGGAATTGAGTGGTATGTATGTAAATCTTCCAATGGTTTATTACATGCAATTTAATTTAAATCACCTGCTTCAACAGCTGTAAATTTTGCTCCACTGGCTGCCAGTTCTGCTTCACCAGCTGCCAGTGATTCAGTCGTAGATCTCTTTGGGAACTCATCGACACTTGATCCAGTGAATTCTTTGGCCCTTGTGCTGACTTCTCCGACGACAACAACGAATGATACAGAGGTGGCAACCACAGATTCAGGCTTTGGGACAAATTTTGTGGCCTTGTCATCAGCATCTGCTGCATTAAGCCAGGTATGATACTACTTGCTTTTTTTTTTCCTGCGGCATTCTCGTTTGGTTTTTTGGATGAATTATACATTGGTCCAAAATTTTCTCATATCCACACTTTGGTCATAGTTCTTTAATTTTTACATTTAGTTAATTTTCTCCTTAGTGGCTGTAGAAGTAGAATATCCCGTCTGCTATTAATTTTTGTTAGAAATCGCAAATGGTTTTCTGATTAGAAACTTAAGCGTTACAATTGTAAGAAATGAGGGCTGATTATGAGAGTTCTCTAAACACGGGAATCAAGTTATGAATTTGGGTAATAAGAGCCAAAGTGTAATATAATTGTTGTGAAATCGCACCACCAAACACCAAGAAATATGAAGAACTCTAGCTCGCCGAGTACCTCTTTCCTGTTGGAAAGAACCGTGCTACACTGCTTGGAAGGAACTTCTTGCCGCAGACTTCTTGCTGGTTTGAAAAACCGAACTGCACTGTTCCTTTTTCCGGTTGGAAAGAACCGGGCTGCACAGCTACACCTTGCTGCTTCAAGAACTCCCTGCGATACCTGCTGTAGTCGAAGGAATAGAACGCCGAGTAACAAGATTGCGGAACACTGTAGCCTGGACAAAGAATCGAAGGCCACCTGCTGCAGCCGAATACCTGCAACTAGGAACTCCTTGTTATGGCCGAATTCCTTCTTTCTGTAGCCCGAGAAGCCTGTCCACCCGCTTTGGTTTGGACAGCCCAAGAGCACTGAATATCCTTCAGAATTGCCTCCTCCTTGAGCTGCTGAATGACACCTTGTTGGACAGCTCTTGGGAGGATAAAGAAACCACAACAAGCAAAAGAAAACAGGGAAAACAGGAAGAAATAATGTAGGAAATGAAATGCAAGAACACAAACACTATAACACAACCAATTATGTGGTTCGGTCCATAGACCTACATCCACGGGAGGGAATCGCCAACAAATACACTAAGACAAAGAAGAATTGCAGGCTTTTTACATCAAAGAATGAACACTCCTCTAGATCTCTCCCTCTCGAAACTACCTCGATACAAGATTTAAGACTTCTCTCTCAATTCTTGAAGCCTCTTCCCTTCTTCTTCTTCTTGGACTGATTTCCTTCCCATTCTTGGTCTTTTTGGTCTGATTTCTATCTTCCTCCTTGTAGCGGCCTCTCCCCCTACAAGCCTATCTTCTTCCCTTGTAGTAGTCTCCTCACTCCACAAGCCTCCCTTATCTATTTATAAATAGATGAGGCCTCCCAAGTAGACTATAGAAGCTCAAAAGAAAATAACAAGTATGTCATTGCCTTAGCTAATCAATTGAGGGTCATATATAACAATTCTTCACCTTGACTCTCAATTACAAATCTTCATAATAGAGATTCGCTCCACCTTGCCTCTATGGGCCCTTAGCCCTTGGTTGAGTTTACTAAGTCCAGACAGTTCTTGAACTTAGCAATCACAGTTCTTCTGATTAGAGAATATTGTCCCTTTTTCCTTACTCCTTTCATGACGATACGAGAACCTTTAGTTACTGAAGCCCCTGTGATCACCGAATCAGAATCCAGCAAGGAGTGGATCCTCGACTCGGGGTGCTCTTTCCACATGTGTCCTCATAAGGACTGGTTCGAGACACTGCAACTGGTAAATGGCGGGTCCGTACTACTTGGAGATAACAAGGATTGCAGGGTGGTCGGTAGTGGAACAATCAGAATAGAGATGTTCGATGGAGCCGAACGAATATTGCAACATGTCAGGTACGTACCGGGGCTCAAAAGAAATTTGATTTCTTTAGATATGTTGGAGACAAACAGATACACTTTTAAGGTGGAAAATGGTCATATCAGAGTAACTAAAGGTTCTCGTATCGTTATGAAAGGAGTAAGGAAAAAATGACAATATTATCTAATTGGAAGAATTGTGATTGCTAAGTTCAGGAACTGTCTGGACTTAGTAAACTCAACCAAGGGCTACGGGCCCCTCGGGACAAGGTGGAGGGAATCTCTATTATGAAGCTTTGTAATTGAGAGTCAATGTGGAGAATTGTTATATATGACTCTCAATTGATTAACTAAGGCAATGACATACTTGTTATTTCCTTTTGAGTTTTTATGGTCTACTTGGGAGGCATCATCTATTTATAAATAGATGAGGGAGGTTTGAGGAGTGAGGAGACTACTACAAGGGAAGAAGATAGACTTATAGGGGGAGATACCACTATAAGGAGGAATATAGAAATCAGACTAAGAAGACCAAGAAGGGGAAGGAAATCAGTCCAAGAAGAAGAAGAAGGGAAGATGCTTCAAGAATTGAGAGAGGAGTCTTAGATCTTGTATCGAGGTAGTTTCTAGTGGGAGAGATCTAGAGGAGCGTTCATTCCTTGATGTAAAAAGCCTGTAATTCTTCTTTATCTTAGTTTATTTGTTGGCGATTCCCTCCCGTGGATGTAGGTCTATGGACCGAACCACATAATTGGTTGTGTTATAGTGTTTGTGTTCTTGCATTTTATTTTCTACATTATTTCTTCCTGTTTTCCCTGTTTCCTGTCCGCCTGCTTTGGTTTGGACAACCCAAGAACACTGAGTATCCTTCAGAATTGCCTCCTCCTTGAGCTACTGAATGACACCTTGCTGGACAGCTCTTGGGGGAGGATAAAGAAACCACAACAAGCAAAAGGAAACAGGGAAAACAAAAACAAATAATGTAGGAAATGAAATGCAAGAACACAAACACTAGAACACAACCAATTATGTGGTTCGGTCCATGACCTACATCCACGGGAGGGAATTACTAACAAATACACTAAGGCAAAAAAGAATTACAGACTTTTTACATCAAGGAATGAACACTCTTCTAGATCTCTCCCTCTCGAAACTATCTCGATACAAGATCTAAGACTTCTCCCTCAGTTCTTGAAGCCTCTTCCCTTCTTTTTCTTCTTAGACTGATTTCCTTCCCCTTCTTGGTCTTTTTGGTCTGATTTTTATCTTCCTCCTTGTAGTGGCCTCTCCCCCCTACAAGCCTATCTTCTTCTCTTGTAGTAGTCTCCTCACTCCACAAGCCTCCCTCATCTAGTTATGATGAGGCCTCCCAAGTAAACCATAGAAGCTCAAAAGTAAATAACAAGTATGTCACTGCCTTAGTTAATCAATTGAGAGTCATATATAACAATAACTACCTTTCTTTGTTCATACTATCATGGTGTCAAGACAAATAGCAAATTTTAGATTGTGGATCATCTTATTGGAAAATTGTGTCGGCTACTTTTTTTTGAATAATTCAATGAAGGTGTTTCCCAAAATTTTTGATAAGATTTTTCAATCAATTTTGTGCTCTTCATTTTTTAATAGTCCATAAATAATTGCTCATAATGCTTACTGGAAGATTTGTGATCACTGCTCTACTATAATTTTCCATTTTATTTCATGCTGAACGTTTGTTTTGAGCTTTTCCCGAATGCTTCACAGCCTACTGAAGATCCATTTGGAGATGGTCCTTTTAAGGCTTTTCCACAAGAGAATTTTTCAAGTCAGGTACAAACCTCTGTGTCAGCAGCTTCTTCTGCTCCTTCCTTCCCACCATCTGTCCAATCAATGTCAACTCCTGAGCCTGTCACACCTTTAAGCCCATTAATGGAGTCTTCGTTGGACTTCGGTTTTGGGGATTCATTAAGTGCTCTAAGCTACACCCCTTCTGTTGCAACCAATCCCATCTATTCTTCACACCCAACACTTATTGCTTCAGAGTTTCCACCAGCTCATTCATCGATTCCACAAGCTACTCCTTTAACCATACAGTCAGTTCAACCGATGTTTCAACAGAATGTTCTGGCAGCCCAGTCATCGATTCCACAAGCTACTCCTTTAACCATACAGTCAGTTCAACCCATGTTTCAACAGAATGTTCTGGCAGCCCAGTCATCCATTCCACAAGCTACTCCTTTACCCATACAGTCAGTTCAACCCATGGTTCAACAGAATATGCTGGCAGCTCAGTCATCGATTCCACAAGCCACTCCTTTACCCATACAGTCAGTTCAACCCATGGCTCAACAGAATATTGTGGCAACTCCACAGAATTTTCCGCAGCAGCCGGGGCTGTCTTTTCCTGTAACTCAACGGCCACCGACTACCAATGTTTCCGGACCATCGAATGTGAAGCAATCAAATGATACATTCGAGACGAAGTCATCGGTTTGGGCTGATACGTTGAACCGAGGTCTCGTTAACCTAAACATTTCTGGATGTAAGTAAACAAAATTTTATAGTAAGATTTACATACATGTCACTCAATTCATTTATATATATTAACATGTCTGACAGCTAAACTCTTACATACATACATGAAAATGTGTATTTCACTTTTTAAACAAGTTAAAATGATGGTATTTTTGAAGTGGAATGAAAGATTGGGCAGTATAAATGCAAAAAAGTAAAATTTAGGTGTTAGATGTAGGAATTGTGTGGTATGTATGTAAATGCCCCGATTTATATACTGTGCTTCATCCCAACCTAACATTTTGTCTCTGTGATTGCAGCAAAAACCAATCCATTGGCAGATATAGGGGTGGACTTTGATTCCATTAATAGGTTGGAAAGAAGGAAAGAGAAGGAAAAAGGTTCTGCAAATCCTCTCACTTCTACTGTCACTATGGGCAAAGCCATGGGCTCAGGGTCCGGAATCGGCCGTGCGGGAGCTGGGGCCATTAATCCAACAAGGCCCGCTATGGGATTGGGAATGGGGATGGCCATGGGCGGCGGTGGGATCGGAATGGGTGGCCCCGGTGCAATGGGAATCGGTGGTTACAACGGTCCCATGAATCAGCCCATGGGCATGGGCGGAGGAATGGGCATCGGCCAAGGAAATTATATTCGTGCTCGGCCCGAAACGCAATCCCCTACACCAAGCTTTCCCGGGTCAGGCTACAATTCCATGGTGGGGATGGGAGGCTACGGTTCTCAGCAACCATATGGTGGCGGATATAGGTGAATGAACCCGGAAACTTTTCGGAAAGCATAAATACAGCCAATACATTAGAGAGAGGGTGTTACAAAAAATTCATGTTCTTGGAAAGATTTCCTCTTATAGTTTAGCTCAAGAAAACTTCTTGCATTAATGATCATTATTGTACTTGTACTTAATCTTTAGATTAATCAAGGAACAATATTGATCACTAGCATAAGAATTTTTCTTGAACTAAGCTAAGTGGAGAAATCTCTCCCATTCTTGACACTTTTCTGTAGTTTTTTTTTTTTTAGTTTTTCTGGGTGCATTATTGGTGTATGTTGGGATGTATTTCTATACATAGTACAGGTGATGATGTCAGTCTTTGAAGTGTTATGCTGCAACTATCTCTGTTGTGCCTGAAGCTTCTACTGGATTTCTGCATTCAGATTCGTCCACAGCGTAATCAACGTCTGGAATGGGGGTATTGTGATATTGTTATTATATTATTGCAGTTGAGGAAGAGAGTACTATTATATAATAATTCATTTGTTTTTTTTGTTGTTTTGAGAGGAACTTATTTGGCAGCTGATTAAGCTGGTGTTTGTAAATTGGGAGCGGATTACATGTATTTGATTACAAGGAGTATGTGAATCTTGCGCTTTTGAAAAATGGAGGTGTGATTGATTGGTCAGCTGTGGTTATTTTATACTATTTCAAGCTTCATTGAAGGAGTTTTTTCTTAGGGCCATTTACATGTGTGCCACCCGAGTCTTATATATTTACATATATAACACTCAAAATTTCTTACCTTGGGATCACTACTCATAGATTTTGATCGAGTAGCTGTCTGCAGTAGTGAATTCTACTCCTCTGATCTTCATATTGAATCTCGGTGAAAGTCAGTTCATACCATCTTGGCAAGCTCACTTTTTGCCATTAACACCCATCTTCTTAATTGTTTAGTCTCTATCCAATATGGAGAATGATTGTGTTGCTCGCCTAATATTTATTGACCTTCAATTTGTCTCGTTAATCTTTGGCCAATGCAAACTAAATATGATTTGTATGTCCAACAACTATTAATGTCTAAAATGAGCCAGCTTGATAATTCGATCTCACATTCGACAAAGAGAAAGGTTGAGTTAGGTCGTGCTGACGTTGCTAGCATTAAACATTTGTCATCTATGGAACTTGTGAATTTGTTCTTGATTTTTACAGAACATAGAAATGTGAATCACTTGATAGTATTCTAAGTAAAGGATTTTTACATGCATTTTGCATCCATTATCTCTCCTTATATTATATATACATGTTACAAGGGAAAAGAATTCCTAAGCTATACAGGTTAAAACCAATTAAAATGCATTTATAATAACATAATAGTTGATTATGTTATTTTGAGTAAGTTCTAGATAATGCCTGCCCCCAAATTAAGAATCCATAGGTTGGATTGTTAATTGTCCATATTATTTCAAAATTTAGAGAAAGTTAAGCTTTTGGTAAGTATATCCGCCATTTGATCTTGGGTAGTAATAAGATGAATAAGGATCTCTTTATTTGTTACATAATCTCAGATAAAATGAAAGTTTATTTCAATGTGCTTTGTCCTTGCCTGAAATATTGGATAAGTGTCTATATCAATAGTGGATGTCGTATCACGATAGAAGGGTGTAGTTGTATTGATCGAAACACCAAACTCCTCAAGTAATCTTCTTAGCCAAATTGATTTTTGTTACAGTAGTAGCAAAGGCTCTATATTCGATCTCAGTGAAAAACCGAGCAACTGTTGTTTGCAAAAACCGAGCAACTGGTGTTTGCTTTTGAAATTTCCATGAGAACAGATTGTTTCCTATGAAACTGCGATAACTCGTAATTGAACGCCTATCATTCTGAATTGCTACCCAATCAGAGTCACAATAAGTGGTGAGTTGAACATTGCACCTTGTGATTGGATTGCAATAGTTAGCAAAATACGTATAGTAGAGATTTTAGCAACCAAGCTAAATATCACATGATAATCAAATCCATATTCTTGATTAAATCCATGTACAACCAATTGAGTTTTGTGTTTAGCAATATACCCATTAGAGTGGTATTTGGTGCGGAAGGTCCACTTGCAGCCGAGAACTATGTGATTTATAGGAGATGGTACTAACTCCCGTGTACCTTGTTGTTGAAGTGCAGTAAATTCTTGAGACATAGCTTGTCTCCATTGAGGTGATTTTATTGCTTGAGTAGGATCTTCGATATTTGTTATTTGAGGTGTAAGATCCATAATACACTTGGGCTTTCAAATTCCAGCTTGCAACCTAGTTGTCATGGAATGTTTAATTGAATTGTTTGCATGAGATTGAGTTGGAATGGTATGCAGTAAATCATTATTGATTTTGTTGATAACATGTTCAATAATAATAGGTTCGTAATTTAAATTTGCTTAAGTTATTGTTTCATCATCCGCGATTGGTTGTTCTGCAGAGTTTACTATAGCCGAAGTAGGTATGAAAGTAGAAAGTGGAATGACTTTCGATGACAGAACTGAAGTTGTGACTTGTGAGTAGTATTTTTGTATGGAAATTGAGTCTCATCAAATTGAACATGTCTTGATATGATAACCTTTCTATTCACTGGGTTCAAGCATTTATATCCTTTGTGAGTGGATGAATATCCAATAAATACACAAGGAGAAGATTTTGGATGAAGTTTTGTTACTGCTTGTGATTATTTTTAGGGACAACATAGAGCACCAAAGATCCTTAAGTGATCATATCTTGGTGCTTTGCTATATACAAGCTCATAGGGAGACTTATGATGAGTTTTTTTCTTATGGCAAACGATTAAAGGGATAAACAACAATCAAGGCTGCATCAATCCAAAAGTTATGTGGTAAGTTAGCCTTCAATAGTATGGTGTGCATTATATCAATAATGTGCCTATGTTTTTGTTTGACAATACCATTTTTGGGGCGTATTTGGGCAACTCAATTGTTGTTGTAATCCACTCTTGAGAAGATGAGTTTTAAATTTCGAAGATATGTATTCTCCTTCAATATCAGATCGAAAGAACTTGATATTTGTTTAAAGTTGATTTCGTACCATTTTCTAAAAGTAAATAAATTTGAGCAATGGCTCTCTTTTGTGTGACATGGGAAACAACCATGTAAATTTAGTATGATTGTTTATGAAGATGATGTAATATCTTTGATTTTCACATGATAACATTGGGGATGGTCTCCAAAAATCATTGTGAATCAATTGAAAAGTTAAAATAGAGGTAGTAATATGCATATTAAAAGGCAATTTATGACTTTTAGAAGCAAAGCCACGTCATGAGGATGTCTAAGCCGTTGATGCCAAATGATCGGTTGAATAATTGTCGATAATGCTGTAATCTGCAACAATTTGTAGAGACCATTGCTGCTCCTTCCCTTAAGGATGATTTGATGAGTTTTCTTGTCTTGAATCTAATAACCAGTGGCATCAAATGTACCATGCAGACATCTTCTTTGGCTATTTTTTGTACAGATAATAAATTGAATGTTAAATTAAGTGTATGTAATAATCATGAGAGTTCAAGCATATACTTTGGAGTAGATAAAATTTCTTTACTTGTATGAGTTATAGGAATTTTCTTACCATTTCTAATAGTAATCTGTTCATTACTTATATATTGTTGAGGATTTTAAACATTGGCGAGATGGTTGGTAATGTGAAAAGTTGTTGCCTTGTCCACAATCCAATCATTTGAATTGTTATCATTAGTTGCTATGAATGCTTGTAAAGAAGTACTGAACATTTGTAGGATTGTAGTTCAAATATGGGCAATGCCAACACATTCTTGCTGAATGCCCGTATTTTTCACATATTTGACATTAACTGAGAGGCTTGTTTGTAGTTTCATAGTTCTGATTTGAGCTGTAGAAATCATTTCTTTTGTTTTGCTTAAAGGAATATTTTCCTTTGAGTGATTGATTTATATAAGTTTTGTTAGCAATCAAAACTAATTGGTCAACATATGTTCTTTTCCATTTCTGATGAGATATTCACCTCTTCACTATATAGAAGTGAGTATAAATCATCCATTTGAATCGGTAAAAGGCTGATTTTGATGACGACCTTGAATGAGTTTTAGGTAGATGGTAAGCCATTAAGAGTATACAATATAATGTCTTTCGTATCAACCTTAGACCCATACCCAGCGATTTGATCCATAGGTTTCTTGATTTATATTAGATATTGAGTTATAGATTGGCTTCTCATTGTAATATGATGTAAATCATTCTTGAGTTGGATCACACATAATCAATTTGAGGACTGCTTCCTTTTAAGAAAGCTTTTTCCATATCTCGGTAGTAGTATCATGACGAAGCACATATGGAAGAATGCTATGAGAAATAATTATGTACAAAGCTACAAAAAGATTTCAATCGGCCTGCTTCCAAAGAATATAATTTTGAGACTGATTGCTAGAACATTAATATCACTAATATATTTTGAAGGGAAAACATCATCTTCATTTAAAAATAATTGAAACCCATTTGCTTGAAAGAGTTACATCATTAATGCACACCAAATAGAGTAATTTTTTGCTGTGAGCTGAGTTGAGGCCAGAGATTTGATATGGTTGAGAAGAAATTTCAGGAATGAATAAATATGATGATTGTTGTTGGTTTGGGTTGGGAGACTGGTTTGAGAAGATGAATCCATACTGCTTGGGTATCAAAAGAAGGGGAGGAAAGAATTTGTTGTTTGATTTTTACCAGCTTAGAAGAAGAAAATTTTAGGAAGAGAAGAACCTAGAAATGAATGTTGTTGCTACTTCCAGGATCTTGTTGCGGCTCTCAGAAGTCCTACTCTGATACCATGTGAATCTGTTTTTGATTTTTATAGAACATAGAAATGTGAATCACTTGATATTATTCTCAAGTAAAGAATTTTTACATATATCTTACATCCACAATCTCTCTCCTTATATATATATATATATATAGGTTACACGGTAAAAGAATTCTTAAGCTATACAAGTCAGAACTATTATTATAACAAAATACCTGATTCTAAGTTATGGATAACAATACCATGCACATGCTAAACATTGATATCTACTGTCCACTAGCTATTAAGTTTTGGCACCCATCTTCCAAATTATCCAATCTTCTCTTCTTAAATAAAAATAATAGATGTCACTGAGTACTCAATTTATATTACTTTTTTGTTGATTAGCATTAAAATTATATCATCAAGTGACATTTAATGCCCATTAAACATTTGATGTCCAATAACATTCTTATAGATAACTCAATCCCCACCTTTACTTGATAAAATCATGAAAAGCTTTTGATTCCTCTTACTATCAACAAAGTGAATGTCTTTAACTGTTTGTATCTACAATATTGGATTATTGTCATCTCAGTTACAAGGAACATCATAATTTATCTGATTTAACACTCGTTAGCAGAATTATTTTAATTAATCCAGACTATATTAATTTTCTCTATTTTTTATTTATTTTTCTTACATAAGAAATGTTGTATATCTTATGGGCATCTCTTGACTTATCCATGAATGATTGGAATCTTCCCTCAATGCTAAAGTCATATATATATATATATATATATATATATATATATTCTCGTATATCGTTTAATTTAATTTTAAGTATTTTGAATTTATTTAAAAATGAGTGTAATGTAAGAATTGATTGAATTTAATTGATTATTCCGGCAATAAAATACATCTATTAGTTACTTATGTATAAGTTACATCATTTTATTATTAATGCAAGCCACATTAAAATTTATTTGTTTATAAAAATAATTATACCTAAGATAAGAATAATTTATTTTTTTTTCTAATTTTTTTAAAAAATAAAAATACATCTAACAAACGTTTTTCTTTTGGAATTATCATTTATAATTTTAAGAAACAAAATCAACCGCAGAAAATAATGCACCAATCTCAAAGAAACAACAAAATAAACAATCGATCTATACATTACTGTTGCATAGGATTCCCAATCAGCAGTCACCATTCCCCCACCAAATCATTAGGGTTACGGTCACCAATTATCGTTAAATCGGCTGAGTCAGCACCACCTCTTCATCAACATATCCCTGGGTGCCGTTTTGGGTGCAAAAGTCGGTCTCCAAATCACCAATGCGCCAACTAAATTACCAGAGCACATTTGACGCCGGTCTCTTGCTAATTGCTATTTCCATCCATCGCTCTCTCCCACATACGCAGAGAATCTAATGGAATTCGGTTGAATTTTTTTTTTCCTCTCTCTCTTTCTCTTTCTCTTTCTCTTTCTCGGCAACCATTCAGAATGTGATATTGGTCGGTGTGTTGATTTGGTGTTATGGATATTAGATTCGTATTGATCTTTGTCATTTGCTGCTGCCTCGAAGAAGGTGTCGTTAAGTGATTTGTCGGTAATGTTTGTATTGTCTAGGGTTGCAAGCGCGTGAAAGTTTGGGTGATTATATCTACGAATTGGGGCTAGGGATTGAAAGCGGAGATTCCTATTCAGATCTAAGGAGATTGGATACGAGTTGTGGATTTTATTTTATTTTTATTTTTCGGCGATTTAGGACTCTTTGATGATTCTGTGGGGCTTAATTTCGACCCATTGTTCATTGGTTTGCCGCGTATAAACGATTTGTTTATGATGGATCACATTGTTGGCGGAAAGTTCGCGATTAGAAGAAAGATTGGAAGTGGATCGTTTGGGGAGATCTATCTTGGTTTGTCTTAATTTTCATTTGTTATGTTTCTGTTACTTATTGAAGTTTTGAATGCTTTTTTCATTTTGATGGTCTGTGTTGATGCATTTGTTCGGTTTATGTTATTCAGGTGTCAACATACAGACGGGGGAAGAGGTTGCGATCAAGTTGGTACGTTTTTGCTCCTTTATTTGGGTTTTGTTTAAGGCAATTTTATTTTATTTTATTATAATTATGAACTTTTTTCTGTGAGATGTGGTCTTTTCACGAGTTAGCAGAAACTTTAAAAAGTTATTCTTTGGCATCAAAGGTTACGTTGGCAGCGGATGGTATCTTAGCTTTTTATGTTACCTTTAAGCTTTGTGGAATAATTATTTACTACAAGGAAGATGAATTTTTTCTTTCCTCTGGTATTGTACCCGATGTCAGAAGCAAATACTATTTGTTTCAGGAAAAAAAACCACGGAGAAAAGGTTTAGTTTTAGTAAATTCTGTGTATTTTGGTCAGTTAGAATAGTATGTAGATTGAAGAGTTTGACCCAAAGTTAGGAATTGCTTCCATTTTTGTATGATTAGGATTTGCTAAGACTAATTTCACATTTGCAAGGAGTCTGGATTTAGCATTTTGCATGTAATATTGAAGTTCTGCCTTTTAAATCTACCATGCGTAGCTCCATTCTCTTCCCACGTTTTAATGTGGCAGAGAAGAAAAATGTAGAATGCTTATATGTTGAACAATTTTTTATCAATCAAAAAGATCTTTGTTTTTGCTCCATGATTTTGCATACATCTTGTTGCGTATATATGATCTGGTTTAGGATATAGCTTCAAAGAAACTAGAGTTATATTTGCGCTCAATTTATAAAATTTAGTTTGGATAAGGCAAACCTTATAGCTGTAATGATGTCGGTGTCTTCATGATGGATCCTTTGTGTATCAGCTTCAGCCTGTGAATTCATCAATTTAATGCTTTCATTTTGTACTTTCATTTTTCTTATGAAGCCTTAAAAGTGTTTCTTTCAAATTTCTCTCACTCGAATATCATCCATGACAGGAATCTGTAAAGTCGAAGCATCCTCAGCTACACTATGAATCAAAACTATATATGCTTCTCCAAGGAGGAAGTAAGGCTTTTATTTCTAGATTTCAATGATTGTATAAATTTCAAATTATATTATTCTTTGTTTTGTATTATCCAATAAAAGCTTGAATCTCCAACCTAAGCCATGTCTCAGGAGACTAAACTCTCCTTATAGTAATTATTGTTTTTATTTTATCTAGGCATACTGATTTCTGATTGGCTTTTATGCTGTTGTTTACTGGCCATTTTAAAAAAGCTGGAATTCCTAACCTAAAATGGTTCGGTGCTGAGGGGGACTACAATGTGATGGTTATTGATCTTCTCGGTCCAAGTCTAGAAGACCTCTTTAACTATTGTGATCGAAAGTTCTCATTGAAAACTGTACTTATGCTTGCTGATCAATTGGTAAGTACTTTGTCTCACTTTTACCTTTTTTTTTTTGGCATTTACACACATAGCTCATGATTCTTATGTATTTACAAATCAAACACCTAAATTATAATATTTACATTTATATCACTCAAATCTTTAACATCACAACAAAAATAACATTTTTACTAACTGTTTGAAAGTCAGATGCACTTTTTAATGCATAGGTTTGTAGCACCGTGGTGTTATGATATTATCAAACTTTAGGTGTTAGATATGTAAATTCATAAGAATTGTGTGGTATGTATGTAGATTTTCTTTTTTTTTCCATATTGAATGATGCCTCAGATTGTTATGTGCTTGTGATGACTTTTTCTGGTCTTCCCAATCAAGTGCTTCTAGCATTAAGATAAATTTAATGTATTTCAGATTAATAGAATTGAATACATGCATTCAAGGGGATTTCTTCACCGTGATATAAAGCCAGATAATTTTCTGATGGGCTTGGGTCGTAAAGCAAACCAGGTAGGTCCATTTTTGGCTTTTTAATAACCTGCTGCATTCGCTTCTCTAGTTTGACAAAGTCTGGTTTTTTTGAATTTTGCTTCAATTATACTCACTATTTATAGCGTTTTGTTGCTTTCTTTTCTATTATCTATTTATATATTTTTTTGTTATGTTCTCGTGTGTGTTTATAGTTATTACCCACCCTTTCATACTGCAGCTTTCAAGTTAAAGCTGCATTTGCTGTTAGAATAGTTTCGAAGTAGGATTTTAGAGTGAAAAATTTTATAGTTCTATTTTATTGTGTTTTAGTTATGATTTGGCTGAAGTTTAATTGTGATTTTGTGATAAAAGTAGTTAATTAAGTGATTTAATTATAGATAATGACATCATTTAGAGCTAATGGAATATTTTTTGCTTTTCATATAGATAATCACATCATTTAGCCGACCCATGTAATGGGATTAAGAGTCTGTTTGACGCAGCTGTTGATTATTTTTAATCTGCTGATAAACAAATTATTCTGATAATCTGATGATCTACAGATTATCATATTAATTTGGTTTGCTGTTTGGGGCAACTTATTCATATTAGTTTATTGGTGATTAAATGACATTCCTGCCCCTGTCTTATAAAACTGTTTGGGGCAGCTTCTTCAGAATAACTTATTGGTAGTACAGAAGCGTATAGTGCAGAATCATACAATTATCACAGATCAGTTTCAAAAGATGACATACAGTTCTCACACTCTCGTGAGTATCAGAAGAAATAAAAAAAAGACAAAGACAAGTACAATTACAATGAAAAATATTAAAATATTTAATTTCAAACTCTGGGTACGCCTGTCCTCAGCTGCACTATCAATCTGAGAAAACATCAGATTCCCATGACTGCTGACAGTGTAATATGTGAGAATGTCAGCCCACCGAAAGAAATCGCAACGAGCTGAAACATCCTTGACACAACCGTAAAACTGTCTCTCAAAGCTATGAGACTGACGTGACGTGAGCAACGAAGACGGTAGTCCACAATAACACAAAATACCTCTGTCTGTAACTGATATTCTAGAATTCATGTTTGTATTACCGCAAAAAAAAAAAAAAAGAATGTCAGAACTTATCCCAAAAAAATAAATTACACATAAAAATTGATCTACATATGTATGAAGAAAAGGACTTGCTGGATTAGCTGCACAACATCTGCTATAGACCCTCTCAGAGCAGCCATCTCGGCTGCACACTCACCGTCCTGAGTTTCATATTCAGTAGACTGTATCTCATTATCAGCTAGAGATCCTGAAGGTTATAGGGAGTCAATAATTGGATCATCATTAGCAATATTGAAGTCCGTATTTGAATGAGAAAGATGTCGTCAGATAAAGTTGTGAAGTGCAATAAAGACCACCACAATATGCACCTGTTTGAGAAATGAATACGAGGGCATATCACGTAAGATAATCTATTTCTTCTTCAACATTCCAAATATTTTTTCAATAAACCCCCGTAAAGAGGAGCGTCGTTTGTTAAACATTTCTTTTCTGTCACGAATTGTGCCACTTGCTCACTCAAAATTAGGAATATGATATTTAATGTCTGGATAGGGCTTCAGGTAGCCCCTTAGTATCAGATACCCAACATCTACCAAATAATACTTCCCTGTTATGAGAGACAATATTAATTAAAAATAATAAATATAATTAACAAGATGTTTAATTAAGATGAACAAACCTGGAGGTGGGTGAGGGAAACACTGTGTTCTATTCCTAGTTGCATAGAAAAAAAGACGACTGTCATGTGCACTTCCTTCCCACCCCGCTATTACAAATGTGAAGCACATGTTGAAGTCACATATTGCTATCATATTTTGGGTAGTTTTACCACTCCGACCAATATACGCGATCTTTTGATGACTTGATACTCAAACATCCACATGCGTACAATCGATTGCTCCAATGCAGTTCTGTAATTTATAGTTATCAATTTATCAGGTATTGAAGTAAAAGTAACAAGCTAATCAAACTTACTTTGAAATACGACATGTAACGGAGATCATTTGCAATTTGTTCAGGAATAGTTGCGAACGATGAATCTGATGGCTTAATGTTCTGCGTTGTTAAGCTCACAAGTGCTTGTATACCTGTGTAGAAGTATCGACTAATTGTTTCCAAGGAATGCTGAAATCGCTCCATAGCTCCTCTATTTGATTCATTCTGTGAGAGAATATATAATGTTATAGCCAACACATCTCTCGTGATCGTTCTAGAAGAATCTTGGAGACCGTGGTTACAACATAAGTCATGTAGAAGATCCATAAAAATAAGTGCAGTCATTCGAAAAACGCTGCT
>NW_018164444.1:72700818-72707659 GCF_001263595.1 Phalaenopsis equestris | reverse complement strand
GCTGAACCTTATTGGATATCCAACAAACATCTCACCCACCCATTTGTCCCCAACATATGAGGACGTCATGCGTGGTATCCGTCTAGTGCTGTAGCGGTAATATTCCTACAATAATATCGCTATTGCTGCAGCCCATGTCATTTTTTTGTAACGTTCTCGTAGTGGATCCATCATGAAATTATAAATGCATTAGGATAAAATAATTTAGTAGAAAATGACATAAATGAAATACATCTAGTGAAGAAAGTATCTGGAAAATGACATAACTGAAATACATAACATCAATAAATGAAGTACATAAAATGAAATTTCAAGCATCGGGAAATGAAGTACATCAAATGAAATACAAAACATCAGGAAATGAAGTACATAAAATGAAATACATTTACTGACAGGTTAATACAAAACAATCTCATTCATCTGCTAAAACACGTAAATATTTAATGCGCAGCTCGGGCCGTATGACGATGAACATTTGCCGACGAGTAGGGTCCTCAAGTTTTTTAATACATTTTGCCTGAAAGCGCATATCAGTAGCTAGTTCTGAAATCATGTCTAAAATGACAACGCAGTCCCAGATGGTGCTGTCTGGGGGAGGTGAAGCTGAAAAAACAGTAATTAGTTCATGAAATGAGCTTTTCAGGAAACTATCCATTTCTTTCTTCCTCCTGCCAAGCCTAGGCCTTTTGGACATGGAATTGGACTCTCCCATCTCCTTTTGGTTAATACTAGGTCTTTCAACAGCTATTACCTGTTCAGGTTTGGTATTCCTGAAAATCCCAATTCACTTAGGTTGAATGAATTCTTTCCAGTTGCGACAACCCACTTAAACATTATGTCCAGTTTTTTCTCAAACTCTGGCTCAATTCCGCACTGCCTATATTTTTTGACAGTTGGCATTACCTGAAACATAAGGTATTTATTAGATGTGTTTAGGCATTAACCAAAAAATAATGAAATTAACAAAATAAGTTTGTATTGATTACCTCCAATCTCCTTATAAAAACAAAATCTCCTTATATCAAAGCCTCCTTATATATAAAAACAAAGCCTCCTCATATATCAAAGATGAAAACATCTACGGAAAGACCATTGCCTCATATAAAAACAAAGCCTCCTTATATATACTTAACTCCCCAATGCTATAACCATTGTCATTCTTAACATAAAACGAAAGATAAGAGTATGAGATCCTCTTAATGACGAGGTAGATATAGGTTTGAAACATTACAATTACATGCTAGTATGCTTTCATAGAAGAATAAACAATTTCGTAATGATTTGAGATGCATTTTCATGAACCAAGCCATAATCTTCAATGTATAACCAAATCAACATTGGATTATTTGAAATTTCCGCATAACAAAAATTCCTGCAAATTCCTACAAATTCCTACAAATTCTCCATCACACAAACTGCAACTAAACAATATTACCTTGACCAATACCTCCCATCAAACAAACAGAGCCAAAATCAGAGAAAATGTCAAAAACCAGAGGATGCTGAAAACAAATCATGCCACATAGCTCAATTGGGCTATAGCTAAAATCCCTTAATGGACTATATTTCATACAAAAAAAAAATTCATTTCTTGTATCTACACTTCCCAGAAAAAGGATCAAAGAAAAGGAAGCTTTCCAGGGATCGCAGCCAACAACCCAAATCCAAAAACCAGATAAAATGCCAAAACATTGGGGCATAGAAAATGAAACATATCTCAACTGACCTAAACCCAAAAACCAAAGAAAATGCCAAAAACCAGAGGATGCCGAAAACAACTCATGCCATAGATCTCAACTGGGCTATCGCTAAAAACCCGTAATGTACTCATATTTCACCTGAAATTTTTTTTTTTTCAGTTCTTGCATCTACACTTCCTAGAAAGAAGGTTAGAGTAGGGAAATCGAAAGGAAGCTTTCCAAGGACCGCAGTTAGGGAAATCGAAAGGATGCCTGATGATCAGGAAAGAAAATTGGAAAGGAAGAAGGTTCGATCTCCTCTAGAGCGACGAACCAGAAAGGATTCCAGTGAGGGAGAAGGCGAGGGAGATCAAGGGCACCTCCGAAATTTCTAGGGCAACGCGGATCTCTAACGCCGGACACAGGGCTCACACTGCGTCGAACGACATAAAGGATTTATCGAATGCGGACGCAGTGCAGGAGGAATAAGCCCGTGCGAACGTATTTATCAAACAGGAAGGCAGCGTTTCCAAAACGCCGCTGCTCTCAATAAGCTGCCCCAAACGGGCCCTAAGGCTTTGTTGTTGTTGTTGAATTTTGTTCCACCTGCAACACTCCCAACTCATGGTTAGTAGAATAAAATGTTTAGCAAATCAGTTGATGACATTACACAAGTTTTATAGTCATTTGATAAGTAGAGTGTCAACTAGGCTCATGAGGTTAACGTTTTAGTCATAACTCTATGCACCTTGCTATTATTTTAGGATCCATTGGTTTATTAATGTTCTTATATTGTTGGGGCCTTCCTTAGGATGGTTGTCAATCACAGCTCTAAGTCATTATAAGAGGATTCTTACAAGGTAGTGTGACCCGTAGGGTGATTATGGGGATATGTACATGGTGATAGCTAGGTGTGTTGCTTGACTATCACTTTAGAAGATGCCCTAGCCTATGGCTTTTTTTTAGGATTAAGGAAGTTTCAGTGGGTGGAATTATTTTGAATGATTATATCATAATATAGAGAAGTGATTTGGAGTTTGTGGAGTCGAGGCTTAAGATTTGGCGGCTTATTGAGATGATGCTTCATTAAGTGGTCTAGTAAGAGTGTGAAAGGTTGATTGCTTCTGAGGGTCCAACAATTTGAATGGAATTTTACCATTTGGCAATGATGTTTATGAGCTTATGAGAGAACGGGGAGGATAATAAAACCAGTCGATGAAATCCTAGAATGAAGAGTACAAGAATAATCAAGGTGACTAATTTTCTCACAGAGGAAGAGTTCAGGGCCGCCCGTCAAGCCATGGAGAAAAACATTTCTCGAATTTTTTTTTTCAAAACGCCAAAACACTTTTATTAATCTTTTCAACAATAATTTAGGACATTACGTTAGATCCTAAGTAAATTTAAAATTCAAAAGTAGTTAAGAGAGAGGAAAAGGGGACTTTCCAAGGAGTGGTTAAAACGGGTCCAACCATCCTCTACAATTTATGCCTCCTCATTTCAAGGGAGTGGAAGGCTTTGCTGGCCATACATCGTGGAAAACAATTTACCAAATGTTCCAAATAAAGAGAAAACTATCCCAAATTCATAATTCAAATTTTAAAATCTAAAATTTGAAAATTCGAATTCATGACTACAACTGATTTTTTTTTTTTTTGGCTAGGAAATGTTTAGTAAGAATGACACTTTCTCCCACCACTATTAGTAGGAAGTATGCTAATTGTTTATTATATTATTTCTTTTTTTTTCAATCTACTCAAACATACACAATTGCTTTGTCACTGTTTGAATGCTAATGCTTATCATAGCTCCAAACGCCTGTGGTTGATTCTGGATATTGCTGATTTTGTCATTATATTTTCTTTTCACTACTCGCCATAATTGTTTACATATAAACATTGCTTAATTTTATGATTGAAAATTTAGTTTCCTTTTGCAAAATATTGATATATTTGGTTTGAAATGGCTTTGCATTGTTAGATTTATTGTTGTTTATATTGGTTTCATTTGTATGCGCGCTTTATTCCACTTTCTATGCATACCTCCTTTTGTTATTATTTTAACAAATTAGTGCCTATTAATAATTGAGATTTTCTAATGTATTTTCACTCTCATTATCACATTAAGACCGGAGTTATCTAAAAGATCTATTGGATTGCTTTTATGTTGGGACTATCAAAGTAATTTTGTTCTATTCTTGGAGTCTTTGTACTATATCATAGTTTATTTAGTGTTCTATGATGGTTTTGAACCATTCTATTTGTTTTAGAGGTTTGCAAAGTGAACAGTAATTATTGTGCTCACTTAAGAATTTAGCTAATTATTCCTATGAATTTCATTTTTTTTCTTTGTCCTTTTATAGGCTTTTCTTTTGTATTTATGCCCATGTTATTGAATACAAACTTGGGGATTTAAGTTATCTTTAGTTATTGAATGCTTAAACCAATTGTAATCCCTTATAAGTTTTTTTTTTCTTTTTTTTTTTGAAATAGAGTATTTTCCTTGTTTACAGGCATTATTTGAAATTTACTTATTTTTTTTCTGAGCTTCGATGTGCTAATGATAAAGTGATCTATTTTCCAACAACACTTGGCTTCATTGCTTCGAGATTGTATCATCATCATCATCATTAGTCTTATCCAAGTGTTTCTGGTTTGCCGTATGAAATTTCATTTTCTATTTGTTTTAGTTGAGTGTTGCAACAAGTGTTAAATCAATTCATCATGATTTTCTTACATAAGTTTTATATGTTACTTATGGTTTGCTTCTCCTTCTTCTTAATATTTCCATAGTAATTTATCTTCTTTTTCATGGTTGTATTTTCAGCCATTTGTTTTACATGTCCAAATCATCTAAGTTTTGCTATTCACTAGCTCATCGTCGAGATATGCCATTCCCACCATCAATTTAATATATTTTCTTAAGAAATTATTTTTTCTTATTTAATTTTGATTACTTATAACTTACGATTTGAACCTCTATGATTTTCTTTTATCAACTAATTATCCAGCGACACTTCACAAATTGATACACTCATCCATGATTGCAGAAGTTTTAGCCTCATAGGTATACTTATCCTTCTGTGTAACAAATCCAATATATTTAAACCTGTTACACTTATGTGTTAATGTATTTTTCTAGTCATATTAACCCATATTTGCTGGTAATGCATGCAAGAAAATTGAATGTAATTTAATCAATCTTTGTTCTACTAATTTTAAGTTTTTTAATTTTTAAAAATTACTTTAGTTCTAATTTTTCATTTATTTCAATCGATGTTTCACTGATTAATTACATCATCTATAAAATGCATATTCCAAGGAAACTTACTTTACATTTAAGCATTTAGAAAACCTATAACATGGTATAGACTAAGCTCGATCTTTAATGTAATCCTACTTTAATTGAGAATTATTTGATCACTTATAATTGTTTTTAATATAATTTATTGCTCCCTTAATGTTTTTTTTTTGATAGCTTCAATATATCGTTGATAGTATTTTTTCTTAATATTATTGAAATTATTTCCTGAGTTGTTTGCTTATAAGCATTCTCAAAATCAATAAAAATCATGTCATAATTTTTTTCTCTACTTCGTATACTTTTCTTTCAATTGACTTATTCCAAGAATCGCTTCCATGACAAATTTTTTAGCATGAAACTCACTTGATTTTTTTAGCATGAAACTAACTTTATTCTTGAACATCAATGTAAAATTTTAAGTTTATTTTCCATTGTTTTCCTTATTCATTTCTCTATTTGACTCATCGGTTTTTTTTTCTTTTTTATAAATACTATAATTCTAAATTTATTTTTTGTTCTCAAGCACTTGAACAAAATTACTTCCTCTCTAATAAATTGGCATCATCTTTGTCCTTAAAAGTACATTAAAAAGTTTTGCTAGCTTAGTCATTGCAATATTAATTAAAACTCTCCAAATCATAATAGATATTTCATCTTGATCACCTAAAGCTTCTTTTTTAGAGCCAAATCTTCTTTATTGTTTGAGTCAATATGTCACATACCTTTTTGGTTTCACTATGCTCCAAAATAACTTTTCATTAAAATTCTTATTTAATAATTCCTCCGAGTAACATTCCTTATTTTCTTGATATCTTTTATTTTTGGCTTAGGTCTAACTATTTCAATTCTAATGAGATGTAATATGATCGAAGTATTTTGATATTTTATCTTTTGCCTTCTCTATTTTGAAAACCTCATTTTCTGTTTTCTTGGTACATTGCCAATTATACAAACCATCAAAAGCTACATTTTTTATTTGCTTGTAACTTTCTAATGATAATTATAAACTGTAACAGGATTAAATTTTTTTTCAGTGCAAAACACATTTCTTTTTCTTAAAATCGATTGTTCCTCTTACTCGGTCCCCAAGTCTTCTTACTGAAGCACAATCTGTTTTCTTGACTCTCCTGAAATTTGTCAATCTTCTTAGTATATTTTTCAAACTATCTTTTAATCCAACTTAGGAGCTTAAGCACTTATCACATTTGTAATTGCATCATAACATTTAACGTTTACTGTATCACTAATTCTTAACATTAATAGTTTTATCTTCCAACTCTTTATTCACAACTAATTATAACTCGTTTCTATTGCTAAATTATCTCACATATAATAACTTATAATGTTCTGTAATGTGCTTGGATTTTCCCATTCTATTTGTTTTATTTCATATAAGTATTATTTTATTGGAAGATTTACATACATAGCACTCAATTCTTATGTATTTACATATATTGTGGAATTACGCTCATTATTATTTACTTTAATGTTATTTAGTACTTGCTATATTTTGTGATAGTATAAAAATAGTAATTCTTAATTATAGGTATTTATGTTTATTCTATAATTATAGGAATTACTTAATTGTAGGAAGATTTCTTTCCTTGTTTTATTTCTTGTAAACGCCTATTTATAGGTGAATTATCTATGTATTCATTGAGATGAAAGTTATTCAAAAATTCACATGGTATCAGAGCCATCAAAGAAGAGAAGCCTCTTCCACTAGCTCGATCACGGCCTTTCTCTCCCGCGATCCTCCTTGACCGAGCGCTGCTGTCCGAGCGCTGCTCCTACCGATCGCGCGTCTGCTTTCGCGTCCGCGTCAGTCCGCTCCCCCGCCCGTCCCCCGCCTCGCTCCT
>NW_018164444.1:72699332-72700695 GCF_001263595.1 Phalaenopsis equestris | reverse complement strand
CCGCGCCCCCCCCATCGCCCGCCTCCCGCCCCGCTTCGTCCACGATCATCTCCAGACCCAGACGATCTCCTGACGATCGCGCATCTCCCGCGCACGTCTCCCGGATCGCGCATCTCCCGCAATCCCGGATCGCGCCTGCTCTGTCGTCGAAACTTCTCCCACATCGCGCGTCTCCCGCGCGCATCTCCCGCACCGCTTCGTCCGCGATCATCTCCAGACCCAGACGATCTCCTGACGATCGCGCATCTCCCGCGCACGTCTCCCGGATCGCGCATCTCCCGCAATCCCGGATCGCGCCTGCTCTGTCGTCGAAACTTCTCCCACATCGCGCGTCTCCCGCGCGCATCTCCCGCACCGCTTCGTCCGCGATCATCTCCAGACCCAGACGATCTCCTGACGATCGCGCATCTCCCGCGCACGTCTCCCGGATCGCGCATCTCCCGCAATCCCGGATCGCGCCTGCTCTGTCGTCGAAACTTCTCCCACATCGCGCGTCTCCCGCGCGCATCTCCCGCACCGCTTCGTCCGCGATCATCTCCAGACCCAGACGATCTCCTGACGATCGCGCATCTCCCGCGCACGTCTCCCGGATCGCGCATCTCCCGCAATCCCGGATCGCGCCTGCTCTGTCGTCGAAACTTCTCCCACATCGCGCGTCTCCCGCGCGCATCTCCCGCACCGCTTCGTCCGCGATCATCTCCAGACCCAGACGATCTCCTGACGATCGCGCATCTCCCGCGCACGTCTCCCGGATCGCGCATCTCCCGCAATCCCGGATCGCGCCTGCTCTGTCGTCGAAACTTCTCCCACATCGCGCGTCTCCCGCGCGCATCTCCCGCACCGCTTCGTCCGCGATCATCTCCAGACCCAGACGATCTCCTGACGATCGCGCATCTCCCGCGCACGTCTCCCGGATCGCGCATCTCCCGCAATCCCGGATCGCGCCTGCTCTGTCGTCGAAACTTCTCCCACATCGCGCGTCTCCCGCGCGCATCTCCCGCACCGCTTCGTCCGCGATCATCTCCAGACCCAGACGATCTCCTGACGATCGCGCATCTCCCGCGCACGTCTCCCGGATCGCGCATCTCCCGCAATCCCGGATCGCGCCTGCTCTGTCGTCGAAACTTCTCCCACATCGCGCGTCTCCCGCGCGCATCTCCCGCACCGCTTCGTCCGCGATCATCTCCAGACCCAGACGATCTCCTGACGATCGCGCATCTCCCGCGCACGTCTCCCGGATCGCGCATCTCCCGCAATCCCGGATCGCGCCTGCTCTGTCGTCGAAACTTCTCCCACATCGCGCGTCTCCCGCGCGCATCTCCCGCACCGCTTCGTCCGCGATCAATATCAACTACAAACCTTC
>NW_018164444.1:72697070-72697412 GCF_001263595.1 Phalaenopsis equestris | reverse complement strand
TCATACGGAATTGACTACCAAGAGACATTTGCCCCAGTAGCCAAACTGAACTCCATTAGAATCCTACTCTCCATTGCAGCAAACCGAGACTGGCCCCTTATGCAACTTGATGTCAAAAATGCATTCCTTAATGGAGATCTTGAAGAGGAGGTATACATGGATTTACCGCCTGGTCTTGAAGAGTTCTTCCCTAGTGGCAAAGTATGCAAGCTCCAGAAATCTCTGTATGGTCTCAAACAATCTCCAATTGCTTGGTTTGCAAAATTCACCAATTCAGTAATCAAGTGCGGTTATACTCAAAGCCAGACCGATCATACAATGTTCACAAAAAGATCAAAGCAA
>NW_018164444.1:72613304-72696709 GCF_001263595.1 Phalaenopsis equestris | reverse complement strand
GTCCTACTGAGGAACATATGGGAGCTGTCAACCGTATTTTAAGATACTTAAAGATGACACCTGGGAAAGGATTATTATTCAAAAGGAATGATAGTCAAAAGGTAGAAGTATTTACTGATGCAGACTGGGCAGGAGATATATCCACCCGACGATCAACCTCTGGGTATTGCACGTATGTATGCGGCAATCTAGTGACATGGAGAAGTAAGAAGCAATCGGTGGTCTCTCGGAGTAGCGCAGAAGCAGAATACAGAGCACTGGCACTTGGAATCTGTGAAGGAATGTGGATCAAAAGATTTCTCAAAGAGCTTGGAATTATGGGAGAAAATTCTATCAAGATGTTCTGTGACAATCAAGCTGCAATAAGTATCGCAAAGAATCCTGTTCATCATGACCGAACGAAACACATTGAGATTGATCGGAACTTCATTTCAGAGAAGGTGGACAATGGAATCATTGAATTGGTCTATACTCCTTCTAGAGACCAAACCGCAGACATTCTCACCAAGGCTCTCCCTAAGTCCAGTTTTGATGAGCTAACCAACAAGTTGGGCATGTACAATCTGTACAACCCATCTTGAGGGGGAGTGTGGAATTACGCTCATTATTATTTACCTTTATGTTATTTAGTACTTGCTATATTTTGTGATAGTATAAAAATAGTAATTCTTAATTATAGGTATTTATGTTTATTCTATAATTATAGGAATTACTTAATTGTAGGAAGATTTCTTTCCTTGTTTTATTTCTTGTAAACGCCTATTTATAGGTGAATTATCTATGTATTCATTGAGATGAAAGTTATTCAAAAATTCACATATATAACACCGAAACTTCAATTTTTACGTACATGTCACCTTACCTATGCATGGCAATGTGTATTTCATTTTGTAAAAGTTAAAATGGTGACATCTTTTTAATGTGACATGGAAAATTTGGGTGGCAGCTGAATAAAAAGTAAAGTTTTAGGTGTTAGATATGTAAATAAATAAAAATTGGGTGGTAAATAAAAATTGGGTGGTATATAAAAATTGGGTGGTATGTATGTAAATGCCCTTATTTTATTTTTGTTTCTTATTATATATCCGCTGATTCTCATATCAACCCATTCAGAGTAGTAAAATTTTATTTAATTGATCTAATACTAGTTTATATCTGGTTATAACTTTCTTGCTTTCCGCTAATTATTTAGTAGGTTATGATGTATCACTTGTTGGTGATGACCTCGCAACCTTTAATCCATCATATAATTAGATTAAGTTGTTTCGTGTCACAGACAATGCTTAAAAAATTTTTACCAAATTTTGGGGAGTGCATTAAAACTAGCAAATTTAAAATAAATTTATTTTGTTATTTTTGGCAGAAATTAATAATTGGTCATCGACCTGAAATCAAAATTAAATCTTTTTCATCTGAGACAAAATACTGCTTTTTCTCTGAGATTTATAATGGAAAAAGTGGTGCATTTATGCATTAGAGTTTTCTGGCACTTAATTCTTGTGATGGTTTTTAAAAGTTAGTTTACATTAGGTTATTGACTTTCTATAGCGTGGTTAGCTGTTTCTTTTTTTCTTTTTTTAGTTTTCTGGGGCTATCATGATTCATTTTGTATCTTAGGCTAATATTAAGGAAGATTTACATACATACTATTCGTTTCCTATGTATTTACATATCTAACATCTAAGCTTCAATTTTTACATGTATACCACCTTACCTATGCATGAAAAGGTTTATTTCACTTTTAATATTTTTTATGTAATATGAAAATTTAGGTGTTTTAAATGTAAAATGCAAAATTTAGGTGTTAGATATGTTGATATATATGAATTGATAGGTACATATATAAATGCCCCTATTATTAAATCTCTTTTTAATTATAGAAAATTGAACAAGAATAGCTGCCCATAGAGAGCTAGTTAGTATGCTAATTTGCAAAGAGCAATACCGCAAATGGTCTTAAGTATTTAACATTTCAATTTATTTGTTGTCCTAATGCTTTGGAAAATAGAAAAAAATTATTTTGATGTTGAATTAAAAAGTTGAAGCTCGACTTTTTCTACTTAATGTATTTTCTATGTAGGTTTTTGCCATTGATTTTGGTCTTGCCAAGAAATATAGAGATCTTCAAACTCATAAGCACATACCGTACCGGTAAGTTATCATTTTTTTTAAATTTTATTAATGCTGAATATGCATTGTTATTTTTTCAGTAGATAATAGCGAGACTGTTAAATAGCCTTCATTTTTCAACCCCAATTACTCCATCTGTCTATCACTGTTTTTTATTTTTGTTATCATTATTATTATTTAGTTTTTGTGCAGGCCGAGGTGTAGGTTGGAGGTGGGGATTGTGAGAGAGAGAGAGAGAGAGAGAGATTGGACCTTGGTTGACCTCTTCTATTTTGGTTTGCTCGCTCATAGGAATTTAGGTAGATAGGGAGCAGGTAAAATTTCTAAATATATTTAAAGTGAGAAATATTTTTTTAAAGAAAGATTGAAAACAATGCCACTAAGGCATGATAAATTTGTGCTAAATGCTAGTAATCAATGTTATGGCCGAATGATTTCTGATGTAGAGTACTAAAAAGGTGAAAATGAGAGGATCAAAGATGAGGAAAAGGGACTTTAATATGGATACTTCGTTCAAGCTCGAGGATAAGGGTTGATGTTAGTTCAGTAACTGTCTTGTCAAAATAAAATTTATTCCAAATTTCATGACTCCTTATGAGCATTAAAAACTTCAGCTTATGTTGTTTTAATGCAAGAAGTATATTTTTGGAGGCTTTGATTTTAAAAGTCATCATGCTTTATATGCCTTTATTGATCAAATCTTGGTAAATAGAAGACTCACGTGATGGTGGCAACAGTGGTAGTATAAACTTAACCTATACGTTTTGAGAGAAAGCGTGTATAACCAATAATGTTAGAACATATTGGTCAACTTTTATATTTGGAGAAGAATCTTGAAAGAATATTGAAACTTATGGATCAACTTGTTTTTTTATAAAACCAGAAGAAATTTTAGTCTTAGCAGGAAGCTCAAATATTGCCTCAAATTTAGACTTCAAAATAACTTTTTGGCACATCGTAAAATTAGCATTAATAATATGCTCAATTATTGATGACCGATCGACATCATCAAGTTCATCTACACAAACTGAATCATCATGCTAATAATACTTGTAGGTCAACTTAACCTAGATTAGATGGCTGAATTAGTGGACTTGATACCCATTTCTATAATATTTTGAATACAAATTTTTAAACTTTTAGATGTTGCGCAGGTTTTGTGTTATATGATTTATCATGCAAAGATGATTTTCAATTGACATTGATGTTATGATTGTATGCATAATCATCACAAGCTTTATGATGATAGAAATTTTACTTTGAGCTTTTTATTAAATTATAGTTTTTAGAAGGATCTCTTTTGAAGAGCATAATGAATGGAATCATGAAGTATGCTTTTGGCCCAAATGAGATGCTTATAGAGATTTGCAAAGTTATAAGTGACGTTACATTTGTTTAGGTAACAAGTTTTTTCAAAGGAAATATGAAGTCTTATGAAGCTGCCAAATTATTAGAAACATTTCTAAACCAATAATATTTAAGAACATTGTAGATTTTCATGATTGTGTTAATTTTGGAGGAATTAAACATATATATCATTCAATGAAGTGTTGAAAGAGTAATGGAGCACAGATTTGTGAAAATTATGTTGGTATGAGGGAATTAATTTAGTTTTATGCAATTAAATGTGCTTTGGAAATGATCTTTATGCTGAAGCAATTAATGCAAAATTATAAAGAGCACAGAAATTATTTTTATATAGTTTTTATTTCTCTTAAGAATGCATGAGTTAGTGCATATTAAAAAAAACTGTGTACAATGTATTTGAAGTTATCATAATATATATGATGAAACTTTAATTGACATTAGTCATTGATTGGTGAGAAAACAGATCTATTCATTGTAGGATTAAATATGAACCATTATTAAACCCATAATATCTTATATTAGTTTTGTTGATGCAAGCACATAGGATATTCATGTTGACATGTATTGGTGTAAATTTTCCTATATGACATAGTTTAGTCGGTGAGATATTTATAGAAATCTTGTTAGCAAGAGCTTCATTTATTTATGCATTGCAATTTGCTTTGGCTGATTAGATCTAGTGTGTGCACACAACAATTATTAGAAGAGAGATCATTGTTTTTTAAAATTTTCAAAATTAATTAGGAAATTATTTTAAGGAAACATATAACTAAATAATCCAAATTAAGATCATAACCAGACGCTTAAGGCTAGCAGAGATATAAAGTAATATATCGAGGAGTAATGAATTATTTTAGAGGAAAAGTTCAAATGTTTTATTTTTTAATCAACCTTGTTTTTCTTACCTGAATTATTATCGGGACTTGACTTCACAAATGTAGGGAAGAACTAGACAAATAATCCATTTTATTACTACTATTGTTTTCATCATCTAACTTTATTCATATAGCTCTATTTAATTGCTACATTTTGCATTTGATCTCATCATCTTCAACAATTTTCAAATATAAAATTCCTTCTTGTATCCTGATTCTATGATTCACTCCAGTTTTTATTTTTTATGTTCGGTTATGATGTTTTTTCCCTTTTCAAAATGTTTTCTGAATTGTTTCTTCTGCTAAAGATTTGGTTAGTTTGACAGGGAGAACAAGAACCTCACTGGAACAGCACGGTATGCTAGCATGAATACTCATCTTGGTGTCGGTACGTTCCTCAAGTTTCAAGTACATTTAACCATTTCATGACTTACCGTATATTAGAAGAAAAATGTAAAATTAATGTATATCTTGTAGAGCAAAGCAGAAGGGATGATTTAGAATCGCTTGGTTATGTGTTCATGTATTTTTTAAGGGGAAGGTTAGATTCTTCAGAACTTATTTCTTTTGCACTATTTGTTGAGAAAAAAATGCCCAAAACAGGCTTGGACTTTGTTTAGGGGGCCATGTAAGTCCTAGATTTATCCGTTGATTTTTTAAATCTGATCCAAATACACTTGTCTTCTCAAATCCTATCCAAATAATCTAACAGAGAGACTATTTTGGATCATTTTTGACTGATCAATGGATTAAATTGAATATATTATATAGTTGGGATTAAAATGGCCACGTGTAAGTAGTATAAAAATTGTTTTGACCTTTTTATCCTTTGTTAATTTTTGGGCACATCAACAGAACTACTTAATCATTATTATGCCTCAATATTTGTATCTAATGTGAGATTCTGACTGTTTGCTTATTAGTCTCCCATGGCAGGGGTTGAAAGCTGGCACAAAGAAGCAGAAGTATGACAAGATTAGTGAAAAGAAAATGTTAACTCCAGCCGAGGTATGCGATTCTCTCAATCATCATTATGCATATCTCTTTATTAGTAACAAGATTAGTGTAAAAAAAAGCTTCTTGGCTCTTATACTTCTGATTCAGGTGCTATGCAAGTTATTTCCAACTGAATTCGTCTCATACTTCCATTATTGTCGTTCTTTGCGGTTTGAAGACAAACCAGATTATGCTTACTTGAAGAAGCTATTTCGGGACCTTTTTATTCGAGAAGGTATTTTGAGGTCATTGAATTAAGCACTGAATGCATACTGTGCAGTAGTTTTTATAGGAGTTATTGATCTTTTCAATATTTACAGGATACCAATTTGATTATGTGTTTGACTGGACTGTTTTGAAGTATCCACAGATTGGTGCAACTACTAAACCAAGAGTATGCCATTTATGTTTTACATGTTTCCATTTGTTGTATAATTTACGCATGAGAGAAGTGTCACATGGTCATTCGGCTCTTTGGGACGCTTTAGCCCCAGAGTTTATAAAATCAATTTAGTCTCCGGGCTTGTTGACCTCATTTTTTGAGGTCATTTATTTTTTTAAGGTATTAGGATCTAACTCTAGGAGTTCCTATTGACCATCTTAGAAAACTAGAATTGAGACCCACCCTTTTAGAAAGTCTAACTTCTTATTTTCCTTTGATGTCTAGCATTTTTGGCACAAGACCATCGTTTTATGAACGAGCGATTATGGACTATTTTGTGAAGACTCAAAGGAAAAGTTTCTAATAGGACTCCAAGCCTTAGGAAAACTTCGTCACAACTTTTTCATCACATACACACACCAAATGCACAAAATTCACAAAATTGCACGAAATCAGACTTCAATTAAGCTCAGAGGACGGATGAAAATGCAAACTTCTCCGGATGACCTCTGACGATAAATTGGATTGCGCTAACGCGTCCGGGACACCAATTTTGGTAGGAAAGGACACCCATATTGTCATATTTTTTACACGAGAAAATTGGCACGCAAAATGACTTCCGGTGGCGAAACGGATCGCGTCAATGCGTCCGGAGCGTCAAAATTACCTAAAAGGAACATCCATTTTGTTGTATTGTGACGCACAGACAAAAAGGGTACTAATCAAATTTTATTTTAAGAAATATCAAATATTTTATATATTTATCATTTATAATATCAGGATTTATAACCCTAAGTCATTTTCTACCTTTACCCACACACGACATTCCTCTGCCTCGACCGAGAGCCGCTCGGGCGGAGCCCTAGCTTCCGCACGCGGCTCCTCTCCGCGTCTCCTCTCCCGCGATCTGCTGCACTCGAGCCTGACGATCGAACCCTCGTCCGCCTCGTCTCCTACATCTCTTCCCTCACACGCTGCATTCCACTGCTGTTCGCGCACGCGGCTCGCCTCCTCGAGCTCCACTCGACTGAGCAGTTCTCCAACTGCGAAGTTCCACCTGGCCGACTCTTCCTCTGCCCTAGGCTGCATTTCCTCTTGCCTTAAATCTTTCTCATCCTCTCCCTTTACATGATTTCCTGACCAAGGAGGCTGGTAGGTGGCTTCTTTGCTCCTTTCTCTGCTATAAAAACCCCACTTTGGGGGAGGGTCTAAGGTTGGCCGAAATTTTCTTGAGGGAGAGGTGCTACCATTTTATTTGTTTGCTGGAATTTTTTCTGGAATCCTGTTTTCTCTTGAGAAAAGTCTGAAATGAGAGGAGTGGCTTTTTGGTTGTTGTGAGGCTGGTTCTTTTTTCTTTGCTGTCCGAGAGACTGTTTTCTTTCTTCTTTACTGTGGGAAGTTTTGGGGGAGAAAGCTCTACTAACATCTTATCTAAAATTTGATTTTTGTGTGTTGGGGTGTGGAGCATCCGTTGGTGGCTGTTTCTCAAAGCTTTCAAGAAGAAAACTCTGTCGAAATTTCTGTTTGACTAGCTTCTGGTGTGCTGGAAGTTTAAAGGATTTGCCGGTTGCTATTTTTTTTGAAGTTTCTTTTTTAGAAGATCTCTTTGGGAGGCATTTCATTGGATCTTTCTTACATTTTCTTTTGCTTTAAGTCGGCATTAAGAGGTATTTTTCTTCCCTCCTCTATTTTACACTATTTCGGATGACATCTAAAGACATCTCTATTCTCTTATAAAAAAGTATTTAGAAATGAAGCTTAGGCTTATTTTGAAATTTAAGCATGGATACTCACTAGAAATGGTGAAAACAATGGTGAAAACGAAGCATGTACAAAGTATGTGTGGGCTGTCTTTGTTCTTCTTGCTTGAGATATTTGGAAGCATTGTAATGGTGGTTTTGAGATGAGATTTGCCCCTATCGAAATGCATGTTAGAATGGGTTATCAAACTCCTTTATTACTCATGTTCAGAAATGAATGATTAGCTCAAGCTCATCTATTTCATGCTACCTATCACTGTTTGAAACATATGTTGGAAATTTTCTCTATTTTGCCGTTGCCTGGGTTTCGGTTTTGGTTATGCTAGGATTAAATGTTAGCTGAAAATTTTCTATATTTTAGTACATTTTTTTGAGGGCTTGGTCTTGGCTTCATAATAGCTGAAAATGACATTTCATTTAGCTCACTTGTTGGGTTCGACTTTAACTCTTTTTGAGATGGATTCTTGCAAGGGATATTTGCATTTGTTTTGCTCATTTGTTGGGTTTGGTTTGACTCCTTTTGATATCATGTCTTGGCTGAAATCTTTGCTGTTTTACCCCTTTGATGGACCCGGTTTTGTTCTTATGTTGGAAATCTTTTTTTTTTATGAGCTGGAAATTATACTTGGAGCTCATTTATTTCATCTCTTGCTGCCCTTTGATAGAAAATATGCTGGAAATTATGTTTATGAGCTGAAAAAATGTATTTGGAGCTCATTTATTTCATCTCTTGCTGCCAGCCCTTTGATAGAAAACATGCTGAAAATTATTTTATGGGTTGGGAAATTACATTTGGGGCTCACATTTTGCTTCTCTTGCTGCCCCTTGTTGAAATATATGCTGGAAGTTTATTTTTATATGCTGGAATTCATTTTTCAAAGTTGAAAATTATGTTTGGGATTCGGTTGACCATGTTCTTGGGCTCAGTTTGGGCTCCTTTTAGTGCTTTATATTGGCTGAAATATTTTACTACTTTGCTCCTTTTTGCTGGCTTCGGTTTGCCCCTTGTGCTGGGCTCGGTTGGCTTTGTTAAGAAAATAGTTTGGTGGCTGTTTTTGCTCTCTCCCTGGTTTTACATGTGAGCTTTTTGTGGATCAATTTGGGGTGGATTGGGGCTGTTTTGCTCCCTTTGCCATGTTTGGCCGTGAGCCTCATTTGATGTCTATTGTTTGGAGATTGCCTTTGGGTTGTCCTTACCCGTGATCTTGGTTATACCCTCTGTGCTTAGTTATACCCTCTGTTGCCTTACCCATGGGACTCTCTTTTTGGCCCTACCCGAAAGATACATTTGCTTTCTTTTGTGAGATATTGGATATATATATTTCATTGTAAACTTTTGATGGAGGGGGGAATTAAATCGTTTTGACATCGGTATGTTTTTCTAGAAGGCTAGAGAATTATTGTTTTTCCATTAATTAATGTCTCTTCTTTTATGAAATGTAAAAGACTCTTGAAACTTCATTTTGAGTTTGATATAAATTGAATTCATGTTGGGTTTGGAAATCCACAAAAGTGCCACTTGGAAATGATATCCTTTCTCGGGATTAATCCGATCATTTTTTTTAACGAATTTAAACGTTTTAGACCGATACATTCATAATTTTATTTTAAGCTTTACTGATTTGGCTTGGCTTTAAAAATGTATCGGTCTCCTTTTCATTCATTTTGTTTTTTGTTTTTTTTTTCAATGGTCAAGTTAAAAATGAGAATTTTCGATTTAATTATATTCAGAAATGATTCACAGTTTTAAGGGAAAGAAAGGAGAGAAAATTTAAAAATAAGATTTGGATCTTCGAGGTGATAAAATCTAAAGGGAGGATAGAATAGTAAATCATATACCATTCTTTTTTGCATATGAAAAATAAAACTGTAAATTCGAAGAATAGTTGGGGGTTGGAAGAAGGTGAGAGTTTAGATAACATTTAGGAATATGGATTAAATGATTAGTAGACCTGTATTTAGGTCCCTTAACCTTTGAATCAACTTAAATTCAATTACCTTAATTAGGTTTAAAGCACACTTCACAACCCTTTTGCCAAAGCTATAGGTTTACCCCTTTGGTTTTAGGAGCCTAATGGCGAGCTAAGCTTAATCTAAAGATGTTTGAGGGTTAGTTGAGAGACACTTAGTTGATGTTAGACACTTTAAGACACTTCAAGTAAACTAAGATGTATGTTTCCTAGGCCTTAGGAGCACACCTTAAGAGAAAGTTTATCATCCTAATTTTCAAACGATCCTAAGATGTCAGACATCTGACCACAGTTCATGAGATAACTAGGACACTAGGCACGAGGGTGCACTAGATTGTGATTCATGACTGATTTAATTAGATCAAATAATTAAATTCTTACTTTAATTTGACCAAAACTGAAACCCAATGCTCCGGGATTTGAGTTTGTCTTACACTCAAATCCTCCTGGCAATTGGGGACATTTGAATATCACATATAAATTTCCTATTCTTGGTTCTTTATATGTGATATTTTATTTCATTTTATTTGTTTGTCTTTTTCCTACGATTTATCTGTTTCTGTTAAGTCTTTTTCAGGTCCGACTTTCCTCTTTTACACAACGCATATTAGCTAAACTTAAAGGAGTAATGAACCTACCAGGTGCACAAATTTAATTTATATTACAACATTTTATTTTTCCATCATGTTATATTGCTTTTATATCCTGTTATACTACTCTTTATAGCATGTTATACTCTTCTTTCAGCATGTTATACTGTCTTTCCTTTTTTTTTACTGTACAGTACATTGTTACTTTTCTTTCACAGTGCATGCTTAGTTATTTTGATATGCTATGTCTTAGTTTAGAATAACTTAGTGGTTAGGAGCATTTTCAAAACTAAAACTAAACCAGGAGATGCTACTACGAAGAGTTTGGAGCGAACATCGTGGACATCGCGACGAGGAACAATTTCCAGATGGATCTGCAACAACAAAACATCTTCACATCACATAAACACATTCACATCACTATACACTTTCCTTAGTTTAAATAACAATCTATAGAATCACTCTTTAGGCTTTCTGTACAACTCTGTTGTACAATTATAATTATAAAATTATAAGTCATAACGTTTTAAGATTCCGAGGTTACCGTGCGGTACGATGTAAATCCTCCTGCCTTTTTAGGCTATTTGTACAATCCGACATTGTGCAAACATAAGTCCTAAATCTTAAATAATTTGCAGGATTGAAATATCAAATAAACATCATTTCAAAGACGTTGAGACATCTCCGGGGTTTCTCCTGGATCTGTGATATCCCCTACTTTTCTTTCCTTTGAATTTCTTAAATAATTGTTCCTATTTTGAGTCATTCCCATTTGATTTTCCCCATGTCCAATCGTGAAAACTTAAACTTTGAAATCTTGAAAGCAAAATCACCTGATTTTAATCGAGAGTTTTCTTAAATGATTTCGATCATTTAAGATGTAATTAACTATAGGGGCTTGTCTCTATAGGGAACCAGGAACCTAGATAAAATAAACCCTATCTAATTTTTTATGTTAGATAGGGGAACTTGTTGGCCTTTTTATAAAAATATTTCGCAGATCAAAATGGATGTCACAAATTCTTTAGCTAGGTGATTGAATTCCTATTACAAGTGATACATTTATTTCTTTGGGATAAGTGTATTACCTGTAGTATTGTATTCAATCATCTAAACTATTTAAAATGTGAGACCCGTTTGGTCTCACCTATTTTAAAATTAAAATGTTACATTTAAAAAAAATCAAAAAGGTTATATTTATATTTAAATTATTTTCAAAATTATAAAATCATCACTTTTTCAAACCGCGAAGGTTCATTAAAGTTTTTTTAAAAAAAAAAACGGCCGGCAGGGCTCTTTTAATATAGGTTGAAATAGTTTCCATTGTGGATTATTTTAGCCCCTATTCAAATAATATGGGGACTAATTAAGCATTTTTATAAACATTGGGACTAAATTGACCCGTCTAAGTGGTCAGGGAATTATTTTGGCTCTTGTTCATTTACATACATTACTTTAAATGACCTATCATCTGAATCCACAGCAACCTCTTGGAAGGCATGCTCCAGCTCCCGGACCATCAATGGCGAAGGCAGAAAGACCATCAGGTTTGTAATAAATAACACGGAGTTATCTGCTATTTTTAGCATCCCTTCGTCATTTATGCGTTTGCAAGGGTTGATTTTTCATAAATTTCATTTTCAGTAGGCCAAGAAATTCATGATAGATTTGCTGGCGCCGTGGAAGCATTTGCTAGAAGAACTGGTTCGGGCTCTGCTCGTCATGGTGAGCATTCCAAGCACAAAACTCTAGATGACGCACCAATGCCATCCAAACAAGCTGTAAGTTACTCCTATGTAGTATCTTACCTTGTCCTAACACCCTGCATCTAGAACAGTAGCCACGAGCAGTTCTTTCATGCATGGCGTATCCCATAGTTACAAGCTCTGTTGTTTTTCATTTTTATTAGAAGATTTACTGGGACAGCACTCAATTGTTATGTATTTACATATCTACTACCTGACTTCAACTTTTATATATATGTCATCTTAACTATGCATGAAAAAGGTCTATTTCATTCTCGATGTTAAAATAGTGATGTTTTTGATGTGATATGAAAGATGTGTGGTGTAAATGTAATGATCAAAGTTTAGGTGTTAGATATGTAAATAGATAAGAATTGGGTGGTATGTGTGTAAATGCTCCTTTTTTTGTAGAATTAAAGTTGGGCGAATCCTTTAAAAATAAGAAATTGGTAAAACATGGAGTGGCTGGAGATGAATAACAAAATGAGGGTCCTCCATTGCCTAGGTGATATTAATCAATATTCTTCCATAAGAAGTATGAATCCAAAGTAATCAAGATGAATGATGGTGAACCAAAGGCATTAGTGCTCTTTTTATTAGAAAATTACGTAGCAATTTATCAGTTTTGATCACAAAAATGCAGGAGCATAAGAAGACATCTGGAAGATCTCTAATTATTTTTAATGAAAGTGTAAAATGAAACGTTTTTAGTCTTTTTCCCCGTTGACTATGATTAGAATTGCCGACCCCTTTTGGAAAAAGAGACACTTTGCAAGGAATTTTTATTAACTATGGAAATCAGACGAGCACTTGGATCTTAAGGGAGGCAATAAATTTTCAAATTGAAAAATTGCAAGGAATAAGGATTTCTCCATTAATAAGAAAAAAGTAGAAAGAGGCGGCATATAATATTCTTGTTGGGTCCGATTGGGATGTTATGGTGAAGATTTGGTTTGAGATGAGTGGTATGAGCGTGAAAGAGTTCCTGGCAATCTTTCACATATAGTGGGATGATTTTTCGGCAAAATATATTACTTCTATCTTTTGAATAGAAAGAAGCAAGAGTTGTGTAATTCATAGCATGATTGAAAGGGGTATAGAAATCAATTGCAAGAGAATGTTCAGAAGACCGTTTATCCTTCCAAAAAGTAATTCTTCTACCATTATGTCTTTTCTAAGAAATATTCAACAAAGGTATTAAAAGCCCTGGAACTCTATCCTACTAAAATTAGAGGGATGGTTGAATATTTGAAGATATTCTAAATTGATGAGATAAATCCAGAGGGATTAAAGAAAACAACAAATTGATTAGAACATTCCTACAAGGTTTTAGATAAGAAATTTCCTTTCCAATCTGAAAGCTTTGTGTGAATCTTTTCAATAAGAGGATTCCAAAGAGCTCATGTTGAAGATATTTAGAGCCTAAAGGAATGCCTAAATTTTTAAATGGAATAATATCAAAAGAGCACTTGATATTAGCTAGAAGAGTACCCAAACCAAGCCATGTACGAAGAGAAATGAGATGATTTGGAGAAATTTGATTCTGAGTGCGGAGATATTTTAGAAGTTATTAGAATATTCTTGAGAATATTGAGTTGAATGAGAGAGGAGCCCTAGAAAAATCTAGAATTTGGCAATCAACAAACCAAATACGGTTAATTGGGTGCCTTTTAATTTAGTGCAAAAACTGCTGGTTTACTGTTCAAAAAGAGCTCCCTAAAGCATTTTGTGAAGAAAATTAGCTTTGATGATAAAGAATATTGGAGAAATGGTTCAACTTGACAGAGTTTTTAAGCTCTTGAATTGCAAATTGAGCTCCCAATCAATAATGGTTTTTCAAAGTCCACCTTCAAGATAATTCTTATTTTTTATGTTTTATAGAAGAATGGATCAATAAATATGCTGCAACAAAGCAGCCAATAGTACTCGTACAACAATAAAGGCCCTCTACAAGTCATCAATTAGACTATATATATATATATATATATATATATATATATTCAACCTGAGGAGGGAATCACCACAAGACTGGAGTTGCTGTATGCCCTTGAGATCCCTTCTCCCGACCATACTACAACAGATAATGCTCGAACCGAAAATCAGGATAGTCCCGCAGCTCCTATTCAGGAAACATCAGGTGCAGAGGTAACAATTCACACTTCACATACACTGGAACCTATCGCGGTGGCAACAACTGTCTTTCCTTCTACTGCAATTCTAACATCAAATCAGACCGACGATTACATGAGCCAGTCTTCAGATGAAAAATGACAGGTTTACACTTCTCGACGGAAGAAGGCGGGGCACACTCCAACTTGGAAACTTAATGGATGATACTTTAGTTACTCCTGACAATGACACGACTCTTCAAAGTTTGTTATCTGGCTCCGCTTCTAAAATTAGAGGAAGAGACAAAACTAAACTAGCTCGTCCCTAGCTACTTGTTTTCTGCATGTTGTAAATTTATTTTACTTTTTATTGAGTCTATCTGTATCTTTTTGTTAAGGTATTACTCTACTTGTATCGTATGGGTAGAGTGCCTCTTTTGAGCTCTCTCATACAACCTTTTATGTATCCTTTCTATTTCAATAAAATCAACACTTGGGCTTTTCAATATATATATATATATATATATTCAAGTATTTAAGCATATTTTTTGAAAGCATTGTTAAGAAAACTAATAGGTTTAAAATCTTTAAAAAGGTTACCATCAAGGAAATGAGAGTAGAATTGAGATTGACAATGAAAGTTTCATTGAGATATTTATATTTAAACAACTAAAAGGCGAGGATAAATTTTATCCCACATTTTTTTGTAAACCATCATCGGAAAATTATTTGGTCCTTAAGCTTTGTAAGCGAAGCTCCAAGAAAAAGATGACACTTTTGATTTCCCATAAGATGAGCCCTTCCTAAAAGAGACTAATCTAAACTAAGAGAAGGGGATCATTAGAAGGATAAAACTTTCTGTAGCCCAACATAAGATGAGCCCTTCCTAAAAAGACTCTTGTAAAGAGAGAAGAAAGCTTGAACTGGAAGACTAATAGGTTTTAAATCTTTAAAAAGCTTACAATCAAGGAAATGAGAGCATAATTAAGATTGACCATGAAAGTTTCACTAGAATATTTATCTTCAAACAACTAAAAAATCAGGATAAATTTTATCCCCCATTTCTTTGGAAACCATCATAAAAATATCATCTGGTCCATAAGTTTTGGAAGCAAAGTGCCAAGAGAAAAGACGACACTTTTGATTTCGCATACAGAAAAAGGGCTAATCTAAACTAAGAGAAGAGGATCTTTAGAAGGATTAAACTTTATATGGTCCAACATAAGAGGATTCCATTCTAAAAAGATTCTTGTAAAGAGAGGAGAAAGCTTGAATTGGAAGACTAATAGATTTAAAATATTTAAAAAGGTTACATTCAAGACAATGAGAGCAGAATTGAGATTGACCATGGAGGTTTTACTGGAATACTTATCTTCAAACAACTCAAAAATGAGGATAAATTTTATCCCACATTTCTTCGGAAATCATCATCGGAACATCATTTGGTCCATAAGCTTTGGAAGCGAAGGACAAAGAGAAAAGACACCACTTTTGATTTCCCATATTGAAAAGTGCTAATCTAAATTAAGAGAAGGGGATCGTTAGAAGGATAAAACTTTCTACAGTCCAACATAAGATGAGTCCATTCGAAACAAATTCTCGTAAAGAGAGAAGAAAGCTTGAACAGTTTGATTAATTCAAGATGACATTCATTTAAAGAAATATATTGAAAATAAAGTTTGATTTTTTTTTTCAACTAACATATTGATGAAACTAACGAGCATTATTGTTCCCTCTGTTATTAATTAACCTTTGACCACAGTGTCAGTCAATTTCTTTCTCTTCCAACTTCTTATAGAACTAATATTTATAATGATTAGATTTTTTGCAAGCTCCAATGGAGAACAAATATGAGATTTTGTATTGCGTTCGATTGCATCAATTTTAACTTAAATCTTCTATTTTTCTTCACCAAAAATAATACAGATTTTTTTTCCATAGTTTAACGTTCTTCTCAATCAATGAAATATTAATCAAGGAAATGAGAGCAGAATTGAGATTGATCAATGAAGTTCATTGGGATATTTATCTGCAAACAACTAAAGAGATAAATTTTATCCCACATTTCTTTGGAAACAATCATCAGAACACCATCTAGTACATAAGCTTTATAAGTGAAGCACCAAGAGAATGACGACAGTTCTGATTTCTCATACAGAAATAGGCTAGTCTAAGCTAAATAAGAGAATGGCATCATTAGAAGGATAAAACTTTCTATAGTCTAAAATAGGATGAGTCCATTCTAAAATGATTATTGTAAAGAGAGAAAAAAAGCTCAAATTGGAAGACTAATAGGCTTAAAATCTTCAAAGAGGTTACAATCAAGGAAATGAGAGTAGATTGAGATTGATCATAGAAGTTTCATTGGGATATTTATCTTCAAATAACTAGAAGTTGAGGATAAATTTTATCCCACATTTCTTTGGAAACCATTATCGGAACATCATCTGGTCCATAAGCTTTTAAAGCGAAGCGCCAACAGAAAAGATGACACTTTTGATTTCTCTTATAGAAAAAGGCTATCTAAACTAAGAGAAGAGGATCATTAGAAGGATAAACTTTCTATAGTCCAACGTAAGACAAGCCCATTGTAAAAATATTCTTGTAAAGAGAGAAGAAAGCTTGAATTGGAACACTAATAGGTTTAAAATCTTTAAAAATATTACAATCAAGAAAATGAGAGCAGAATTGAGATTGACCATGAAAGTTTTATTGGGATATTTATCTTCAATTGGCAAAGAGATGAGGATAAATTTTATCCCATATTTCTTGGGAAACTATCATCCGAACATCATCTGATCCATAAACTTTGGAAGCGAAGCGCCAAGAGAAAAGACGACACTTTTGATTTAGCATACAGAGAAAAGGCTGATCCAAACTAAGTAACAGAGGGGATCATTAGTAGGATAAAAATTTCCAAGTCCATAAGATGAGTCCATTCTAAAAAGATTCTTGTAAAGAGAGAAGAAAGCTTGAACTGTTTGATTGATTCATGTTGATATTCATTTAAAGAAATGTTTTGAAAATAAAGTTTGATTTTTTTTTCCCAATTAGCATATTGATGAAACTAAGGAGCATTATTCTTACCCCCTGATATTAATTTACCTTTGACCATGATGCCACATAATTTCTTTCTGTTTCAACTTCTTGTAAAACCAATATTTATAATGATTAGATTTTCCAAGCTCCAATAGAGAACATATATGAGATTTTGTATTGCTTTCGATTGCATCAATTTTAACCACACTTATGTGTTTTTTTCCACCAAAAGGAATATTTCATAGCTTAAGCCTTCTTCTCAACAACCTATGTTTAGTAACCAATCATTTAATAACTTTACCATAGTATGAACATATTTTCACCATGTAGAGATGATTCCCTTAAAACCATCAGTCTTAATTCTTAAACCAAAAGATTTTTATTATGAACAATTTTGATTTGATATAGAGTTAAATTAGCATAGAAGAATAATCAAGCAATGGTAAAAAAAAATATTTTTTTAGTAACTTTTCATTATTAGGTAAAAGCTTATTAAAAAAATTGACTGGTGAAATATGTATAGTTAAGCAAAAATATCATTATCCGTGTTATTGGACCTAGTAATGTGAACCACCTGAATGAGAAGCTCAATAAGATTAAAGAAATAAATTTAATAAAAAGATCAAATGGAGATTTTGAATAGTATCTTTCATTTGAGGCAATAGTGTCAGTAAAATCCCCACAAAGCATCCAAATCAGAGGCCATTTCATACCAATATCAAATAATTTAATTAAAGAAGTTTGTCTTATTCGAGCAAAGAGGCGCAAACAATAAAAAACAAACTCTTAAAATTGCTTATAAAATAGTGAAGGTTGATATTGAGGATGATTGAATCCTCATAGAATTAATATTCCAATTGCAAACAATAACCACCAACAATAATAAAAAGGCAGCCCATTTTTTTGAATGATGGTCCAACCGTGAATCTAAGAATGTTTCATGGAAGGGCTAATCTTTTCTTTATTATTATTAATTTTTTTTTTTTTAACTTAACTTTAAAACGTCACATACATTAAAACGTCACATACATCACATATACAATATTTCGAACCTAAGACCTAGCCAAAAGACTAAGATGCGCTGAAGATCAATATTAACCAACTTCTCTTTTAAAAGCTTCTTTTTAACCATCTTTCCTTAAACCTGGGAACCTGACCCGCCTATATTCTGGTACCAGTATTCATCAACATAGGAATCACCTGGCGAAACAAACCAAACAAAAAGGAGACGCGTCAAAGGATGGCAAGTATTTTTATCCAGAATCCTATAGGAAAGAGCTAGTGATGAGATATCAGACTGAGATGAGTTTTTCAGCATTAGCAACTAGGAATGTTTTGGAATGCTGTAGAAGTGTTGCATTTCCTTCTAATTCCTCCAGGAGCTTGGGGTTAAACGTTCTTTTCCTATATAGACCTTAGAAGCATGATCTTTATAAGCTATCTTCTTAGAATAATATGGAGAATTTCACAAGGAAGGTTGATAATTAATCCTTTTTCAGATAATGAAATCAATTTCGTGGTCCTATAAATAGAGTGGCCAAAAGGATATCCTGAACAATTTTGTTTTTGGGAGTTGTTTCACAATACCAGACTCAGAAAAGAGCTTTTTTGGTGTCCACATATGCATGAAAAATGGATTTTTGAGTGCAAGCGAACTTGTTATCCTATCAAGCCTGCGTATGATTTGTTGGTGTTCAGAGAATCTCCATTTAATATTTTAAGTGATATAATTATGATAAATTTTGTGGAAGAAATAGTCCAAGGAAGAATCAGTAGAATATATGAATAGACACAACATAAATTCTGACCCGCATCTTTACCTTTTGAATTGGCAGGAAGTGGAGGGAACTTAGAATTCATTGGAGCATTAATCGTAGTAAATAATAGAATATAAATATGGAGCATTAATGGTAATAATAATAGAGAAACCCAAAGGGAAACTTCTGCAGCAACCTGAACAGCGTTGGAAATATTCAAATAATCATTTTTGTCTATGATAGGAGTGTCATAATTGAAAACTACAGCAAGCGCTTCAGATAGATAGCTTTTGTTCAGCAGTAGTGCAGATTTGAAGGCAAACAAACAATTGTTCACTTGTCATTTAGGTTTCAGCTGAAATTGTCTTGCTTCTTTACTATTTTTAGGAAAATTTACATACTGCACCACACAATTTTCATGGATTTACACATCTAACATCAAAAGTTTGATATTTATATCTATAACACTTTGGTGCTATAAATATATGCTTTAAAAGGTGCATTTGATTAAAAAAAAAAATTAAATGTAGAATTCTAGAAATGATTTTTATTTATTTATTTTATGTTCGCCTCTTTAATGCATTACACTTGACAACACATATACAAGAGTGTTTTCAGCACACAATAGGAAACTGGAATCCTTTTTAATTGGAATCCCATGAAATAAAAAATAGAAAAATAGGAATCACAACTAATGATATATATTCTTAATAAAGGAAATAAATTTATTTTTAATCAAGCATACAATTGGCACTTTCCTATACTCTCCCTCAAGTTAGGTTGTATATAATGTACAGATCAAGCTTGGAGTTCAATTCATCATGACCGATCCTTAATAGTGCTTGGACGAGGATATCAACAATCTAAAGTTGTTGGAACATAGCTTAGTTGAATAATTTCATTGTTAACCTTTAACGAGATGACGTGTCAATCAATCTCAATGTGTTTTGTTGTCATATAATTTTTTGTAACACTAATAGCTGAGTAGTTATTACTGAGCATCTTAATTGTGTCAACGGCCTTTGAATTCACATTCTCTCATATATTATTTGTGCAAGAGCATGATGTTCAGATTCCACACTACTTCGAAAGACAACAACTTATTTTTTGCTTCTACAAGTGAAGAGATTGCCCCAGATGAACAATATCTAGTGGTTGATTTATTATCAATTACCTCTCATGCCCAACTAGTATCGTGTATACCTCAATCTCACGGTTTTCAGACCGTTTAAAAAACAAACCATATCTTAGGGTCATCTTCAAGTATCTCAGAATTTTGTTCACAGAATCCAATTGATCATCACTAGGATTGTTCATGTGTTGGCTTACTACACTAGCTGAGTATGCAATATTAGGTCTGGTGTATGATTATATAAAATAACTTGCCCACAAGTATTTGATAACTTCTTTTGTCAATTGGGCTGTTTTTTTCACTTTTATTCAACTTTTTGCTGGAATCTATATGTGTATCGGCAGGTTTACACCCAAGCATGTCAGTATCATTTAAAAGGTCCAAAATGCACTTCTTTTGGGATATAACAATTTCCTCCTTAGACCGAGCCACATCCATTCCTAAAAAATATCTGAGAGTTCCTAGGCTTTGATCTCAAATTCTATTGCAAACATTTGTTTTAGTCTGATGATTTTCTCTAAATCATCGTGTCAAAATGACATCTACGTATAATATGAGAATATCAATTTTGCCTCGAGATTTAGATTTAACAAACAATGTATGATCAGCTTGACATTGATGATAACTACTTGTAATCACTATTTTAATAAACTTGTCAAACCAAATATGAGAAGATTACTTCAAGCCATATAAGGACTTCTTTAACTTGCAAATCAACTTGTTTTTCAACCTATTTTCTAAGCCTGGGGGTGTAGTCATGTAGACTTCTTCATCTAGGTCCCCATTCAAGATGACATTTTTGACATCAAATTGGGATAAAGAAAGGGTAGGACCTTAAATGTATTAAGTTTATCAACAAATACAAAAATTTATTGATAGGTAGTCCCATATGATTGCTTGAAGCCTTGAGAACTAATCTAAGTTTAGATCTCTCTATACTTCAATCTTCTTTATATTTGACGGTGAATATCCATTTACAACCTACATGATTTTTTTCATGAGATAACTTTGTAAGTGTCCATGTGTTATTTATTCTTGCAACCCACATTTCTTTAATTTTTTTCTCATGCAGAAATCTTTAGAACCTCTTGGATAGAGTTGAGAATTTGCTCGCTATGATGGGTCGTTACAAAAGCCCTGTAAAATGGTAGTAACTTCCTATAAGTTACATCTTTCAATTGGGTGAGCGATGCACTTCGTATAATTTTTCTATATGTGCAATTGGTTGATTAAAGTCGTCAACAAATGACACAAGCGAGTCATGAATTGAGGTATCCATACCATTATGATTTTCGGATGTAGGAGAATTTGGTTTTGGCTTTTGAAAGCCTCGAGTCTGGCGTAGTGTCCTCTACAAGCTCAATGATCATTGTTCTGGTGTAGGCACGAAGTTCCCGTTCATTGGTGTCATGTTGAGGTTGAGTTGAGATGTTTGGGATAGTTTTTGTGAGTGTTTGGCTCTTTAAGTGGAGCTAGTTGAGTGACATAGTTTGGTTCAATTGAAGATATAGAGTTTTGTTCTTTAAGTGGAGCTGATTGAGTAATAGAGTTTGACTTAGTTGAAGGAGAAATTACCTGAGTATTTTGGAAATGATCTCAAATATGATATTCCCTCGAGTTCTCCTAAATTTTAGATTTGAGAAAATAATATTGATTCTCAAAGAAAGTGTCATTCATGAAATTATATATTTTCTTAGTGGTTGGAGAGTGGCATTTGTACATCTTTTTGATTGGAGGTATAACTAAGGAAGATTCATCTGAGAGACTTGGCATCAAGTTTGGTGTGGTTTTCATAGATGTGAACAAAGCTAGGGCAACAAAAAATTTCAATGGTAAGTCAGAAGAAAGAGAACAGATGGGTGGGCAGGATCCCATTTTTATGAGAAATTTGAAAATTTAGGACATTACTAGGCATCCTATTGACAAGATATTGTGGGAATGACTTCCCCCCAAAAAATATTTAGGCACATGATTAAAGAGTAGAATGTCATGTGCCATATCAAGTGCCTATTTTTACTTTCATCGACCTGTTTTTGTTAAGGAGTATTCACATAAGAAATTATATAAATAATGTCATGCTTGAAAAGGTAAGGACTATGGATTGAATTAAAATATTCCTTAACATCATTAATTTTAAAGTTTTGAATTTTGTTTTGAAAGTGAGTGAAGATCATGGAATGAAATGATTGAAATATGATGATTGTTTTAGATTTTTCTTTCATAAGGAATGTTCATGTTCTTGTGTGATCATCTATGCATGATACAAACTATCATGCCCCATTTATATTGTTTACTTATCCTCTGATATTAGTGTGAATTACAATAAAAGAATGTGAATGTTTGTATTGTAGTTTCGAGTATATATGTCTAGTATGTTTTGCAAGTTGGCAGGTTTCATGTTAATAAAGATTGAGTTTTTTGTTAATAAATAAATGAGGGAACTTTTTTTTCATGTATGCAAAATTTGGATGACTAAGATGACACTTACTCAACATGACTTGTATTTCAACATAAACTACAATGACATAATTTAAACTAAACTCAAACATACAACTTGACGGATGACATTTTTATGATGAAATTATTTGCTTTGAGCAAGTGTAGAGCATCATGCATCCCAACACTGCCAATCACTTTTCTCTAATCCATAACCTAAAAATCATAATAATTGGAATGAAATTTAGTTACACAATTTATTTCACAAGTGAGTTTGCTAATGGAGAGTAAGTTGCAGTTTAATTTTGGAGCATAAAGTACAGAGAAGAGATGGAGATCATTTGGTAATTTGATTGATCTAGTTTCTACTACTGGTGAGAATGAATAATTAACTATTCAAACTGTAGAGTGATTGGTACAAGATTGTAATTTTTGAAGATGTTGATATTTCCCATCATATGATGTGAGGCTCCAGAGTCATCTATCAAATGTTTTAATTTATTGCTTTGGATACTAAAGACACAAGATAGATACCTTGGTGTGCCAATATGTTGATAGGTTGCTTAGCAACATATTATGATGCTTATTCAGAATTGGAATTATTATTAAATATTTTATACAGTGCCTCAATCTGCTCCTTGGTGAATGAGCTGAATTTTGAATTGTTGTTGGTTGTGACAACAACATTTGCACAGTTCTCCCTATTATATCTCCAATTAGATGGTGCTTCCGATCTGCAGCTTTACCATGTAATTTCTAACACTTTTCACATGACTAAGCTTCTTACAGTGGTTGCATCATAGTTGTCCTTTCTTGGACTTATTATTCTGCGAGGAATTTTAAATGTACAAGGTTGATCCTCCAACAAATGGTGTGTGATGTTTTATCAACTTCTTTCTGCTCTCCTCCCATCGAACTTATGCAAAAGCCTCCCTAATGGTAGGGATGGGTTTAATTCCCATGATTCGCCCCCTGATTTCGTGTAGATCTTTATTGAGGCCAATGAGAAATTGATATATTTTTTTGTTCGGTAATTCTCCTATACAAGACGTAGTCATTATGTGAGGCTATGGAGTCATCTATCCAATGTTTTAATTTATTGCTTTGGATACTAAAGACACAAGATAGATACCTTGGTGTGCCAATAGTCTGATAGGTTGCTTAGCAACAGATTATGATGCTTATTTGGAATTGGAATTATTATTAAATATTTTTATACAGTGCCTCAATCTGCTCCTTGGTGAATGAGCTGAATTTTGAATTGTTGTTGGTTGTGACAACAACATTTGCACAGTTCTCCCTATTATATCTCCAATTAGATGGTGCTTCCAATCTGCAGGTTTACCATGTAATTTCTAACACTTCATATGACTAAGCTTCTTACAGTGGTTGCATCATAGTTGTCCTTTCTTGGACTTATTATTCTGAGAGGAATTTTAAATGTACAAGGTTGATCCTCCAACAAATAGTGTGTGCTTTTAAATGTACCATGTAATTTCTATCAACTTCTTTCTGCTCTCCTCCCATCGAACTTCTGCAAAAGCCTCTCTAATGGTAGTGATGGGTTTAATTCTCATGATTTGCCCCCTGATTTCGTCTAGATCTTTATTGAGGCCAATGAGAAATTGATTTTTTTTTTGTTCAGTAATTCTCCTATACAAGGCGGAGTCATTAGGACATTTCTAAGCATAAATCTCATACATGTTCAATTGCAGCCAACATGTGAGGGTGTTGAATATTGAGCAAACACTCAATTCTTTTTGTTGTAGATCATATAGTTTGGTCTCAATCTCAAATAACCCTGAGGAGTTTTCAGTACTAGAGTAGGTTTTACATGTAGCCTCCCACTTCTCTTTGATTGTCTTATAGTGCAGAAAATTTGTTCTAACCTCCGTGGTCATGGAATTTATTAACCATGGCATAACAATGTTGTCGTCAATTTTCTAATTCCTATATTTGGAATCTATAATTTATGGAGTCGAAATTTTGCTCGTGAGATGTCTTTCTCTCTACCATAGATGTACATAAAGACATTGTGGCCATTGAAAACAATTGTAGCCATGTAATTTATGGTTTATGACTAGATGAGAGGAATAATCAGGTACGATAGGAACTAAAGATGTAGGTTTAGATCTTGAGGTGACTTTTGAGGAAGAAGATTGTGAGGCCATGCCGTATTTGACCATGATTTAATTGTGAAAGGCCATGCCGTATTTGACCATGATTTAATTGTGAAGTCTGAATCGAAGAGACTGTTGCTTAAAGGCAAGTGAGAGAACCCTACTCAACTAGATGAGCAAACAGGAACTAGAGGGAGATCACAACACTCGGTTTTCACATGTTTGACACTTGCCGAGAGGTGTCATGTCTTTTTCAAGTAGATCACCTATGAGGTCAGAGCAAGCCGAGCTAGCAACAAAAGCCTAATCATTCATTGATTTAGCCAAACATGGAGAACCGAAGAGGGAATAATCTTGTAATCCGCTCGGTTTCAAATCAACAAAAAGGAGTGTTCTATTCGAGTGGAAAAGACAAATCAACGGGATAAATCATTTTGTTTGAGCGGAAGAGCCGAACACCAGACCCTACGATCTCATTCGTGAGGAGACAATGCCGTTATCTTGAGTGAAAGAGCCGGGGATGAAGCAACGGCCTCAAGCGTATGAGAGAAAACGGCTCGAACAAAAAAGTTGAACGACAACGTTGAAGATTTTTATAAAACTTTCGTCGTTGACGGTGACAAGAAAGCTTGGTTCGGAGCTTCACAGATGGAGCAGTCTTTGGAGAGGATGTCTCGACAAATGATGATTGCACTCGAGAGACATAGCAGGAGTCGCAATTTTTTAGGTAGGAGAGGAACACGGTTTTGATACCATGTAGGAAAGAAATTTTTTTTATTTTCACCCCCCTAATGCATTACACCTTACAACACATAATAATGTTCACGACACAAAATAGGAAATTGGAATCCTTTTATTTTAGGAATCCCACCAAGTAAGAAAACAGAAAATTAGGAAGCTTAGATGTTAGATATGTAAATACATAAGAACTGAGTGGTATGTATGTAAATCTTCCTATTAAAAATTGAAAAAAATAGGAGCGACTACCAAAAGATAGGGTAAAGTAAACATTATACTACAGTTGCATAAACCTTTCTATCATCCATGATTTCCCTTGTGTTTTCAAGAGAGATGATTTTGGGTGTAAATATCGTATATTATCGAGTGTTTGAACAATTATCATGATTTTTATGCAGACTCTCAACACAGGACGAACGCGTGCGTCGTCCTCTAAGAACGACAGCTTACCAAAGCGAGCTGTAGCTGCCGGCAGCACCCGCCTTTCATCCTCGGGCGAACTCAGCGACCAGCAGCGAAGCCGAACGACCCGATTTCTTTCAGGTGGCAGTAGTAGCCGCCCTGTGCAGCAGAGGCTTCACCATTCTGGCGAATCTAGAGCTTCCTCCCTCGCTCGAACAGCAGGTGGTCCCAAAGCCTCCCGTGAGGATCCTCCTTACAGAAGCTTTGAACACCTATCGCTTAGTGCTGAAAGGAAGAAGTAAAAATAGAATCAGCTTGATGAGGAAGACGCAGCTGCAGCTGCTGCTGCTGCTATATGAGGGACTCTTTCATTCTTTAAATTTATTTCTATATTTCTTTTGAATTGTTATAATTTTATGTTTTGGTTTTTCTCATGATCAGCCAAAGAGGGAAAAGAAAAAAAGAGTATTGATCAATTATTTTTAGCTGGTGAATGTGGCATCATATTAGCAGCAGAGCTCCCATTTCTGCCTTTCCAAGGCTTTATTTTTCTTGTAATTCATGAGGGACTCAAGCTTCTCTGTATGATTCCATCCATACCATCCATATTTTATAGCATATTTAAGCCCAGAATGGAACAACAACTATTGATGAATTTTATGAAGAATTGTGTCGAATTTTATGACTGTAATAATGTAATAAAATTTTGGTTTGAGCAATTGTCAGACTGAACATGGAATGCCAAATCAACCCACATATTTCTGTGGTTTGTGTTCGTGTATTTGTGTTTATGCCGTTGGGAAGAACTGATATGTATTGTGTGTGTGTGTGTGTGTGTGTGGTTGGGAAAAACTGATATGTATTATAATATATTCAGTGTTTAAATATTGATTCTATGGATGGGTTGAGAGGGAATCTTTCTTCTTAAGTGCTTGTTATTTTGAAGAAATTCTGCTTAAAAAAGAGTAGATGCTTAGGATCAAAGACTGAGCAAGATCTAGGATCTTCGAAATCCACCAGTTATTTCCATTAAACTTTCCATCCCGCAATCTTAGTTAAAATATGTTGAATCCAACACCTTTTATCACCATGCTCTTCCTGTATCATGTTGATGCACTTGGATGTTTAGAGTTTAGCAATGGCTACTTCACAATGTAGCAGCGGGCAACCTCCTAATTACATCTTTCATAACATTTTCGTCTTTTGACCCTACAATGAGAAGGTCGTTGGCTAGGGTTAGACACTTGAATCTCTTATAGTCCTAATAAATCTTTACTTATTCTTACACTTCATTTCGAGTATCTCAATGCTAACACATATTATGTATTCTTAACAACACATCATATCTATAATGGATCAATTTCTTATCCTTTATTTTAGTACTATAAGCAGGGGTCTTGTTCAACCCACTAAAATTAGTTTATTGTTAAAATGAGACTAATCTTGAGATGTATCAATTAAAAAATAAATAAACCTAATAAAAAATTATGTTATTGAGCAACTTTTTGAGACAAAATTTAGGGGCATTTACATAGCACCATATTCTTATGGATTCACCTATAACACATCAAAACTTTCATATTTACAAATATTATATGAAAAATAACACTTATTAGCACATTTTAATAGCTAAATCCTCTTTTCATCTACAAGTAAAGTGTTATGTGTGTAAAAATAAAATTTTAGGTTATATGAAAAATAACACTTATTAGCACATTTTAATAGCTAAATCCTCTTTTCATCTACAAGTAAAGTGTTATGTGTGTAAAAATAAAATTTTAGGTGTGAGATGCGTAAATCCATAAAATTTCTGTGCTGTGTATGTAGTTTTTCCCTAAAATTTATCCCCCATAAATGACAATTTTTTTGCCTGCCCCTGTCAATGGAGCCCCTTGATCTATGCATAGTTTCAACATTTGCTTCCTCAATGGCCACTCAACTTGTGTCAACCCTAAATCATAGACAAACTAGTTTGTTTAACACGTTTTTTGATCAATGCAAAACCCAATAAAAATTTCAATTTATCATCTGAGATGTCTCAAGGATCTTACCAAATTATATTGGTATCCCACTCAAGATTAAGCCAACCCTAAAGTATAGACATATTAGTTTTGATTAACATGTCATGTTCAAGGTAAAAAAAACCTCTCAATTTTTGAATTTATTATTTGATCATTTGTGGTCTTCTATGTGATGTCTGAGGCTGTCCGAGAATTATATTGGCATAAAAAGTTAGCCAATTACATCCTTGTAGTTGGATTAAAAATCAAATAGAGAGATATAGCACTAAAGCATCATATCAAATGGCTATATAAAGTTCTTTAGAAACATTTGCACTTGCTTTACGACTAATCGAATCTCAACGATCCATGACCCTTACTATGATTTACGTTAGATCATAGCATAACAATAATCTAAAATCTTGCAACAAATAGGTAATAATAAGATAATGCAAAATTTAAATAACCAAATGCAATATTCCCCCTACATTATGCAAATACCCCCATAATTATTACATAAATTATAAACTTGAAAATCAATTTACTCAATTCAACCATAATTTCCCTGAAGGAAAATTACCTAGAAACTAATTAAATGACAATGTAAAATTAAAGGGAAATTTACATACATACCACACAATGTTTATGTAATTACCTATAACACCTCGGTATCATAAACTCATGTATGAAATTGTGGATTTCACTTTAAAAAGAAAGTGATGGTAGTTTTTTTTGATGTGATGCTAAAAATTTGAGTGTTTCACACGTAAATATGAAAATTTTAAGAGTTCGATATGTAGATACATAAGATTTGTGAGGTGTGTAGGTCAATGCCCCTAAATTAAATTCAACGGTAGTATGCCATATGCCTTGAAGATCTGAAGGGAGACGCATCAAAGGGAGAAGACACAGTAGTCTGTGCAGGGGAAAGAAAAGGTTCTTTCTTGGGCAGCTTGGTCTCAGACCGAAGCCATGATTCGACAACAGAGAGTAAGTTTTTGGCTTCTTTAAGCTCTTTGATTTCAGCTAGTTTTGCTAATCTTTTCAACTCCCCTTCTTGGATATAGGCTAAATCTGTAGCCCATGTCTCCAAGCCATCAAATATATGGGTGGCATAAACAATTGTAGCTCCTCTCTGAAGAATGTTCTAATCAAATCACAGTCCATGGCTAAGGTTATAGCAAAAATACAGTTTTGATTAGAGGAACATTCTCTCCTACCTGTTCGCACTCTTCCTTGAAAAAATCAAGCAAATCCATTCTCGTGACAACATCGAGGTCGACTGTCACTTCATCAAGCAATAATACCTGTGCAGCTCCAAGAAAAGATTATTTGTCATTCTTGCCATTGTCACTAATCTTATCACAGTTATCTGGAGTTGGATTTATCATAATTACAACTTTTCTATGTAGTTTTTTTCAGTATGATATCCATTTATGTTATCTTTACTTTGCATCTCTATGTGCCTAATTTTCGATATTAATTTTGTCTGCCCGTCTTATGTATGCATTTTTTATCTTTATAGTATATATGTATATCAAGCGCATTTACTACCATCTTGTGCTCAATCTAAAGCTCAAATATCTCTTTGATTAATACCAAAATTAAACAAAGACTCAATGGAAAATAAATATTATTATTGAATTCAAAGTATGAAATTATAGCATACAGTAGGAAAATCTGAAATTGCAATAAAACAACAACACTGAAATTAGGTTTAGATCTAGGTTGTAGGTGGGGCTAGTGAGAGTTTGCACCTCCAAGGTGGTGAGAAGAAGGCGGCCAGCAAGCTGAAAACAGTAGGATAACAACTTTCAGGAGTTCGGACATCAACTAAGTAGCAGGAACAGCTGCCGGAGGGCTCTTTTGGGTGACAACATCAAAGAGGAAGGGGAGGGGATGTGGAAGCGATGTGAGAAAGAATGGAGGAAATGTATAGAAAGAATAAACGCCATCTAGAGATCAAGATACAGTCGGAGCACCACCACTTGGAAGTCTAGAATATAGCCCGTGGAGGGAAAATGAGACCCCACGGACATCCCAAAGCGAACCACAATAAAAACTAAACCCAAAAAGCCAACAAAAGCAAATACATATTCCTCATAACTAGAAGTGACACCGTTTAAAAAGAGGTGGCAATCCCCTGCCCAATGGTCGGCCGGTCCTCAAGAAACGTGGACCGAATCTGTCCAGTAATAGGGCGACAAACATCCCGCATTAGTCTTCTGGGGTTGGGGGTGCTTCGATCTCATCAGTCGAAGCTTCCATCTTCTCATAATATGGAGTCAGGACGACCACATTGAAAATAGCAAAAAAATGTTTTAATCTCCCAATAATTCAATCCTGTAGACCTTGTCATTCAACTTATTAAGTCTCCTAAAAGGTCCACCTATTAAGGGTCTGAGTTTCCCAAAAGATCCCACATGAAAACTCTCTTTCTTCAATCTAATCCACACTAGATCTCCCTCTTGAAAAGTCACATTCTTCCTGTTTTTATTAGCTTGCTCTTGGAAATTGTGATTCTACTTGATGATCTCTCTCTACCTCCTCATGTAGCTTATGAATTTCTTGTGCTCTAGCCTCAACATCCACAGTAACCTTTGTAGCAGGAAGAAGTGATACCAACTCAAGTGAGGTGAGTGGGTTGCGCACATACACAAACTCAAGTGAGGAGGAAACAGATCTCACTACTTGTTGTTTTTCAGTATAGAACACACCAATTGATTCCCCAAACTTTTGTTCACCACCTCTATCTGTGGGTGAGCTGCTGAGCTAAACTGAAGCTTAGTACCAAGCTTCCTCCTTAAAGTCCTTCAAAGCTAGCTCAGAAACTTGACGTCCCTATCATGAGTTCTTGATGTCCCATACAATCTCACTCTCTCCCTAAAATATAAGGCAGCTCCATGTGATGCATCCAATGTTCTGTGGCAATGTATAAAATTAGCCACATTCAAAAACTTATCAATAATTACCATCACTAAATCTTTATTCCGATGTCTAAGGAATGCTCACAACGAAATCCATACTATCATCCAACTATGGAGCCTCTGGTACTGACAATGTCGTGTATAGTCTTGTATTTTGCCTCCTAGTTTTTGTCATATGACAAACTCTTACATCCCTTGTCAGACTAAGCAAAAAAAAGTTCCCTCATAAGTGAGGACTTGTCTCTACCAAAATGACCTACTAGTCTTCCACTGTGACTCCTCCTGTATGATGGACTCTCTCAATGAACATCTCGGAACACAACCTGTTACGATGGAACAAGTAGTAAATCTATGGTACTCTCTTGTAGGCCTCTCTTTACATTTATCACAAATCTACCTGAAGTCCTCATTTGTCTCATACATTTCATTCATCACCTCGAATCCCACAACTCTAACCTGCATGAAAGTGATCAATAAGTGGCGATGACTCAAGACATCTGATACTCGATTCTGGCTCTCTTACTCAATGAAGTCAAAAACTGAAAACAGAAATCATGTATGCCATTTAACTTGCTCTAGCTATTCATAAACCTCAGAGCCTCATGATATGTGAATAATGGAAACTCACTAGTCAATAGGTGAATACTTCCTCCCGAATTCACTCAAATTCGCATTGAGTAAGGCAATTGGAGGCCCTCCCTGACTCAACACTACTCCAATCCCCACATTAGAAGCATCATATTTCACCTCAAACAACTGATTGAAATCTAGCAGTGCGAACACTGGGGCCTAAGCCACCTTCTTCAAGATGTCAAAGTTAGACAGAGCTAGCTGCCTTTGTCCACTGAAACTTCTCTCCTTTCAAAAGTTTGTTAGGAGAGCTATAATAGTGCTGAAGCTCCTGATTAGTCTCCTATAAAAAATATGTCAGCCCCAAAAACTACTTCAACTCTGTAAAGGACTATGAGGTTGTCGAACTCATGATAGCCTCTATCTGCATAGATTCTATCTGAATGCATGCATCGGATACAATATAACCCAAAAAACATATACGTGTCATCATGAAGTGACACTTCTTTGAGTGGATATACAACTTCTCTAACCGAAAAACCCCAAAGACCATCCTCAAATGCTGCAAGTGCTCCTCCTCAAATCTGTTGTAGACTAGGATGTCATCAAAGTACACAACTACAAACTTTCCAATATAAGCTCTGAACACCTGACCCATTAGCCTCATTAAAGTGCCCAGTGCATTGGATAATCCAAATGACATATGATTTTCTACCATACAACTCATCTCTGATAGTGAAGGAAGTCTTCCATTCATTCCCTGACCTCATCCTGATTTGGTGATATTTACTACGCATGTAAATCTTGGAATAGATGCTATTTCCATGCAACTGATCCAATAAATCTTCTAGGCGAGATACATAAAATATGTTCTTGACAGTGATCTTATTGATAACTCGGCTATCAATACACATCCTCTACGAACCATCTTTCTTAGTCACCATCAAAGCAGGAATAACACATGGACAGGTGCACTCCCTCACTAAAGCAATAAGGTCATGTACCTACGGTTGCAACTCCTCATACTTAGCTAGATTTAATCTGTAAGTAGGTCTTTTAGGTAACACCGATCCAGGGATAAGGTCTATAACATGCTAAATGTCTCTAAGTGGCGGTACTCCCTCTAAACTATCAGTCATCACATCTTGAAAGTCAGCTAGTAAAGCTTGTATCATCTGTGGTAACTTAGTCCCCTCTAGGATGACAAAGGTCATTGCCACTGGGGACTCCTACACTGATTGTAGAAAAGTGGCACATAGGGCCACGGTCTCCTCTATAATGTCATTGTCAGCTCCTCCAGACTCCTTGATGGGAAAAAGAACCACGTGCTCCCCCCCCCCCCCCCCCCAAAAAAAATGGGAGTACAGTGGGGGGTGGGCGTGAATAAGTAGGATTCACGTAGGTGGTAGTCCCTCTAAGCTATCAATCATCACATCCCGAAAGTTAGCTAGTAAAGATTGTATCATCTGTGGTAACTCAGTCCCCTCTAAGATGACAAAGTTCATCGCCATTGGGGTCTCCCGCACTGACTATAGAAAAGTGGCACATAGGGCCATTGTCTCTTCTTCAATGTCACTGTCAGCTCCTCCAAATTCCTTGATGGGAAAAAGAACCATATGCTTCCCCTCCTTCGTGAATGAGTAGGTGTTCGTGAACTTATCCTGTTGAGTCCAGCAATTAAACTGTCACGGTCTCTCCAACAAAATGTGGCAGACATCCATGGGCACATCAAACCATATTTGATCCTGCAGCTAGTTGCCAATAGAGAATTCTACCAAATATTGTTGATCCATGCGTATCCCATTCCCATTTTCAACAAGATCAAAGAATAAGATTGAAAATGCTTTTGAGTAGTCAAATCCACCTTCTTCATTATAAGAATGGAGATCACATTTTCACAACTCTCTCCATCAATAATAAGATACCCTCTCACAGTGTGCCTGGAGCAAAAGACATTGTCAACTAAGAGTGATCACGCTTTGGTTCATCTGTAGAATCCTCCTCACAACTAACATCTCACCGTCATCTCTATAAAGCTACTACTCGTCACCCTGCTCTTCTTCTCTCTCCTCCTCACTCACTTCCTTCACTGCACTTTGCTCAGTGAAGGAAACAACTCTACTAGTAGGGAAACCGAAAGCGATGTGTCCATATTTATGACACTTGAAGCACTCTTGGCTAGAACAGTGTTGGGTGTGCTACTCTTCTTTCTTCTCATTGTGATCGGCTCTATCATACCTCTGACCAGTCTTCACATCTTTCCTAGGACTGTTGTGGCTGTTTGAATGATGGTGGGTGTCTACTCTATATTTGTCATCTCTCCACCTTCAATGCCAAGGTCTGACTATATCCCAATCACCAATAAGGCTGCAGCTGGACAACAGTGTTGAAATTTGACATCAGGCCTCCCAAATACCAGGCTATAGTGTGCTCCTCTGGCTATGTCAACTCACATTTCAGCATGAATTGCTCAAACTCTGCCATGAACTCGTCCACTTCAACTCTCTCTATTATAAGTGGTGGAGCATCAAGAACATGTCCTAGTGGTAGTGTGAGGTAAGTACTTCCTCTGCATCTCCTTCATCTTCTCTTATGAGGTGATCTACTTCCTACCTCCCTCTGTCTCACCATCTTCAGATTCTCACACCACAGGAAATAACTCTTCTTCAGTTTAATGGTAGCAAGTTTCACTCTCCTATCAGTTGATGCATCCGTATACTTAAGAATTCTCTCAACAATTCAGCAAATGCTCAAAAAAGTCACCCAGATTCATTCTCCCCTTGAAATCCAGTAAATCTACCTTCAGTCCCAAATCTCCATGTCGCCCAAAAGCACTTCATCCCTTGGCCTCCTCTAATATTGAATTCCAAAGCGTTGTGGCATATCCTCCTCTTCACTGGAATCGTCCCTATGAAAGAGACTCATATTTTTTTCTCTCTCTCACCATCAAATCTTACTATCACGATCGACGACGATCTCTCCATGGGTCCCTTCCTCAATTTTAACAAGTCTTCGCTAAAGTCGACATATTTCTCGCTGCATCCCTTCCATGATAAGTTTCGATCGACTACTGACACTTATTTCATTGGTGGCATGGCTAGAGTTTAAGTTTGGAAGATGAAAGAGGGTGTATGAGATTGATTTAGGGTGTAAAAAACATATGATTAAGTATTGGTCGATTTTGATAACCCTAGGATGGAACTAGGGTTAGGTTAACTTTGATACCAAATGATAGTGAAATTTAACAAACACCTAAGGAAAAGAAATATTATTAGAATTCAAAGTTTAAAATTACAACAAAAAGCAAAAAAAATTAGAATTACAACAAAATAATGATATAACATTGGAATTAAGGATGGATCTAGGATGTAGGTAGTGCTGATTAGGGTTTAGACCTCCTGTGTGGTGGCAAAGAGGAGGCTAGGAAGTTGGAAACAACAGGACAACAATTTCCAAGAGTTTGGACAATAAGCAAGGAACAGGAATAGCTGCAAAAGGGCTATTCTGGGTGGTGATAGCAAGGAGGAAGGGAAGGAGGTGTAGGAGTGACGTGGAAAAGGTATATGAATGATATAACACCACCTGAAGACCAAAATACAGCTGAAGCATCACATGGGAATCCAAGGATACAACCCGTAAAAGAAAAAGGAAACGCTGATGGCTGTCCCAAAGCAAATCACAACAAAATATAACCCTAAATACCAACAAAAACAAATATATATTCCTAGATAAATAGGAGTACGCCCTCTCTTAAAAAGAGGCGACACTCCTTTGCCTAGAGGGCCGACTGGCCTCAAAACCCCTGGACCGAACCGGTCTAGGCAACAGAGCGACCAAATGCCCCACATCATTAATATAATTATTTTTCAATCTATTCTTCTTAATGTTGACAAACCATCTTCACATTCATATTCTTTCGATGCTGAAATTTATAGATTAATTAATAGAAACCCTTATCTGGAGGTATTAAATTCCAACTACAAGCGATAGAAATGTGTTTGTGCATTCGGGTTTTCAACTCCTATTTAAACTACAAAAAAGCTCTTACAAAAGTGTTAAGTTTGATTTTATAAACGATACCACCTAAACAAGACAACCTACAAAAAGAATTAAAAAAAGTCTCTGCTTCATAGAGTTTATTGGCGTGAGAAATGTTATGTGGTGATGTTTTACCTTATATGGACGGAGAAGACCCATGCAAATTTGGACACGACGGCGCTGGCCATCTGAAACTTTATGCATCCTCCATTGTAGATTAATATCAAGCAGGTCAATCAGTTTCTCTCTCCTAAGAGGATCAGCTCCTTCAACTATGAAAAAATCATAAAAAGAATAACGAAAAAAGCCTGCATAAAGCTCATATTTAATGCCTATCTTGATTGCTCAACCAACTACAATAATTAGCATATCATGAAAAATTTAACAGCATATCAAACTTAAGTTCCTATAGGAGTCATCTATTTGGCTTAATCAGAACTTTCTGATCCAACCAAAAATAATTGTTAGGTTGACCACTGTGGCATAGAACGGTTAATTTGACTCGAGGGAACAGACTTGATATTATGGGACCATATGCTTTGGGAACAATCTGCTATAAATCCTTATCCATTTATTCTTAGAAAGCTTAATAATTAATAATACCATATTTGATCTACAATTTTTATTCGTATTCTTTCTTATGGGTATCAAAGTACAATATGGTAAACCCAAACATGATGATTCGGTTAGCAACTTATTTTATTTTACAAAGCTAGGATAAGACATCAGAAACAAAAGCAGATTCTACTATTAAGGCCCCAATCTCAGCGAGATTTTTGATACGCAGAGGAAACTCCAAGAAAATCATTGAGAGAAACAAACCTCCAAATATCATGTGCTCCGCTGAGAAATCACCTTGGAGTGGAACATCGCCCTGCAATTTGAATAAAAAAACAAAATGAGGTCTTAATTCATAAGATACCAAAAGATTTTACGGAAAACATCCGTTAATTGAGTTGATTGAGCAAAGCATCAATACATTTACATTTTTAGTGAACATGATACTGCTCAACTTAATAGCTTAATATGTGATGGATTATAATACGTGTATCCTATGTTAATCCGTGTATCCTGTACATCCATTCCCGTTACCTCACTGTATCCAATTTCAGAGGGCTCAGGTAATGCAGTTGAAGAAGGAAGAATGAGATGAGAAGGGAAGCTAAAGCGAAGGAAGAAGGAAAGTAAGCCAGGAATTTAGGTAAGAAATTCGATTTTTTCTGTTTTTTTTTTTTTTTTTTGGTGGTTTCAAGTTGCAAACTTAGAGGCTTAAATGATGAGAAATCTTCTTGAGGTAAAAATATTATTTTTAAGTTAATTAATTTAATTTCAAGTTATAATTTAGGAATTTGTATTATTGAGGAAATTGATATTTTTATTAGATTGTTTATGAAAGAACTGTATCTTAAGGCGATAAAAATAAGAAATTTTGTGCCTAGCAAAATCCTACCATACGATTGTATACTTAATTTCTAATAAAGGAAAAAAATAATGTGTAAGCCATGTTATAAAAATTTCTTCGTATTGAGTGTGTCATTTGCTTTGCATATCATAACTTTTATGGATACATTAATGCATAGTGATTAATAACAGGTGCATAACAATTCCAAGTTGTTTTAAAGTCTTATACTAATAATAGTCCTAAAAATTTTAAAAAGATTATGAAGGGCTATGTGATGCGAGTTAGGTTGGTAGATGATGATAACATATGCCAGGAGGAGAAAAATCTGACGAGATAAATCTTATTAGGAACCAAAATATCCAGTACCAAAAACAAATTGGCTAAAGATTAGCTGAGAAAAGGCCAAGCAATCAATGGACTAAAGAAGTTAGGAGAAAGCATTATTAATGTTTAGAATGGTGGAGTGAGCCATCATTTGTCATTAAGCATGTTGGAGGAAAGGAAGAGAAAGCGTTGTTAATGCTTAGAATGGTGGAGTGAGCCATCATTTGTGATTAAACATGCTGACAAATTTAGCAACAAAAAACAACTCAATTAATTTTTTTTAGTTTGTGAGTTTTATGACAAGGTACCATAATATTTATAGAGAGGCAAATCAGGTAAGAACTCAGGACATAGTCTGTGGACATAAGAAAATTTATTTTTCTAGAAATAGGGGAAACGAAAATTTCCAAATCTTCGTTAAAGTATCTTTGGACATGGCAGTGATGTTGAATAACCAAATGAGAACAGTATAATCAGATTCCTAAGATTTCAAATTTTTTATGGTGCCAGACATCATGAATCAGAGAAGATTCAACAAGATAGCGAAGTCTACCATGAGAAACAACAAAAAAACGAAAGGCACTCAGCAAAAAAATGATGATGGTGCCAATACTGAAGAGTTTTGTCTCAAAAAAAGAGAGAGAGACCGTATCATCGTGAGAAGGAAATATACCTTAAGTAGAATCAAGGAGATTGTGCGTTGACTAGGGTTATTAGCACTATTGAAGAAGTGCAACGGAATGCACAGGTGCAAGTGAGTGCAGCCTAGGGATTAACATTGCTTTGATAGCATGTTTAAGGGAAAGGAGCTTAGTTGTTATATTATCTTAGAGGAGTATATATTGGCAAATATTGTGGATACAAAATTAGAAAATTAAGAGAAAAATATCCTCAATTATAATAATATAAAAACATAAATAGAATTACATCTCCTGCTAATAAACTAGCAAGTACTTTCCTATAGTGTTGCTTCCTATCTTGTACTTTCCAACAAGAATATGTGGATCAATTTCATAAACCCAATAAAACTACACATATTACCCGGGCAGCACCTCAGCTACATCTTAGCCAAATATTTCGATTTATAAAATGCTTAGTCAGCAATATAAAAACATAAATAGATCACATATGATGTTAATCAGCTCATACGTATTTCCAGCAACGTTGTTTCATCTCTTGTACTCTTTAACAAAGCATATTTAGATCAATACATAAACCCAATAGAACTACTCACATTGCTTGGACAGTATGCCCTAGCTAGTTCTTAAAAATATAATCTGATTTTCAAGATGCTAAATAATCAATTTTCTCAACAAGCATGTCAATTTCTAATAAGATGAAGGAATATTCAAAATGGTTCTAATGTTATGATTTCACTTGGAAAACTCGGGGTTACTTTTCACCTGAGATGCATTTTGAGACAAATTAAAGTGTATCATAGAGAACAACTCGGGGTTACAACAGCTGTGATAAATGTTTAAAAGATATAAACTATGAACTCATGAAAACTCACAACGGAACCAACAGTTTTGCTCCAAGATTCTCCTAAGTAAGCAAGGTCTCCACTACAAACAAGGTGTGTATCATGAAAAGCGGAACAATTAAGGACTCGGACTACATTCCTTCCTCCTACCATGTGCTTTCCTGCCAAAATCCTTAGCAAAGTAGTCTTGCCTGCAGTGTACATACAAAAGGTAATACTTGGATTAACAAGGTTACCTACAAAAAACCAAACCAGAAGTTAAAACATATATTTGTTGAAGACAACGACTTGCAAAAGCTGACGTACAAGTGTCAAGTGGGCAGTGTGAAAAGCCATGCTCTCATAATATACATTTTAAAAATGAATAATGAAATGTAACGTTTTGATATATTTAAAAGCTCAAATACAGCACATGACTGAACTGGTAAGAGAGCCTGATGATGACAATCATAAGAACACTTGAAACAAAGTCTATCCTTATCAATGTCAATCCGAGCTAGACCTAATCATGTGGTTGAATTCCAATCTTAGTCTACTTTCAATTTTCTTTGATGACGAATGGAATTTATGTTATTTTATGTTCATCACTGTTGTCATCAGTATATGGGACATTTCATGCAAATTTCCCATGAGGGTAATCTGATATTTCTAATTTACTGTTATTACTATAACCAAATATATGTTAGTTTTCTACCATTTCTATAAATAACCAAAGAATGCTGCAAAACTAACGGCATAGAAACCTATTAACTCTCCTTCATTGCCATAACCCTGTAATTCTCTACCCCAATAACCTGTCTTCCCACCCTACAATCACAGCTAACCCTCCAGCATCTAAAATGTTTCCAGATTGTCTGCCCTCACCAAAACTGCTGGACAAGTAGATTGTAAATGCACTATTTTGATCCTTCATCTTCCTTCGTGTTTTCATGTCATTATTTTTTATATTAAAATAGGATTTCTTGCATATCTACAGGATCACGCCGGATGGAGCACCCAACTAAATGATATCTCTATCCTTTCAATCAATTCCTTCCCCACATTTACCAAAACTAAAACCACTTACTAAAACACCTCCACAGAACAACTTCAAAACATACCATTAATTGCCTCCAAGCTCTCTAATAGATATTACATTATTAATAAAATTATCTGACACCTGCAACTACCAAAGCATTTGACCTCCTTAAGGGTAGGAGGACTGAAACCATAGCCTAAGACTTCCCTAAATATGATAAGTACTTGAAGTTGATTGTGAAGCCTCTACATACTGTTTGGTTTCATGAAATAGTCAAATGACGCAACATCACATATGACAAAAAATTCTATGATATAACTCAAACCCTTAACACGTGCGTCATCATTTATTGCTACAATACTTTTTTTTTTTCTTTTTTTTTACTTTGATAACCAAGCCTCGAGAAATTTATAGGCCCACAAGAAACCAAATGCAAGCCAAGTGCATTATTTATCATTAAGAATATACTTCTTTTCGTGAAGCCTTGTTTTGAATTTGAAAATAAAATCATGGACGTTTTAAGAAAAAAATTATGTATTTTAAAATTTTGTGTAGAAGGATTATGAAATATTCCTTACCTTGTCCTAAATTTAGCATATATTATGAGGTTTAGGATATGAGCCATAAAGATTTCTCATATTAATTTATTTGTGATTTTTCTCTATTTAAAGATATCAACTTTCTTAAGACTCACACTTCCTTGAGATTTTCTTGTATGGGAGTTACATGCTAAAGAGACAGCCAATTAAATCAGAAATGGCGAAAGCATCTATCTCAGGCATTGTCTATCTCAAGCATTGCCAGCAAATGTCAAACATTTTATTTAGGAAAGGTTGTTGCATAAAGATGATTTGTATACCCATTTCGTGTACCACAAGTATTACAACAAGATGTGGGATGAGCCAGCATTTTCACCCGGTTCCTCAAGAGCAATAGGAGTAGAGGAGGATCCCATATGATTTTAAGAGAGGTCCAATGTTGGAGGAGCCGTTGGAGAATAATGTATTGGGATAGGAGCCGGATAGACCATATTAACTAGAGAAAGAGATAATTGTGAGAAGTTGTGTAACATCACATCAACACGCTCCTCCATTTATCATAGATGATTGATGATTGTATTTCAAAGATTGAGTTTCTAGTTGGCCTTCATGACTTGAAGCTCAACCTTCTCACATTTAATGAAAGATAATTGTTCCTAGACACCATAGGATCCACACTCATCAACCAATGATTTTGACACCCGAGAAGAATTAGAGTCAAATGACCTGCAATACTCTGGCTATCACCAAAATGAAAGACAACAAGAGATTTAGAATAATGGAGTTCGTGCAAATAAGTTCTTATATTGAACTCATTAAAAAAATGATTATAACGGGTTAGATTCAGAAAAACATAGAAAGCAAGAGTGCAAATCGGTTATAGAGCCGATAATCCATCAGTGGACCTTCTCCTGATCCCCTTAAACAGTAACTTTTTGCTTAACTAAGATTCCCTTTGAAGCTCAAACAGAACCAACCTAGACAAAATCTCTACCCAGCAAAGTGGGAAAAGCTTTAAACAAGGGGAGAGAGACTGAGACTGAAAAGATATAAGAGGACTTGATTTTATTGATGAAAAGAAAGGTATAAATACCCATTACAAGACTTACTGGTAAGGAAAGCAATTAAAACAGAATACAGTAGAAAGGGAAATGAATAATAACAAAATATAAGAGACAGCTAATCTCTCTAATTAAGGAGAGAAATTAATAGAGATTCTCAAGATCCCTCATATAATTTATAGCCCTCTAAATATAGAGTTATAACAAATATGGAATATAATCATTAGTATTTTCGAGATCTTTCCACACTCCCCCTCAAGTTGGGTTGTACATATTGTACATGCCTAACTTATTACATAATTCTTCAAATTTGATTCTTGAGAGAGACTTAGTGAGGATATCTGTTGTTTGATGTCGTGAATGAATGCATGCAAGTTCGGCGACTCCTCTCTCAATGTTTTCTGAGATAAAACATCGATCGATCTCAATGTGTTTCGTTCTGTCATAGTGTACTAGATTCTTTGCAATACTGATGGTTTTCTAGTTGTCGCATTGTAGTTTGACAGTTTTTTCAGTTAGCATTCCAAATTCGCTGAGTATTCTTCGAATCCACATTCCTTCGCAGATCCCGAGTGCAAGAGCTCTGAATTCAGCTTCAGTGTTGCTTCTTGATACCACAAACTATTTTTTGCTTCTCTAAGTGACTAGGTTTCCCCAAACAAAAGTGCAATAGCCGGGAGTCGATCATCGGTCCGAGATATCCTCTGCCCAGTTTGCATCTGAATACACTTCTATACTTCGATCCTTATTCCTTTGTAATAGTAGCCCTTTGTCTGGAGTCATCTTGAGATATCTCAAGATTCTGTAGATTGCATTCATGTGTTCTTCCGTAGGGTTGTTCATGAATTGACTAACAACGCTAACAACACTAACAGGAAAATCAATGTCGGGTCGTGTGTGTGAGAGATAGATGAGTCGCCCCACGAGTCGCTGACATCTCCCCCTATCCACATGTGCATTATTTTTCTCAGGGTCGATCTTCTTGTAGGGATCTATTGGAGTATCGACGGATTTGCAATCGAGCATACATGTTTCCTTCAACATGTCCAATGTATATTTCCGTTGTGCACAAAATATTCCTCATTTTGATCGAGCTAGTTCCATGCCGAGAAAGAACTTTGGGTTTCCGAGGTCTTTGATTTCGAATTCCCGAGTGAGAAGCTTTATCAGATTTGTGAGTTCTTTGTGATTTCTAGTGAGGATTATATCGTTGATGTATACGATTATAATTGTAATCTTCTTTTCAGGAGAGGTTTTCACGAAGAGAGTGTGATCTGTCTGACACTGAGTATACCCGTGTTTTGTCACAGATTTTATAAATCTATCGAACCATGCTCGGGGAGATTATTTGAGGTCGTACAATGATTTTTGGAATTTACAAACTTTGTTGTTTGGAATAGATTCTTCTAGTCCGGGAGGCGCTTCCATGTAAACTTCTTCTTCCAAATCGTCATTCAGGAAAGCATTTTTCACGTCGAGTTGATGTAGCTGTTTGTCTTCATTTGCCGCAAGTGAGAGAAGAATTCTGATGGTGTTAAGTTTGGCCACGGGGGCAAAAGTTTCTTGGTAATCAATGCCGTAGGACTGTGAAAAACATTTTGCTACAAGATGTGCTTTTAATCTTTCAATTGTATCATCTGCCTTGTGTTTGACTTTGAAGATCCATTTGCAGTTGATTGCTTTCTTTCCCTTTGGCAGGTCTGAAACAGTCAATGTATGATTCTTTTGTAGGGCTCTTACCTCCTCATTGATGGCCGCTTTCCGCCCCGGGTGTTTGAGAACTTCATCAATGGTGTTTGGGACTTATGTATTGTCGAGTGCAATGACATAGGCTCGGTAAGTTGAAGATAGTCTTTCATAGGACACAAAATTGGAGATCAGATGCATTGTGTGTTCGTAACTGAGTGGAGGTCGGATGGACCTAACACCTTTCCTTAAAGCAATTGGAATGTCAGAGTCATCAATCATAAGTATAGTAGATTCATGTTCAAGTGTGTTCGTACCTGAGTGGATTTCTGTAGGAGTTGGATCCGGTTCTGACTCTTGGATTGGTGCTAGATGTGTTGGGTGGTCTATGTGTTTGTTGTTCGTGGGAGGTAGTGCAAGAATGGGTGACGAGTTGAACACTTAGGACTAGACGGAGACTGATTGTTAGATACATTTTCGCGTGAGTTGGATGAACTTGTTGAATCTGAGTCAGGAGATAATGAGTTCGGTTCAGGGGATGAGGATTTGGTGTGTGGTGGTATGAAATCCTTGTCCCTTCAAGACCGATATCCCCTCAAATTCTCCCCCTGAATATTAGAATTGGGGTAGTAAGACTTATTTTCAAAGAAGGTGACATTCATAGCGTTGTAGGTTTTTCTTGTAAGAGGTGAGTAGCACTTATACCCTTTTTAAAGAGGCGAGTAGCCGAGGAAAATACATTTAGTAGATTTAGGGTCAAGTTTGCTGCGATTGTGTGAATGAATGAATGAATGTGGTGAATGAATGTGAACAAAAGAGGAGCAATTAAATGCTTCGGTAGGTAGATTTTGGGCAATTGTCTTGGTGTGGGGAAACGATTTAAGGAGTTGGACTGGACTTTGAAATTTGAGGACCCGAGAAGGCATCCTGTTGATGAGGTAGGCTACAGTGGATACAACATCACTCCAAAAAACCTTAGGCACGTTAGAGGAAAACATGAGGCAGCAGACCACCTCAAGAAGGTGACGGTTCTTGCGTTCAACGATCCCATTTTATTGAGGAGTGTCGAAGCAAGAACTGAGATTAAGAATGCCTTTAGAGGAGAGATAAGAACCGAGGACGGAAGCATTGTACTCCTTTACATTATCAGCCTTGAGTGCCTGGATGGAGGTTTGAAATTGTGTTTGGATCATTGAGTAAAATTGTTCAAATATGTGACCGACTGCAGATTTATCTTTCATAAGAAATAACCACGTTAGTCAAGTGTGATCATCAATAAAGGAGACAAACCACCGAGTCCCGGTAAGGGTTGTAACACGAGATGGGCCCTAGATATCAATGTGAATGAGTGCAAAGGGCCGGAAAGAGGTGTAACCAACACGTCGAAATGACGTGAGAGTGTATTTGGCAAGTTGACAAAATTCACATTGAAAAGAACAAACATCTTTATTGATAAATAAATTTGAAAATAGTTTTGCAAGAAAAATAGTTTAAATTTGAAAATAGTTTTGCAAGATACATAAAATTTGGATGACCAAGTCGAAAATATCATAACATAATCTTGGAATCTTTATTGACATAAGAATTGAAGGTAGAATGATGGGTAGACAAATGTACGCAGCGAGGTCTTGGTGGTGAAGTATTGTTGATGACGTAGAGACCCGAGCACATCTCAGCATTGCCAATCGTCGTCCCCGAATCTGCATCTTGAAATTCACACGTGGTAGGGAAAAATTTAGCAATACACCTCAGATCACAAGTCAACTTTCCGATGGATATTAAATTACAATTTAAAGTAGGAACATGAAGCACAGATCAGAGTAGAATGTTTTGGGTGATGCACACAGAGCCAAAACCGATGGCTTTGGAGCCAGAGCCATCGGCAACGCGGATGGTGGAGTTATCTCCGCATGACATATAGTCATGGAGAAGGGAGACGTCGTTAGTCATGTGATGAGAAGCGCCAGAATTGATGATCCATTGACCGAGGGATCCTTGATTGACTGTGAAGGCGTGGTAGAACGTACCTTGCTGCGCGAGCAGACCAGTGATGAGGTCAGGAACAGTCAGATCAGGTGGTTTGCCGATCAATTTGTGCAGCAAATCGAGTTGCTCTTTGCTGAATGGACTGGGTGCTGGTGCAAGAAGGTCATCGACAGCGACGACGATGTTGGCACGAGGAACGCGATCAGACCGAGGCTTCCAATCGACTGGCTTTCCATGAAACACCAACACTTATCTTTATTATGGCCCGGTTTGCGGCAATGATCGCACCAGGGACGACCCTTGCGTGATGGGTTGTCGTTGTGTCAAGGCGGAGGAACCCGAACTGCAAGGGCGGAGCCGTCAATGGAGAGATTGGGGGAGGTGGAGAAAGGCCCAAGCATGACTTTCTGGCGGCTTTCTTCGCGGCGAACCTCGGAGAAGGACTCGCGAATACTCGGTAGTGGTTTAAAGCCTAATACATGAGAGCGGACATGATCTAGAGAGTTGTTAAGGCCGAGAAGGAATTTGAATAACCTTTTTTCCTCGATGATCTGACGGTATAAGTTGGAGTCCAGAGTGCATGACCAGGCATGGACTTCATAGGACTTCATACATGTTTCATACATGTCAACCTGCTGCCAGTAACGTGAAAGGACATTAAAATACTGAGTCACAGATTGATCACCTTGGCGAAGATCGTGGAAGATTGACTCAATCTCAAAGAGCTTGGATATGTTATTCGAGTGAGAGCATGTCTCTCGAGCAGCATCCCAAATAATCTTCGCCGTGCCGTAGAGAAGAAAATTTTTGTTGATGTCGTTGGTCATGAAATTGATTAACCACGACATGACCATGTGGTTTTCTGCATTTCATGTCCGGAATTTTGAGTCATCCTTGGTCGGAGCGACGACATCACCGGTGATATAGTCTTTCTTGCCTCTGTCGTAGATAAACATCATGACGGATTGGGACCACTAGAGGTAATTCTAGTCGTTGAGTTTATGGTCAGTGATGAGGGAGGAAGTTTCATCGATTCCGGTTGGAACAAGCGCAGCGGAGGATATTTCTTGGGAGGAAGAGAAAGAAATCGTCATACCTAAGAAGATTAGTATGACTCTGATATCTTGAAAAGATATAAGAGAATTTGATTTTATTGATGAAAAAAGTGATATAAATACTCATTACAGGACTTACTGGTAAGGAATGCAATAAAAACAGAATACAGTAGAAAAGGAAATAAATAATAACAAAATATAAGAGACAGTTAATCTCTCTAATTAAGAAGAGAAATAAATAGAGAAATAAATAGAGATCTCAAGATCCCTCATATAATTTATAACCCTCTAAATATAGAGTTATAACAAATATGGAATATAATCATTAGTATTTTCAAGATCTTTCAACAGAGACAAAGAAAGAGGAAGATTGAGGATGATGACAATTTGAAAAGATCAAGATTAACAACCTATTATGGGCACCTTAAATGGATAATTGTCTAGAGTTCCTTTGTCTTGACACACCATGTTGTGCTACAATCAGGCCATCATCTTGTCATCAGGTCACGGAACCACCTCCTCTCATTCATGAGCCATATGGGTTATTGTCAGTTTGTCACAAAATATGTTAAAATAGTGGGAAAACATGTAGATAATTAGCATGGCCTGTATTAGCCCCAAAGCCCCGTGTCTTCAGCCCACCTGATTTATTTGTATACTAAAATCATTCAGCACAGAATTTCAAATCTCAATTCTTCAATTACTTTTCTTCCCCTCCGAAGAACGCCACACATAGCAATAAATTCTCACTTTATCAATTACCAACTTCAATAACCCCAAATATGCCTACAGTATGGCAAGTTGACGCAAACAAGTTTACCCTAACATAAACCATAGTTTATAGACTAGAAACAGACTATAGGCAAATCATGTAACAACCACCTCGAGCAAAACAAAACGATTATGTATATTTCTGTCTTGAAAATCTAGTATCGCAATTGCTTGAAGTAAGAATCGATTGCAAGGGGCTAAATAAGACGTGTTTTTCTAAAAGTTATTGAATGATGCATATCCTTCAACCAAAAGTTTCAGGTTCGTTATACGAGAGATCCCATTGAAGGGCAGTTACCAACCAGATCCATTAGCTCCGATGAGCAGGCAACGAGAACCGGGAGAGACCTCGAGGCTAAAGCGAGCGAAAATCCGTTGCCGGCCATCGTAGGCGAACTGCATGCCCGTCACCTCGATCCCGCCTCCGGTTTCCGCCATTAACCTCGCTCTTTCGGCACCGTCGGCTGCTCACTGACTCCGAAAATGGATCACCCGTACAATTCAGATCCAGTGGTCCTTAGGCTGAACTATTTATACGTTAGTTCAACAGCGGACAACTGATCATATTTTTTAGGGATAATTACATAAAGAACGTCCGAAACATTCATATTTACAAATAAATCATCCAGTAATTTTTTTTGAATTAATAAAAATGAAAAAAATGGATTAAGATTTTACCATGAATTTTGATATTTAAGTAAGAATTTGAAAAAGAATGAAAGAGGGTGGTTGATTTGTAAATAGGAAATTTCATATGACTGTATGTAATAGCCTTATATTTTTTTTTATTATGAAAATTTACTTTATATATCATATATTAAATGTATTTATACATATAATACCTAAATTTTAATTTTTATATTTATAATAATTTATAAAGTTGTATTTCACTTTTTAGAGGTAGTATGTAAAAATTTAAGTGTTAAATTTGTAAATAAGTAGAAATTGTGTGGTATTAATGTAAATGCCCCTTTTTAATATTATTCAAATTAATGAAATTGATGATTTCTAAAACTTTTTTGCAAAATTTATAGATGGATGGCTCCAATTGTATATAAAATGAATTTTTAGAGCTTAAATTTTAGATTTTGGCGGACAATTGAGTAAATTCATTCGTAGAGATGAACATGATGATTTATTAAATAAAAATTTACACATGCCAACATTTGAATCACTCTGACCCAATTCATCTCATGTTACTCTACATTGTATTTGCCCTAAACAGCATGCAAATTATAAGATTCCTCTGTCTCGAGCCGTTTTGGGTCAAGATTTAAAAACCACCCAAAACTTGAAGCCTCTCTCTCTCTCTCTCTCTCTCTCTCTCTCTCTCTCTCTCTCTCTCTCTCTCTCTCTCTCTCTCTCTCTCTCTCTCTCTCTCTCTCTCTCTCTCTCTCTCTCCTCACCAAAAATGAGTGTCAGTTTGGTGCAGCTTTTTAGCTGTGGTGCGTTGGGAGGATTTGGTTGTTGTGGCGTGTTGGCAGTTTGGAAAAACTAGTAACGAAATGCAGCCTCAGGTATCACCTTGCGGCTCGCGTTCGCTTTGTTCATTTTGTCATGTTGCCCTCACGAACCCCACGGGTGCCTCCCTCTCTCTGGCGGCTCTTACCTTAACCCCCTCTGTTGCGATCCAGTATTGCCTTCATCCCTCGCGCAACACTTGCCCTGATCCTTCTCTCTCGCCAACACTTGCCCTAATCCTTCTCTCTCTCTCTCTCTCTCTCTCTCTATCTATCTCTACGGTAAGATGTCTCCTCTCCCTGTTCTTCGACTTTGTCAAGATCACTATTGCCTTCTGTGCAGTGGTTTTTGTTCATGTGCTGATTTTTTTAGTTTTGGTTGGCTCTGCTTATCTTGCGTCATTCCCTTTCTTTAATATGTTGTGGTTTTTAATTATTGAATGCATATGCGTTGGTGGATTGCAGTTAAGGTTGGATTTTTGGATTTGGTAGTGTTCTATTTGGAATTCCACATATCTGGTTGTATGTGTTGAGGTTGGAAATGCGCATCCGTTGGAAATGATTTTTTGATTTTTTTATTGTTGAATTCTTTGTATCCGGTGGTTTTTGGAGTTTTGGTTTTACTCTACCTATTTATGTATTCCCAACTAAATAGTGTGGATTTTGAATGATTTTTGGATTTTTTTTTTATTTCAGTTGAGGTTGGAAATACATGTGTGTTGGCTCTGCCTATCTTGCGGTATTGCCTTTCTTGAGGTTGGAAATATGCATGAGGTTGAAATATATTGTTTGCCAAGGGAGACTAGTGGGCTGTGGGCTTTGTATTGAACAGAACCTATCCTATGCATTATCATTCTTCATTGTCTGATATTTATATACCTAACTGTCTTTTCATTTTGCAATTTTGCTCTGGCTTTGTTCTGTTTAGTTGTTATTCTAATTTAAGGTGAATACTTCACTTGGGTGGATGTGTTGATTGCATGTGCAATCATTTGGAAATATAAATGGGTTGTTCTTGGTGGATGTGTATGTGTATGTGGTGGTTGTGGAGGGGCAGTGGTGATGTGTAGATGGTGTGGAGGTGTGTGGTTGTGTTTGTATTGGTGGATGTGCTGGTGGTGGTGTTGAGGAGGGGCAGTGGTGATGTGTAGGTGGTGTGGAGTTGTGTGGTCGTGTTTATGGTTGTGGATGTGTGGAGGTGTTGGTCTCTTGATGTGTTGGTGTATGGAGTTGTTTGTGTCTGAATGTGCTTGTGTTGGTGGATGTGGAGAGGCAGTGGTGATGCTATTGTGGCACTCCTACTTTTCTTTGAGCTATGATAAATATTTTTTATGACATCCTATTTATGTTGATTAGTTTGTTTCATGACAGTATAAATAATGGTTAAGACCAAAGAGACTGGTTCATTTGTGCTGTGGGATAATGATACAAAGATAATATTTTGCGACCTTTGCCTCAATGAGGTCGAATTGAGAAATAGGTCGACAACCTATTTCAACAAGGAAGGCTTTCGAATATTATTAAAAAATTTATGGAAAGTACAGACAAAGAGTATGAAAGAATGCAGTTAAAAAATAAGTGGGATCAGTTAAAGAATGATTGAAAAATCTGGAAGGGATTGAAGGGAGAATCAACAGGCTTGGGGTGGGATCCAATAAAACGAACGATTGATGCTTCCAATGAATGGTGGGCAGAGAGAATGGCAGTGAGCAATTTTGAAATGTCCCCTATTTTTGCTATTTTTTAATTATTTTCAAATCCAACAACAAGTTATATGAATGTAGGTGGTGTCTATTGCGAAAAAATGTAAATACAGTGGAATCGATCAAGTGTTAGAGGAGAAATTTGATCATATGTTTGGAGGTATCATGGCAACGGACAACAATGTATATACCCCAAGTGAAAATTTTGGTAGCATCCCCGAAAATTTGGAGCTGATCACACAGGTGAATCCAATAAAGGCCCCAATCTGAACCTTTATAAAGTTGAGTCCACTAGTCAGTCAAAACCTCCCCGGTCCGAGAAAAAGAAAAAAAAGAGTTACTTTCCCTAGAAGCCAGATCTCACAGGGTGGTTTCATACCCAATGATTCTGGCCCATCTAAAGAACTTCCGTCCAGTAGGTTCTGTGAATTCTGAAGGCAAATCCAAAAATTTACGATGACATCTTGCTTTATTTGTTCTTTATGAAGTTGCTTGAATATTCGACCCAGAGAGAGTTTTTCATGACGGATCGTTGACTGTATGGTGGCTTACCTATGTTATTTTCATGGGAGTAGTGTCTTTTGAGGGACACTTTTTTTATTAGATTCTTGTGAGACATTTAATATTTGTTATTTGTTTATTTACTTTGAACATTTTTATTTGTTTATGATTTTTCATGCTGCTTTGGATATTTATGATGCTTTGGACATGTCACTTTACTTAAGACTTTTTCATTCCTTGTTATGTTTTCTATTTAGTTCTATAACTTTATCTATTTATATTGATTTTGTTCATAACCTTATATAAATGGAGCTAATTCATTGATGCTTATATGTTAGCCACTTCAATACCTAAATACATGAATGCAAATAGAGAAATGAGCAGAAGGAGAGTTGTAGTTGTAGTATGTTTGATGTGCGATTACTATAACTCATACATATAACGCTCCCCTTGCATGACATCCTCATATGTTAGCGACAAATGAGTTGGGGAGTTACTTGTGGGCCACCCAATGAAGTTTAGCAAAATGCTCCACATGACACAGACGGTACTCACTGAACTGTTGAAGGAATTACACAAAAATCATGAACTTCATAACTCATCCAGAATGACTTCACGAAAGGTGTTAGCAATAACCCTCTACATATTATCGCAGAATGAAACATTGTGAGGAGCTATGAAGTGATTTCAATACTTTTCCAAAATGATTTGTAGATATATCTCAGTAGAGTTGAATGCACTTGTCAGTTTTTCTCCACATGTCATAAATCCAATAAATTCTACATTTGAACGGACACCCATAGAGATTCGCACAATGTGTGGTATATGTCATACTTTAAGGTGATTTCTCCTATTTATTGTATTTAATTTTTATATGAATATCGTAATTACGTAACCCTTTGTTATCTTTCTAGAATTGAATCGGAGCAATAGATGGAACACACGTTGATGCAAGTATTTCAAATAATGAGAAGATCGTCAATGCATAATGTCATGAAAGTATGTAACTTTAACATGTGCTTCACTTTTGTCATGGTCGATTGGGAGGACAATGCACATGACAATCGAATTTTCAAATTTACAACACAGAATAGCAAATACAACTTCCCACATCTACACACATGTTCTCTTGAGATTGAGCTACTCTCCCCAGGAAAATACTATTTAGTTGTTGTTGTGTATATGTTGCAGAGAGGTTATGCTAAGCCATATCTTGATACGAGATACCACATATCTGATTTTGAGTGAGTCGGTAATGTCACGCATGACGGGAAATAAATGTTCAACATAAGACATTTCTTCTTACGCGATATCAATGAGAGGACATTTGGTGTTTGAAAGAAGAAATGATTTATAATTTGTAATATGTCATATTATCCGTTTTGCAAACACAGACTATGTTTATCATGATGATTCTCCACAATTATATTCAGCGACATCCTTCCCACAACAACATTGAGTTCTACATAGCGGATGCTCATGTCCCTGTAAAGGCATATGAGTATCGTCTTGGACAGACTTTGTCACATGTCGAAAATGATGTTCCCCAGACCCGCACTCAAGATGGGGAAGGAGCAAGTGAGATGATAGAGTTGAGATAACAAATTACGGGTGCGAGAGTTGGAGGGTGCTGGAGGGAATGTTAGGTTTTATTTCTGTTAATTGTAATCATTGTTGAAAACATTCAGTATTTTAAACAGTTCATGTATATTTCTGTTTCTAAGATATCTACTGTTTTGATTTTTTTTATGCAATTTGTACGTGTTTTTTTTTCTTTTGGTGAGGTTTGAAGATCTATGATGAGATGTTTGACCTCATGAGTTCTTCTGGATGGTGTTCATGTCAATATTGGTAAGTGTTACATGTGAAATCTTAATGAAAGCAACCAAGGTTCTCTATTTTTTTATGCTATGGCTATTGAGGTTCTTCTTGATGACCTTTTTTTGGTGATATGTATGTGTGACATACACGAGCTTGGTATTACGTGCCTTTTTTTATAAGGTCTATTGTCTTCTCGTAGTGACATGTTTGTTGGTTTATATACTGAGTTCTCTGAGGCTTCACAACTGCATAAAACTTTAACTAATCACTTATGTTATCGATTTTTACTAGTGTTACGACTAAGGGTATGTTTCTTTAAGCATTAAAAAAAAGATAAGCTTGAGGATTTTCGGTATCTTTAAAGGATTGCACTGCTATTGTGGACTTCAATTTTCCATTGCTTACTTCACGTCAGTCACAAAGTTACGGGAGACAGTTTTACAGGTGTCCATTAAGAATCATAGAAAACTGTCACTATTTTTTATGGGTAGATGGGCTAGAAGATTCTACCGCTGAGAGTGATCGAATATGGAGAGTATCCCTGAAATACAACTTAGCTCGTGAAATATGTAATCTGTATTTTAAAAATAGTATTATCATATTATAATTATTGTTTTAATAGTCATTTTCTTAATTTTGATAGTCATGCTACTCACTATTTAGTGAGGTGCCTATCTTTATTTTGTAATGTTTTACATTAAATATTTGGTTTTAAAATATAGAATGTATTGATATGAACAACTCTATTGCAAACAACATTATTATACAAGGACAAAATGGTCATTTGTCCATAAACAACTGCAGCGCAACTATTTTCAAATTACAAAAAATAAACAGACAAGTTGCTTATCCGCAACAGTTTCTGCGAAACAGCTTTCTGTGGCAGCTGCTGCGCAACAACTTATTATTAAGTTGCAGTTGCCCCAAAACAGACCCTGAGCCACTTGTATTCTTTTGTATGCTGACCAAAATTAGCAAAAAAAGACAATGAGCTTCACCTTCTTCCTTATTTTCCTTATATTTTTTTTATTGTCCACCATCCCTTTTTCTTCAATTTGATTTATTTGTTGTCTTCTTTGCCCAAATGAGTAAAAGGAATTTGATTTTCATAAATTCATGTGATCTTAAATATGTTTATATATTATTTAGGCTAAATTTGGTTAGATTAAGCTTTATTTAGATTCATAAAACTATCTTATATTTTGACATGAAAATTAGGAAAAATAAATTATTGAAATAATTCATGTGGTAACAAAACCTACTTTTATGTACATAATCTCTTTGAATGTAATAGATTTTATTCTTACAAATTACATTTTATTGGTCATATTGACTATAAAACACCCATTAAATGCATAAAAGTAATACCTAATTATTTGGGAGTAATACCAATAGGTAATACCATCACATTGTATTTGATATACATAAAAGAGTGAATGGACAAGTCATTATAGATCATCAAGACTTAACCCACTTTCATCCCATAAGGCATAACAATGCTCAAACTAAACATTCCCACATAGCGATTTATGAATAAACTTGAAGTATAAGATGATGAAACTAGCTTTGGTTCATAGCTATACTTGTGCCATCGTCCATCGATATCAATCACCGAGATTAAATTGATGCCCTTAATATAAAAAATAATTAACAAAAAATAGGATATAAATTATGTCCTAAATAGAGCCAAAATCAATCACATAGAGCTAAAAAAGCTAGTTTGGTAGAGTAAACGATAGCTTTGTGTCCACTCCTTTTTTTAACCAGCCCAAGGTAAATTCATTTCATCCTAGGCTGCCATAAGGATTAGGATCCATCTAACACATCAACCGTAAAATAGCAACTTCTTTCCACCAGCCCTTAGTGTCGACCCTTCAGACAACTCTATAATCGTTCGACATCCGGTGAACGTTAACTATTAGCCCTATCCACGTCAAGCCAATCTTCACTCACAACCATATTGTGCACTCGACATGCTCTCCCCTGTGTTTCGTGTTCACTATGCAGACTCATTTGAGCGTAAGTTATGTGCCTCACATGCACACATCTAGCACATAGCCTCATGTGCATGTGCCATAATGTTGCCAGCTTGTTGTGCCACACCTAGTTAATCGCTTGGCACCCCTTCATTGACAACTCTCAACATCCTATCCCAAATTCTTAGTGATCATGTAGCACTACCAACTTCTTTCTCAACGATATTATAACCATCTTGATAGGTCATCCCAGTGCGGCCGACCTCTTGGTGACCTAGCCACCAAACTCAACAACTTAAATTCTTCAATTTATTTCCAACCAACATGCCACACAATTAAACACCGATGAGTCGACCTTCACTAATGTCTCAGCAATTTTGCTGCCATCTAGACAACTAACTAATCAAACGACCACACAACCATCTACAAAAGTCATCCTGAGGAGAATGACTAACTTCAGAGCGCCTTGCCAACAAACTTGGCAACTTGGCACCTCGAACTTAAGTTAAATTACATGCCTCACATCGTGCGTGGGGAAAAGGTAACCTCTGGATAAAAAATATGTACCAGTCTTGTCTTGTAGTAATACCAGAAAAACATCAACCTCAGATTGCGTCAAAAAATTGAGAATTTAGAGCAGAATTACAGCTGAGATCGGTACTAAAAGGATGAAATCAATTGGATTCAACTGATCATTTGTTGTCATATAGAAGACCTTTGGGTGGCTTTCTTGGAAGCAAAATCCTATTTCATTTTTCAGTTATCAATATATCAACCAGTAACACATTTCTAACAATAAAAACCTTTCAAAACTAAAAATTACAATCAAATTTACTAATGGAAATGCATTTACAGGAGCAGTTATTCTTATTGCTTCCACTGAAATGTGGCCTCAGCTTCCCAGTTATCTACAACACTGTTAAAGAAAAAAAAACCTTCCATGCCAGAGCAAAATGGAAAAGGAGAAATATTTACATACCACATGCACCCATTTTTTTTATGTATTTCTTCAGCTACCAAAATCTGTCTGTATTGACACTTAGATAGCCAGCCATCACTTTCCCTCCAGTATTTCTCATGCCATCTATTAGAAAACACCATGTTGAACCCAAGGCTCCAATGAAGAAATCAGCCTCAGTAGCCATTATGAAGTTAACAAGTGGATAATTGGTGCTTGTTTCTCTGCCAAGGCTTGCCTCATATGAGGCCATTGACATGTTTCCAATCTGGCGTGTGACATTTGTGTAATAAAATTTCCAGTGAGGGTATAATTTTGATTTATCAATAACTTCCTGCACAATTCATTATATTGCAAAATAAATAAATAAATACAGGGCAACTGAAGTTAGTAGGGTATAAAGCTCTGAAACAAAAAAAAAAAGGAACCTGCATCTCTGTGGAAAGCCAGATGCTGTTAAGATTAGGAAAGTTTTTGCGAATCCGCTCAGCAAGATTCATGTAATTCTCAAATTCAACCACTTTCATTTCACAGGCTTTGTCTCCCATTCTTACATGCATGCTAAGAATTGGTCTGGGAATCCATGGCTTGTGATTTGACCATACAAACTCTTCAATATCAGTACGAGAGCTTTCCACACTTACCTGTGAAAGCAGAAAACAGTAACAAAATATTCTGAATAAATGCAGAGAAAGTGTCTTCACGATTAGCATGCAGAAGAATTTTACGAACAAGAAAGCAATTTATTTAGGATCATTTACATGCATAACATTCAATTTCTATGTATTTACATATCTAATTTTCTAAAATTCAATTTTTTCAATACACGCCACCTTACCCATGCATGACGAAATATTTCACTTTATAAAAGTTAAAACGGTGGTATTTTTAATGTGATATGAAAGACTTGGGTGCTATTAATGTAAAAGGAAAAGTTTAGGTGTTAGATATGTAAATACATAGGAATTGGGTGGCATGTATGTGCATAACTCTATTATTTAACCCATTACAATAATAGTTTTGTATGGCTCAAAATGTGAAAGACCTTTGAGGGTTAGTCAACAAAAGTAGGAACACCATTAGTTAATTTTAAGAAATACAGCATTCATTATATTTCATAAGCAATTTCTGCTTTTTTTTTTTTAGCTTTGAAATTTTGTTGGCATATCTTGATTTCTTATATGCTACTTATTTTTATAGACGACATATTTTTTCCATTTAAAGTCGGTTGCTTTTATTTTTTGAAAATGCTTTCAATTTAATATGTATATAATTTTGGTTCTAAAAATAGTATTTTAATTTTAAAAGATGAGGCAAAATAGATCTCATATATCTAATAGTTTAAGTAATCGAGCGAAATATTACAAGTAATACGTCATCCCGAGAGGAGCATACTAGTTGACAGTAAGCTTGATTATATAAACAAAGAAATTTATGACAGTCGTTTAGTCTGCGGAATTTATGACCGACAATTCTTCTATCTAATATGAGAATTAAATAAAATTTAGATTATCTGGGTTTCTAATTCTCTTATAGGGACAATCCCCGATAGTTAATTACAACTTAACTCGATCAATATCAGGAGTTTCATCTTCAAGAATTCAATGTTTAGTTTCCACGATTGTCTATTAAAATATCAAATGGGAAAAGCTCAATGTGAAACAATTATTTATGAACCCGAAGGGAGATGTCGGAGATACCAATGAAACCTCAGTGACATTTCAAACTATCTTATGGTTTGGTTTTATGTCTTTGAGAGAGAAGATATATAATGTTTCAATCCTGTACATTATTTAGACATTTTGGACTTACATTTGCACGACATATCCAAATAGCCCGAGAAGATGGGAGGATTTACGTTGTATCGAATACCTACATCGGAATCCTAAAAATAGTTAGGGTTTATATAGCACGACATATACTCGTGCGAAAGCCTAAAAATAATGTAAGAATTCATGTTGTGTTAGAAGTATGACCTCAGAGTCCTAAAGATTTATGTTGTTTAAAACTATAGAAACTTTTAATGAGATCCATCCTTTGCTTCACGTTGAGTCTTGACCGCCATCTAAAGTTGTCCTCTGTCCACTTGCATCCTCGTCTTGCTTCTCAGACAGCTCGCTCGAAGCTTCTTACTGTGATGGTTAGGAAGTGTGTTTGAACTGGTGATCGTCTATTATTGTCGGGTCGCAGAGTTTTACTATAGGGTTCCTCCTAAACAAGTTGTCTTCTGTCATCTACCCTATGGGTCTTTTACAGGTATGGTAAATTATGCATAAATGGAATACATATAACAAAATACAGTAAGGAAAGTCCAATAAAAGAAAAAGTAGTAGCACGTATCTACCGTCTCTCTGCTGCTAATAAGGTAAAATCACAGGTAAAACATGCAAATATTATGGAAGAAAAAACACAAAAGACATGAGCATATGTGTACATAAGAAAGTCAGCGCATATATGAAAGACCGAAGCTAAGTATAAGAATTTAAGTTAGGGGGGCTCAGACTCAGAACCACTGGCCCTGTTCATTCTCGAGGAACATTCGTAGGCAACTATAAGCAATATGTGTGCATGAACTCAAACTTCAGATATAAGCCACTCACAAGAAGATCAAAGGAGAGCAACCCCTAGCCCGATCAAAGTGATTAACAAGTGAGCTCGTAGAAGGTAACATCCAAAATTCTTAATTTGTCAAACATATAAGTAAAGTTAAGCTTTCACTTAGCAGCCACAGATATTAGTGTCACGAGCAAAGATTTTTGTTATATTATATATATATATATATCAGATGGTCCACGAGTTAACCACGCCGTCAGGCTAGAGCTACTAGCAACCTAAAAAAATAGTGGTAGCTTCTCACAAAATGTTGGTGAAAAGTAGTATTGATCACTGCACCCTCACAAAGTCATATCCCCGTCACCTCCCACTTATGCGCCAGCCTGATATCCATATAAATATTTCAATCATTAAATAATTACCTCTAACAATGAGAATGGCATACCAATAATTCCATGGCACAAATCAACCTTAAAGTTTGATATAATACATAAACCTTAAGTGCCATAAATATTGTCTTGCCAATGTACTCCTAATGGGAAAGTAAGAAAATTTATTTGAACCAGCTAAAAAAAAACTCCACTGAGAAAACAGTGGAAGAGTAGAATATGAGTATCTTATGTGGGGATGTACAGCAATATGTGAAAATATCCCGACAAGCTTCTTAATATGAGCTACCTGAAGGTTTAGTATAGAATTCAAACTGCAGGCGTTAGATTTGTAAGTACATGTGAAGTGTCTGCTATATGTATAAATAGATGACAAATTTCCAAGGGATAAAAATCAATTTATGTAACAACTTCAGATTTATCTAAAATCGATGCATATGAATTCCGGATTTTTTTTTTCATAGAACCTGCCCATATGAATTTCAAATTTGCATAAATTTCAGGTTTGCATAAAGCCAATTTACATAAATTTCAGATTTGCATACAGCCGACCCACATAAATTTTGGATTTCTATCACAAAGAAAAGGTTACCAAGGATTTATACATGCCTTTACATTCTTATTATCCAATTCTTTATAAAAAGTCGTATTTAACACCTAAATTTTATGTTAACAAAAGAAATCATCAAAACAGGTTATGCATATACATATACATAAAAAAAAAAAAAAATTGTCTAGTTTGTATGTAAATCTTTCAAACACCCTTAACCGAATAAATGCATGTATCACATTTCATTAATCTTCATTGAAGCAAGCTCTAAATCCCAACATAACTGATGCCTATCAAAAGCAATGGTTAATTAAAGGAAGGAAGCCCAGTATCATATATAATATAGATTTATGAGTAGCGTCAGCATACCTCTAATGCTTTATCCAAACCAAAATAATCATGTCTTCTTCTCTTTTTTTTTTCTTTCCATAAGAAAAACAATAATTCTAAAAATAACGTTTTCACATTTTCAAAAAAACAACGCACATTTTCTTGTCTTTCACGCACAACCCTATATAAGCTTCCTTGTTTGTTCCTTCCTTTTTTTTTTATTAAACGAGAAGAAGACAAGTGAGGGTTTCCGCCAATAAACTAGCATTCAACACTATAATCAACAGAAGATTAATCAGTAAAACAAATAGATAATGAATCAAGAGCACCAAAAGCTTGTGCAAGCAAAGTGAGCCAGCACAAACAATGTCTAGATCTCCTTACATGAACCATATATATATATATATATATATATATTTAGACTGAAGAGAAAACGACAATGTAGGTCAACAAGATATCGGTTTTCAATGTCTCAACAAAAATCTCACATCTCATTTTTTTATTTGAACCATAAAGCAGCTAGCAACTTCACTGTGATTCCAATAGTTTAAACAATGGACAAGCAAATATACTGTCTTATGTTTGGATGTATAACAAATGTGAAAGTATCCCACCAATTTCATGGCCTAAACCGTCTCAAAAGTTAGAACAGAACACAAACTTCAGTGTTAAATATGCAAATTTATAAGAAATGATTGGGTACTCCAATGAAGATTTAAGCATATACATACAAAATCTGAGGATTTAGGCATGTAAGTGTATGATGATCCAATTGTATTTATTCTTTTTTTTGTAAATCTAAAAGTTCAAGCATGTAAATCCCGCTAATTTTGAAATAATTCATCAAGTTTTCAATGCCATATATGTAAATGAACCAGGAATTCCAAAAAAAAACTAAAGTTATTCATCCAACTTTCAGTGTCGTACACGTAAATATTAGCTGCACAAATGTCATAAAGCCTTGTAGAATGTGCAAGTGCAATATTTGGATTGAAGTGTCATATCTAAGATTATAGAAATCTGTATGCACAGATTTTAAATTTAAGAGTTGCATAAACGTACAAATATAGAAGACTGCCAAAAATATACATATACCCTAATCCTTGGTAACATATATGTGTGCATACACCATAAACCAAGCTTTTATTTAGAATTCAGGCTGATTCATATAAATACATCACGATTAATAAAAAAAACTGCACTTCTTCATTGTAGTTTAGGTGCTAAATAAAAATTAAGTGATATTCATGTCACAGTTGGAATATAAATGCTAAATGTGTAAATGTAATTCGAGTGGTCTCTATGTGAATCCTCAAATGTGTTCACCTGTCCAATATTCAAGCTCCAATACATATCTGCCACCCTACCCATATTAAGCAATAAGAACTCATTCATCAAACTATAAAGATTCCAAGCCGCATATATCAAGAACCAGCTTTCAGCAAACCGTGAAATTTTTGAAAATCATGCAACGGTAAACACCTCCAAATATTATGTAATGAGAGTCAAAATTTCCAAATATCATACAACAGAAAGAATAAAAGCTTCAAATATCATGCAACAAGAATCAAAAATCCCAAATATCATAAGATAAGGATCAATTTCAACAAATCATAAAGTTCCCAAGCATCAATCAAATAAAGAATAATAAACTTAGTCCTCAAATAGACTGAATGAATGAGGGCGAATGAAGAAGCAACAAAAAAAAAAACACTTACATCCATATATGAAAGCACAAAAACCTCTGCCCCAAAAGCTCCGAGAGCAAGGAAATGCACAAAACAGTCAGTCAGCACTTTGCTCGTTAAACGGCTCCGATCAGACTAAATGACTTCATTTGTCGCATCACGCGCAAATTGGAGTTAACTTAGTTCAATCGGAGCCATTTAAAGAGCAGAGTGTTTTGAGGACCGAAGTCAAGCAGACCGCTCTCGGCAGCAAGTTGCTAGTCACACGCCGAAGGGTCTCCTTATAACTTTTTCGCCCCCTGTAGGAGCTCAACTTGAGTTTCAATATCTTGATTTTAATTGACTCAACTAAATGCTTAGAATTTGAGACCACCCATATGAAACTACAAGAAGTCAAGAAATTGTCCAAATTTCTAAATAGTGTGGGTCCCAATACTAACCTTCTAGGAGAGTCGAATAAGAAATGCTAAGGCCAGATCCTAGACTCTAAGGAGATGAAAAGTAAGACCTCATAAAAATGAGGTCAACATAAAGATGATAAATTTGCCTTTTTAGAAATAGAAATGAACAAAATCAACCAAGCATTTATAAGTATAAACTGTCAGGTTCTCCCCCATTGTGCAAAACTTCGCTGGATTTTCTTCGTGAAAGCTCAAGATTTAACGATCTTTATTGTCTTCGCACGCAAGAAATGCAATATAACCCGATCGATTAGATTTGTATGCATAATAAGCAATTCATGGTCAGATTATAGAAAGCCAATTTGACAATAAGATATACAAACTGTGAATTGCAGAAAAAATGGCAAAAGTAGCTAAGAATAGACAAATTTGAAACCTTTGGCCAACCAGAAGGAATAGTTCTGAGGACCATTTCAGCCGCTTGCATGCCAAAAGCTGAGTGTCTGGCTACATTAAGTAGATTACATGTATACTCGCTTTGAAATCTCATTAGATACCGTAGTGCCTGAAAAAGAGAAAACAGTTCATATTAAAAGTGCATCAAACAAGATTAGAGATTTTACAAACGGTTAAAGAATTTTGTAAGGAAAAATATCCATAAAACAATAGTGAAATGATCGAAAGGCTAATGAATAAGTTGACAGATCCTGCCGGCTTTCTAAGAAAATGAAAAAAACAAACAAATTTAAAATTAAAGATTATCGAGAAAAGTGTCTAAATGGTCTCTTGAATCTTCACAGGGGTCATTTTAGTCCCAGAGTTTATAGAAGTGTCAATTTGATCCCACTCTTTTAATATGAATTGATTTAGTCCCTAATGAGGACTATTTTTGCCTCTATTACAACAGTATAGGGACTCTAATTTAGCATTTTTATAAACTCTGGAACTAAAATGACTCGAAGTAAACAGTCAAGGGACAATTTTGACACTTTACTGAGATTATCCATAGCATACCTAGTGAACTAAATTAGTAATTGGCTAACTCGTCAATCAAAATCGCTCAAACATGGGCGTCATATTTTTGTTGACCCTCGTGTAAGTTGAAAAGGCTTAAACAAATTTAGCAGTGACCCTATCTTCAATGATGAGAATGTCTAAATCAATGATGAGAACCTCTAAATCATTGAGTTGGATAGCAGCCAAACATAGTGGGATTTCTCTGTTGGGATCTTTCGGTGGTGAATATTGACTTAAAACTTCAGGATTACACTCTGGTGTTCACCTTGCAGACCTTATCTCTCGGTTGGGGCCTTCCAGGGGTAGAATTCCGAAATAAAACTTACGGGTCATGCCCAATTGCTCATCATATTGTGTTTATCTTTCTGTTGGGACCTTTCTGTGATAGACTTTTGAATTGAGAGTTAGGTTTCTTTACTCCGATGCTCGCCAGGCAATTTATTTTTATGTTAGCATATTTTGGTGGCAGACACAATGGCCATGCCACAATAGTCTCCAGAACGAATATATCATTTTGTTGGGATCTTTTGACAAAAGACGCTTAACTTAAAATCTAATGGCCATGCCCCAATATTCACCATACATAGTTGTATCTTTTTGTTAGGACATTTTGATAGCATACACTTAGATTGAAATCTAAGGGTTGTGTTTCAATGCTCTTCAGACGTAGTTTACTCAAGCCCTAAGTATTTACAATAAAAATAATTTTTTATTTATTTTATAGTATTTTTTTAAGCTGCTATTATAGTGAATATAAATATGACTAGCTAAAGATGCAAAGAAAAATATTTCCTGTCGAAGTCGCCAAAAATCTGTGGGCTCCAAAAATTCAAAATAACATACTCCCGTCAAGAGTTTATATGTTAAGTTTCAAGATAAATTTTTAGAAGACAAATGAGATTGTAGATAAGATGCTACCCAAAGATTTCACCCTCATTTTGCGAGAATTTTAAGATCTGGGGTTTAAGGTTTCTCATAGGTGCAAGGTCCTATAGTTAATCACCCCTTCAGATAATGGAAGAGCACTTTTGATTAAGGCTAATCATCAGATGAATTAAAAATTACAAGACTCCATTCTAGAGTTTATATGTTAAGTTCTGAGCCAAATTTTCAGAAGATAAATGATATAGCAGATAAAACGCTACCCAAAGATTTCACTCTCATTTTGCTAGGACTTTAAGATCTGAGGTTTAAGGTTTCTTATAGGTGCAAAGCCCTGTGATTAATTACCCTTCCATATAACAGGAGAGCAATTTCAATTAAGACTAATTATTAGGCGCTAATTATTGATAATTAGCATATAGTAGAAGAAAATTTAAAATTTAAAATTATAAAGAATTATCACCATGAGCTTAAAACGAATAGTGGATAAAACGATGAAGAATCCAATCGAGATTTCATAGTTCTAATCCCGCGGTGTCATGATTTCTGATCTGTTTAATTAGTAAAGATAGTTAACCCAACCTGACAAAAAGATTCTTGTCAGTAGTTATGAGTTGTTTCAGCCAATGGGACCCTATAGGCCAAAGAATGAATATTTATCTAAGGGGACTAATCTAAATCGACCTTAGGTTACAGAGTTTTTTGATCTATCAAATATACCATCTGGTTTAATACTCAAAAGGGTAGATTATCATTGAGGAACATATCGAGTCTACTGGCCAAACGACTTAATGGAGCCTACTAGCCAAACAACTCGATAAAAGGGCTCTTATCATAAACATTTCTTTTGTGGAGCCTAATGGCCAAACCACTCGGTCAGATTGTGGTCATAACCACTTTCTTTGTGGAGCCTACTAGCCAAACAATGCGGAAAGATTACAATGCATACAAAACTATTTTGAGTATAAATTTAGTAATATGTTTGAGATAGCATTAGCATTTTATAAGCTCGAGTCAATGTTATATTTGTCTACCCTAACTAGCGATTGTTGAGAATGAGTTTTACTTCCAGCTTTGAGTGATAAGTTTCATTTTAAATATTTGAATTATATAATTTTATAAAGATTAAGATGTGCAATGAATATGCACATTATCAGAAAATAATTGAATCTTAAATATCATTGAGAGCACTAATCATACAAACTTCAATCCCTGTAAGAAAGAGGATTAGGTTGGTTCAATGGCTTAGTTTTGTTAACTTCGGTCCAAATATGAAGGATCAGAGTGGCCAAATATGCAACTTACAACCTGAACCTATATGCAAGATGACTTGTTGCTCGCACAACATTCTCACACATGATAAACATTTAAAAAATTGATTGGAGCACATGTGGGTATTTAATTGTTTGGTTGGATTTAATTTTTAAATAGTTTTGTATGTATTGTAAAGTGGATATGATTTAAACATAAACAACTTTAGTCAGCGCAACATTCTCAAACGTTCAAATTTAATCATTTATGATAACGTTAGGGCACACGCGCGAATTTCAAACTTATTTAAACTGATTTTCAAGAGAAACTTTATCATTATTTGCACGGGTTTGTTATCGTTAAAGTTTGTACAAATATTTTTAAGTATTTAATTTCGCCTTTTGTCCGCTAGAGCAAGGGGATTGCAGATCTGGTGGCAAAGGGCGTGAATTGGATAGACTTTCGTAGCTTTTAAATCAGATTCTAGTCTAGAGGCTTTAGCCATATGTCGTTTTAGAATTTTACTTATATATAGGTGACAACATTTATCTTTATATGACTAATGAAACTCAAGCGGACCCCACACGACATTTTTTTCATTCTATAAATAGAATGTCGGTTTTAATTCATTTCATTCAATTTTTTATTTCAATTTTTAGTTTTCATAGATTTTCCTAAGTGCAAGAAGCTTTTGTTAATGTTTTAGAGGGCGGCGTTTCAAATTTATATCTGAGTATATTTTTTAGCCTCTTTCAATTTAAGTTTATAGCTTTTTTTTTTAAGCTTAATGTAGAATTTACTTAAATTATTTAAATTTTGATTATGTCCATTTTATGTCTTATTTTAAGTTTTACAGTCAATCGAAAATTTGGTAGTCTTTTGACGTTGAGCCCTCTTTGGGGTTACCTCGAGAGTGTTGGATCTCGCCCACTCGTCTATAAGACACGCATGAGTAATCTTTTTTGAACATCAAAATCATAAATCTTCTAACCCACCAGTCTAAAAGACGTGCATTGGCAATATTTTTCAACACCAAAATCGCAAATCTTTGATCACACCCATCTAAAAGACATGCATGAATCTTTAGGTACATGTTTAAAAGCAAGAAGAGATTATACTTTTAGCATTTTATTATCGACATTGACATCAGCCTGAACTCAAACAACCTCTCACCGTCATCCGGTTTGGCTACCCCGGAGTGTTGGACCCTACCCACCAGTCTGTAAGACGCATGAGTGATGTTTTGCAATATAAATATCATAAGCCTTCTACGCGCATGGGTCTTCAGACACATGTTTAACCGCACAATAATGTTTTCTCTTCAGGTTGGAACAACTCAAACGAGTACATAATATGTTCAAAAATGTATATCTACACCTTAGTGTATGCTTTTTGCTGATGATATCCTTCTCGTGGATAAAACAAGAGAAAAAGCCCAGGAAAAACTTGAATTATGAAGGTCTAAATTGGAGTCTAAAGGCCTTCATTTAAGTAGAACTAAAACTGAATACATGAAATGTAATTTTAGTAGTAATAGCTCTACTGACAAAAGTGTGACTTTGGGTGATCAAATTATTAAAAGGTGTGAACGATTTAGATATCTTGGGTCCGTTGTTCAAAGCGATGGTGATATAGATTGGGATGTTAATAGTAGAATTAGTTGGTTGGTTGAAGTGGAGGAATGCTTCGGGCCTTTTGTGTGATATAAAAGTGCCGCTTAGACTGAAAGGAAAATTTTATAAAACGGCCTGCAATGCTCTATCGCGCTGAATGTTGGCCTTTAAAAGAGAAGCATATTAATAAGTTAAGTGTTGCCGAGATGAGAATGATTAGGTGAATTAGTGGTCTTACACTTAGAGACAAAATGCGAAATGAATATATCCGTGATAGGGTTGGTGTAGCTCCTGTGACGGACAAAATTAGATAAAGTCGTCATAGATGGTTTGGTCACATTAAACGTCGACCATATGATGATCCGATTAGGAGAGTAGATGTTTTAGATTCCATTTGTGTTAAGAAAGGCAGAGGTAGGCCTAGGAAGACTTGGACTTATTGTATTAAAAATGATCTTAATTTACTAGAACTAAATGAAAATATGACACTAAATAAGATGCAATGGAGAAAAATGATTCATGTAGCCGATCCCACATAGTGGGATTAAGGCTTTGTTGTTGTTGTTGTCGTCTCATCAAAAAATAAAACTGACAACTTGGAACTCCTACAGATTTTTAAATCTTCATTTATGTCATAGCAAAACATAACCAAAACGACAACTTTCATTCATTTCTCTGATTTTTGCCTTAAATCTAAAATGGTGAAAGTGTGTGGAAGTAAAACCAAACAAAACTTGAGATGGATTCTATGGATTCAACTTCAAATCTCATTAAACTTTAAAGCTCCCTTAATCTTTAATTTTGCTCCTCCCTCAGAAAAACAACCAAAATGACAACTTTAAATTTTGTCAAATCTGAAATCCTGCTTTTCTTCAAAGGCGAAATAAAAGTTTTGAATCCAACGGGACTTTAAATCTCATATTTACTTCTCCTGCCAAAATGATAACAATGATTATGCAGGCAAGTTGGAATTTAAATCCCAAACTTTACCTGAGTGTGGCCTGCAAGTTGGAATTGCTGACAAGGCAGTGAAGTCGGAGGAGTCAGATTATGAAAGAGTTACGAGTGTTATGGCTCTCGGGTAGGTGAAGGTGCTGGTTAATAGGGCTTGAAATGCTGCAGTTTGGAGAGGTGCAGAGGTTGGAGCTTCTAGGTTCGGAGAGGTGTGGAAGTTGGGGCTTCTAGGTTCGGAGAGAGACAGAGAGAGGTGGCGTTCTGCTTGTGGGTTGGAGGCTGTGAAGAATGAAGAAAGGAGAGCACTATCGATTACTGAGCTGAGGCGTGTGAGTTTGTGCAGAGTAAAAATTTCGGGTTGGGTTGACGTCGGCAGGCCGTGGAGTGTGAAACTGTAGCCTGGGAGGAGCAGGCTGCTCGGGTTGAGTGGAGGCGTGCTCGAACCGCGTGAGAGAGGTGGGATCACCGGCGGGATGCCTTCTTTTGCTATCGCTGGCCGGAGAAGTAGACGGGACTTAAGTGGACTTGCATGGGAGGAGCAGGCAGCGGGAGAACGTGCGTCTGGGATGAGTGAAGAAGAGGGGTGGTTCTGTACGAAAGAAGGGACTGAGAGGGGCGCTTCGTACGGAAAAAATATTTATTCAGTGTACCAGCTACTACTCGTGGAGTGAAATGAAATTATTACTTCGTGTTGATTGATCAGATAACACAAGAGAATATTCTCCTCATATTATTCAAATGTTATTGTATATTATTCAAATGTTAACACCTGAATAACACAAAGAGAATGCCCGCACATAGCTCGTGTGGAGTCCTGATGTAATATTTTTCTGGTAGATTATTTGCAGTGTCGACATCGGAGATGCGTCAGACAGCAGCGCGGGAACGGAGTGGCAGGAACATGGACGGGATCTGGGCGAAGGCTAGCGGGGAGCAATAAAACCAAAATACAAAAAAATTCCCATGTGTGCAGGCCGCGCCGAATTTGATTGTATTGGTTGTACTCGTGCAATTAATATAACCAAATTACAATAAAATTCAAAAATTACAATAAAATTCAAATGTGTGGAATCCACAACTAATAGTTTTTAGGGCTTCTGGAATAAATAAAGCCTCCCACATTTTTTATTGGTGGAAGATTTTGTGGAAGAAACGGAGAAAGCATGGGCATCGGCATGATATCTGGGCAGTGGTTTGGCTTCTAAGGGAATGAACGAGAGAGATTCATTATCTATTGTAGGTTATTATAGATTTTGTTTTTAATGACATCTTGAAAAGTCATACCAATGATTTATATACAAAATTCTTATAATATGAGTGTCTTCTTAGCTAAATTTAATGTTTCGGATGCACTCGCATAAATTTTGAGAGAAGCGGCATGCAAAATCTTACAAATCATTTTTGCATGAGAATGAAGAATGAGATTTAAATTTCTCTAGGATTCAAAGCTTTTATTGTGCATGTGAAGAAAAATAGAAATTCAAATTGGGAAAAATTTTGAAGTTATTGTAGTTATTTCTGATGAAAGAACAAAATTTAAGATAAATAGATATTTAAAGTTTCATGAGATTTGAAATTGAATCTACTGAATCCAGCTCAAAGTTTTGTTCAAGTTATGGTGTCAAATATTTTTTTCATGCAAAATTCAGAAAAAGGAATGAAAATTGTCATTTTGGCATTTTGGTGGTTTACTATGAGAGAAATAGATATGTAGAAACTCTATAGGAGTTTCAAACTGACAGATTTACTGTTTGATGAGAAGCTTAATTTGTGTTTGTGTGTGAGTACAGTAAAAAAGCAGAAAAAAAAAGAAAGAAATAAAAAAATGCATATTTTCTCTTCATTTCATTTGTTGCCTCACATTGTTACCGTTACCACACATGTAGGTATACATTTTTGAACACATTATGTAATCGTTTGGGTTGTTCGAACCCAATAAGAAAACACTCCTATGCTTTTAAACAGATGTCTGAAGGCTCACATGTGTCATTTAGGTGGGAGGGTTGGAAGATTTATGATCTCTTTGTTACAAAATATCACCTGTGCGTATCTTATAGATAGGTGGGTAGGGTAGAGCATTCCAGGTAACCCCCCAAGCACCGATAATGCCGGGAGACTGTTCAAGTTCTGGCTAACGGTAATGCCAATAATAAAATGCTACAGAATATAAATCTCTTATTGCTTTTAAAAATGTACTTGAAGACACATGCATGTTCTTCAGATGAGTGCGATCGAAGATTTATGACCTTGGTGTTGAAAAATATTGCGCATGCACGTATTTTAGACAGGTAGGTTAGAAGATTTATGAACTCCATGTTGCAAAACATTACTCATGTGCGTCTTATAGATAGGTGAGTACGGCTCAGCATTCTCGAGGTAGGCCCCACACAATGACACGCCGCTATCAAAACTTTGATTGACCGAGGAACTTAAAATAAGGCTTAAAATGAAACTAATTAGAAATTAAATAGCTCAATTAAATTCAAGATTATGCTAAAAAATGAATTCAAAAAATTTAAATTCAAACAGGCTAAAAAATAAACTCACATCAAAATTTGAAATATCACTCTTTATAGCAGAATCTTTTCACACTTAAAAAGACTTATGAATATTGAAAATTGAATTTGGAAATTGAATGAAACAAAGTGAAACTAACTTTCTATTTACAGAAGAAAAAGATATCATGTGGAGTTCGCATGAGTTTAATAAGTCATATAAAGATGAATTTCGTTGTCCATATACAAACAAAATTCTAAAATGGCATCTGGCTAAAACATCTAAATGGAAATATGGGTTTAAAACTATGAACTTGTATCCAATTTACGCCCTTCGCCACCTGATCTGCAAGCCTCCCGCACTAGCAGACAAAGGCAAAACTAAAAGCTTAAAGTGAAAATATTTGCGCAAACTTTAATGATAACACACTAGTGAGAATAATAATAAAGTTCCACTAAATGTTCGTCTAAAAAAGTTTGAAATTCTCGCATGTGCTCCGACGTTATCAAAATGATTAGATTTTAACGCTTGAGAATATTGTGTGAGCTAAAATGTGCTTCAGTTTAAATTTAATCCACTTTAAATTGCATGCAAAACTAATTAAAAATTAAATCAAACCAATAAATTAAATACACGCATGTGCTTCAATCAGTTTGTTAAATATTTATTTATGTAGTCTGAGAATATTGCGCGGGCAAGAGACCATCTTACTTATATGGTGTGCTCTTAAGTTCCACATTTTGGTCAGTCTAATCCTTCTCTATATAAGGACAGGAGTTGACAACACTAAGTCTCAATGAGTTGACATGACTAAAGTTCTTAATGATATTTTACGTTACAATTATTCTCTGATGATGAACATATTCATTAAACATCTTAACTGAATGGGTTTATTTATAAAATTATTATAAAATTATGAAATTCAAATATCTAAAAAAAAATCTATCACTAGAAGCTAAAAGTAAAAACCTCCCATCTTCCACAATCTTTTGTCAGTGTGGAAAAATTTAAAGCTAACTCAAGTTCACAAAAAATCAATGTCATATCAAACATATTACTAAATTCAAATTCAATACAATTTTATATCAATAAGAATGTAACATGAGTCATTTGCCTGCATAGTATGATAAAAAAACTATACAAAAATAATCGGTTATGATTAGAGCCCTCTGACCGGTGCTTTGGCCGGTAGACCCCATCAAGTGGTTTGACCATTAGGCTCCACTATAAAGAGACCACAAATATAGCTCGTATGTACCCAAATGTTAGTCTACCCATGCGAGTAATGATTGATTCACATGGTACATTTGATTGGGGAGAAAACCCTATGTAAGCTAAGGTCAACTTAGATTAGTCTCCTTAGATAAATATCCACCCCTATAAAGTTCCCTTGGACGAAGCAACGCATGGCTAGTGATAAAGATACTTCAAGTTAGGTCGACAATATCCACTGATTAAGTAAATACAAAAAAAAGCGGTTATGATTAAAGCCCTCTGACCGGTGCTTTGGCCGGTAGACCCCATCAAGTGGTTTGACCATTAGGCTCCACTATAAAGAGACCACAAATATAGCCCGTATGTACCCAAATGTTAGTCTACCCATGCGAGTAATGATTGATTCACATGGTACATTTGATTGGGGAGAAAACCCTATGTAAGCTAAGGTCAACTTAGATTAGTCTCCTTAGATAAAAATCCACCCCTATAAAGTTCCCTTGGACGAAGCAACGCATGGCTAGTGATAAAGATACTTCAAGTTAGGTCGACAATATCCACTGATTAAGTAGACCAGGAATTATGACAACCTAATATGACAGTTGTATGAGATCTTGATCAGGTTCATCATTGTTTCCCCCACCATCCGCTTTAAGGTCGTGGTAATAATTCTTTATAATTTTAAAATTTGAATTTGCTGCTACTATATGCTAAGTATCAATACTTAGTGCGTAATGACTAGTCTTAATTGAAAGTGTTCTTCTGTTATTAGGAGGGATAATTAATCATAGAGACTTGCGCCCATGGGAAACCTCAAACCCCATATCATAAAATCCTCCCAAAATGAGGTTGAAATCCATAAATGGTGTCTTATATACTGTCTCATTTGTCTTCTCAAAGTTTGACCTAGAGCTGAACATCTAAGCTCTCTATAAGAGCCTAGTATTTCGAATTTTTAGAGCCCACACTCTCATGTTATGTAATGCCAAATAGCTTCATTTTTTTTGGATCATTGCCTATCCGTATAACTATAATAACGTTATTTCTCATCCATTGAGATCTTACTCAGATTAGCCCAACACGGCTCACAATTTTGTCCTCATGTAGCAACTTCACAATAATGCCCATCCTAGACTTACTTTAGCATGAGAACACTTAATTTAGACATCCAATAAAACACTAGATAATTCACCAAAAGGTGCGTCTATGTTTAAAGTGTTTCAGGATCTTACAATCTCACCCACATGAAGAATTGCTGTCCTCATTTCTTAAACATCTTAGCATCATTCACTATATATATAACATTGTAGAAGTAAATTCAAAAGGTCATTCTGGCTCATACATTCCGAAAAAAGGTTAGACCATATTAGAGATGTCCTGAACAAATTGAGAAGGGTTCCAATATCATAAAACTTTCCTTCATAATATTTAGCACACATTTTTTGATATGTGTATTGTTCTAATACCGTTTATAATAAGAATTTGTATCTGTCAAAATATGATTTACATTAACTAACACACTACTTTTTCCCAACACACTATGATTTTATGCTCATAATGCAATTTCCTGCCAAGCTCATGAAGCTCCAACAAAAGCACACTTAATTTTGGAGTTCCTAATGAATCAACAAACTGCTATGCCAAAAGAACATCGATGTTTAAGAGATACTTCGGATTATAGTTATGGGACCTTAAAACAATTTAATGCAGAATTTTGCTTAGCACATTTACTTTCATTTTAAAATTCTATAGATATTTACATCAATATAGGCACGTACCTAGAACTAGTTTAGACTTTTGATGATAACATCAACCAAAAAAATAATCATAATAAAGCGAGGCAAACACATAAGAAATATTCTTTCAGGGGTTATAATTTAAAAAACCTTTGTATGTGAGTTCATCAAAGTAGCATGATTTAAAAAAAAAAAGGGCGAAAACACATAAAATAGTATAAGAAAAGTGAAACATATAAACACATTTTTTAACTAATAATTAAAAAGTAATAATGAAAGATGCACACTTTTCTCAACATCTCAGAAGCATGTCTGATTAACAGTTTCCTCCTAAATCCCTTCACCTGAACATTTTCTAAAGTTCAATCCAAGCATAAGAATTCTGGGTATCAAATAAGATTCAGATTAAATAATACCTGTGCCCGCCACCACCGCCTATCCATTTTACGGTGATAACGAAGCAAGCTTCCATTTATATCTGTTGTGGGTTGCAAATAACTCCATGGTTCACCCCACACCCTGAATGTCAATTATCATTCCAAGGTATTTTATCTAAATTCAAGGTTTACAATTTCACAAACAATACGAGGGGTGACAAACAAATACCTGGGAATCCGTCCATGCCATATCTCCTTTGATGTGTAGTTATCCTTCACTGTAATAGTATGATCGTCCCAAGCTTCCTTAATCTTCATGAGGTCGTTGGCACGATCCCGACATTCTTGGGAGGTTTCAGGGAAAAAATAGCAAGACCAATGAGCATGAGATGAACCTAACACATGAATGGTGTTAATCATTTAGAACTTTCTCAAAATCAAATTGAAATCATGATCAAAATTCAAGTTAAACAGTCCCAAAATAGATGAAGAGTATGGTGGAAGTATCCATTAATGCTAAGTACTCATCACAAAATATGTCACCTTGACAGGCAGCATGGTCTGCTCTATTATAGTAGCCAGTAACAAGAATCCTATTTTCATTGACGGCGATTGCAAGAAGCCCTGCCATCCCTGCTAGTTGGGCTCCTATGCCAAATCCTGGAATCCTCTCCCAGTCAGCAACTAAAAATCGCAGACTGGGGTTACCACAGTCTTGTGGGTGTTGATGAATCCACAAATACCGTTGGACTTCACGGGTGAGCGGAAAATTATCCTCATCTGATCCTAAAACCTAAAATAAAATAAATTAGAACATTATCGGGATAGCAGAGAAGTTATGTTATAAGAAAAATGATTGTAGAAACATTAACAAAAGATGAAAGCAACCAAAAATAGCAACCACAGTTAATCTTCGTTCAGAGCACTTGGAAAATAAACAAGTTGCACAATTTAATTGCCTATCCAAAAGTAGTTTTAATTGGATTGAAAGAAAGACTTTGAAATGAAATCAAATCCAAGTAGTTTGTACGTTAATTGTGAATCTGCAGATATTGATTGGAGTTGTTCAACACTTTTTTACATTCCTTTCATTCAAATTTGTAGCATCCAAGCACAGCCAATATATACAGTACAATTCAAATAAAATAAATCAAGCAGAAGTCCAAAATAACCCTCCAACTATAAAATACAGACTAATTTAGTCTCAGTGTTTTAAAGAGCTCCACTTTAGTCCCAGACTATTAAAAATTGATATAAATTAATTCCTATGATGAATTTCATGATTTAATTTAACACCAATCACTAACTTTAAAGGTATTTTAGGAATAATAATTTTAAAAGAAATTTTATTTTATTATTACTCTATTTCCATGTGCAACAAGAAGAACAAAAATGTTTGGCTGCCCTATGGAATAATACCCTTCCCGAATTATTGATTGACCAAAACGAAAGCAAAACTATTCCGGCCACATACTACTGAAATACTCGATGATTTATGATCATCATCTAAAATGTAGAGTAAAAGTGTCTTGACGGTTAGTACTGTCAACTAAGTCATACTGCCGCCATTGCTTCTCCAATCAAAACACCAAATAAAATAGACTTGAAGCCTACATTCATCACCATTCACTATCTACCTATCAATACCATCTCCTCCCAACACTCTTCATTACCCTTGCAAGAGATAAACACTACAGTTCCAACGTTGTAATCTTACCACATCTTGAAGAGAGAGGGACAAACCATTGTTGTTTTCTAAATTAATAATTTAACTCTTTTAAGTAAGCTAGACCTTGTGCTTTTTCTCTTGCCAAATTTTCAAAATAAAAAGACTTATTTTTCCTGAATGTTATAGTTGTTTAATTGTGTCGAGGATTTTTGTGAAACTCTAAGATGAGAAAACTCTCCATCTACTGTCATGAATGTTCTTGGCTTCTTGCACACAATATAACTATTTGGAGAGTGCAACATCTCTCATATCTCTTTATACTACACCAAAAAATAAATGTAAGATTAGTAATAGTTTTACGTAATCTCTTTGAAATTAGTAATCAATGTTATACCAAATAATCAACCTAAATAAGAAGTAGGCAGCAGGGTAACAACAGAAGTTCATGAAATAATTGACATACCCAAGGAGGATTGGCATTTTGGAATGCCCTCTTGCGCCCAAACTGGAGCTTCTGTTCCTCAGAAGGGAAAGCAAGTTTGGCCAACTCCAGGCCTAATTTCCCCTTCCAAAGTGACCATTGAGGCAAGCTTCCATTTTCTCCACGAATATCAAAGAATTTATTGATTTCTACCTTCATTTTGCAGTTTTCCGCATAAGGAGGTTTGGGCACACTTGTTATATTTAGCCCTTTTTTCAATAACTCTCCATAAGAATCTTTAGACTCATCAAGCTTGGCATTCCAAGCAGAGTATAGCAAAGCTCCTTTCTTCACATAACTCGATTGCTCGGTGCCTTCAAAATTCGGTGAACTTCCAAAAACATTACTTGAAAAATTGCCTTGATCTTTTCTATCAACTTCTGCAGAAATCAAAAGTTGAATCTTGTTTGGTTACTTAGATTACATTACTTAGATTGCATGATTGGATAAGTACATAGATCATCATGACAATATTTCATGATGACGAAGCAAGCTCTAAAACAAGGGTTGGAACTGCATTCTTCTCAACTAAAACATAATAAAGTACAATTGGTAGGGAGTCCATACAAAATATTTCTGGACTTGCACAAGTTCACAAACATGAGTATATTAATTTTAGGTACAAAACTATAGGGATGGAAATAATTAGAAGAACAAAACTCATCAAGTATTGTGTAGACAGAGTCAAGCAAGCCATTCTTTGCTAATTTTGAATTTCAACCAGAAACATCATAGTTTGATATAAGTTATTCAAAATTAAATATGTTTATAAACATACATATACATATATAATATCATTCTACTCCATATGTTGATTAGAAACACTTTTTTTGGAAAAACAATTACAATCATATTTGCAGTTAGATAATTTGGAGTAATAGACAAGAAAAAAAAAAACTCATCAATCAGCGAGCAGAAGACTTACCTAGATTCACGGAGGGTGAATTTGCAGAACCAGAACCAATATAATTCGTAAATTCAAATCCAAATTCCGCAGCCTTGTAGGGAGTAAAAGCAACAAGAAACAGATAAGTGATACAAACACCACAAAAGAATCCCAGAACCCAGATTTTGCAATGGAATGAGGCGCTCATCTGCATAGCTCTCTGAGAAATAAGCCTCTCCAAGCTCTTCTGAGGCGTAGATTCCATTTCAAACCCTTCTTCTTTCCTTTTTACCTCAAACCTCTTCAATAAATTCACAGAGAAATCCTCTCTACCAATTTCCCAAACCGCTCATCAATTCTAAAAAGTTCTCTTCTCCAACAATTTCCATCAAACTGCATGCATTCACTCGCTTTCTAAACTTGGAAATCCGTGAAGTCACGGAACTTCTCTCCACTCCCCCTCAACAGTTTCAATCATACTGCATGCATTCACTCATCTTCTAAACTTAGAAAATCTGCAGAGTCACGGAACTTGTCTCCACTCTTCCACTTAAATGAACCTAAATCACGTGCCACCACCTGTAAATCACATGATGATTTCCCTTTTCTCAGAAGCAGAACAAAAAACATGAAATCTTCTATGAAGCCAAAGAAGAATCGCAGCACAAAAAGAGTTACAGATTAAGAAATCATTAAAATTCGTTCTCATCGTTCCAAATAAAGCTCACAAAAACTCCAGAAGATAAGAGAACAACTGCATGCAAAAACAGCTCGAAAGACAAGGTAAGGAAGACGACGACATCTCTTATTACGCGGAGAACAAACATCAACAATTTGAGATGTTTCTTATTATTGGTTTTTGCAGAGAAGGAAGACAACAGAGCAGTGAAGAAAGCAGAGGATCACCTGCCATCGGTACCTTTCCTCAACTGTTTTCTGCAGCATCAACGCAGGAAAGTTCCATGGAACCCCACTGTACTACTGTAAGGGAGGGGAGAGAGAGAGAGAGAGAGAGAGAGAGAGGCGAAGTCGGTGTAGTGGGGGTAGGAACTAAGCAATTATTATGTGCTATAATTAGCTAAAATATTAAGGGCAAATTAGCATATAAAAGGCTTGTGTACATTTGTATTTTTTATTTAATTTTTAATAAATTAATAATATAAATAATATAAATAGATTAAGATACTCATATTTTTCTAGTAAAAAAAAATTATTTATTTTTAAAAATTAGATGAAAGATATTTTAAAATAGAGATAATTACATATAGATCATTTAAAATATTAATATTTATAAATTAATTATTCGGGATTGTTTTGAACCATGCAATTGATATATTTATGCATGTCACGATCAAATTATTGTGAATTTGATAAATAAAAAATATGCGTTGAGATTTTTTCATTAATTTTGATATTTTAGTGAGAATTTAAAAAATGAATGAGCCAGAGAACGGTTAATTTGTAAATAAAAAAATTTTGGAGGTCTATATGTTATTTTTCCTTTAAAATATTTATATCTTCTTATAAGAAAATTGATAGAGAGTATTTTTTTAATTAATTAAGCATATTAATCATTAATAATTTTACTTAAAAAATGCAATTATTTTTCGTTATTTTTTAGTAATTTTGTAAGTTTGTTTTCATGTATTTTTTTAATTTCCTAAATTCATGCGGTAAATATGTAAATACATAAGAAGTGGGCGGTAAATATGTAAATGTCTAAAATATGTTGGATATATAGGAATATTTTCCGGCCTTCGCTGTGACGGCTCATGTTGGTGGGCCCAATCGGCGGTTTATTTTGCCTGTCATTTAGCCTTTCGATCCCTCCTTTCATAATGCATGCTATCGCTTAGGGACAAAAAAAGCGCTGGCTGATAGGTTATTTACATATAAGTCTTATGTATTTGCATATATCACACCTGGAGTTTTATATTTACATGCATAGCACATTAGTGTATTAGTGTTATAAACTTATGCATGAAATATGTATTTCACATTTATAGTAATAATAGTGTGATACATGTAAATATGAGGGGTTGGACGTGAAATATGTAAATAGATAAGAATTGAGAGCTATGTGTTAAAATTGAGTGCCCATGAGATAGAGCTTGGGAGAGATTCGAGCGAAAGAGAGAGATTTGCTCCGTTAGGGCAAAGAGGAGGTGTTCCCGCACTATAGGAGAAGTTGTAATTAGCATATGAAATTTGTGCGGATTTTTCTGACGCAAAAAAAAAAAATGGAGTCTGGAGTCGAATTTGTGGCTTTTTTTGTGGCTTTTAAGCGAGAAAAAATAAATTTTAGTATTTGTGGTGGATTTTGCATCTGATTTGAGTAAGAAAAAAATTGTTAGAAAAAGTATTCTAGAACCGGTGCAAGAAGTGGTGGCATTGCGACATTTTTTGAGTCTAATTTGCATATAATAAATTGATGCAAAAATTTACTTATTAGAGTCGAACTAATTCCAACGCAGATTAGACGAAAATCCGACGCAAATAACATAATTTATTCAACCTGCGAGTCTATATTTTATTCGCCTTCCCACCCATCCAACGCGCGCCTCTTTCTTCTCCGCTTATGCCGGAAACTTCCCCTCTCCACTCTCCCTCTCCCTCTCCCTCTCCCTCTCAATTTCGCTCAAAACCATCTCCTTCCCAATGAAGCTTTGCGATATAGTCACCATTAGAGCTAACTCGACGTCCAACGAGCGGCTCAAGCTTACAGAGATGAACGAACTCCCTCTAATCAGAATGTTTCGAAGATGGTGAGTCTATTAGCACCACTATTATCATGTATTTGTGACACGCATGTAAATATTGATGTTTAGGTGTTAGTTATGTACATACATAATAATTTAGTGATATGTGAGTTATAATATGCATAGGTTGTATGGTATACATGTATAAATTGAAGTTTTGGCGTTAGGTGTGTATATACATAAAAGTTCAGTGGTATGCGTTTAAATACTGTAGTTTAAGTGTTATGTTCGTACATGCATAAGAATTTAGTTATATGTATAGGTAATGTGGTATGTATGTATAAATTAAAGTTTTGGTGTTATGTATTATATACATAAGAGTTCAATGGTATGTAGGTAAATATTGAAGTTTGGGTGTTTGGTTTATATATACATAAGAATTAAGTGATGTGTATAAATTAAATGCATAGATAATGTGGTATGTATATGTATAAATTGAAGTTTTTGTGTTAGGTATGTATATATATAAGAGTTTAGTGGTATGTACGTAAAAATTGAAGTTTTGATGTTATGTGTGTACATACATCAGGATTGAGTGATATGTCTGAAATTCATATATTAGTTGACTTCATGTTGATTGGTTGAAGTGGCAGAATGCATCGGGTATATTTTTAATGCTATGGTAATATAGAGATATTTTCATTAGTAGAATTAGAGTTAGTTGGTTGAAGAGGAGGAATCCATGCATCAATCGGGTCTATTATTCAAATGATGGTGATATAGATGGGGAGAAAATTAGTAGAATTCAAATTGGTTGGTCGAATTGGAGGAGTGCATCTAGTCTTGTTCACATTGATGTTGATATAGATGGGAATGTTGTTATTAGAATTCGCGCTGGTTGACTGAAGTGGAGGAATGTATCGGGTATATTGTTTAAAAAATAAACTACTTCAAAGAAGTGTCTTATGTATGGATGAAGCGAGCAACTTAAAAGAGGCTCCTAGGGTCATTTTCTTCAACTAAAATTAGCTCCAACAAACCACTATGTATAATCATCATTATATATTTTGATAAGTATTAACTAATTTTTATTTACGTAATAAGTTGCACTGATCTGTAAAGCTACATCTATGCTGCATATAGATATTTGTAATTTGAGAGCTTCGATGTATAACAGATTATATCCATGACGAAAAGGACTAACAAATGAGTTCTTGAATGGCGTTGATGAATTTGTGTAGGTGGCATCATAGCTGCACATCTATCATTCTGAGGGCAAGTTTTGGTGTCCTTATGCGAAGTATAAAACAAGCTTTTTTGCCACCCAAAGAAGTTAAGTTAGATATTTACCACAAAAACTTCAAACTTATTTATTTCTACTGGACTGTACATGATGAGCAAGAATCTGAAGTTCAGTTCGAGCAAGGTGGTTCCTCGATTAGTTATCCCTCATGAAGAGGAATTTAATCTTGACACATATGAAGAAATGGTTCATGATGCTCAAAGAGCTCAATTTGTTGAGAGGGTTCAACACAAACCTGAAACACCGAACAATGAATCACAACAATTCTATAGCTTATTGAACGTTGCACAATAACATTTATGGGATGGTTACACAATACATACAGAGTTATCAATGACGCTGAGAATGTTGACCATTAAATCTAATTTTAACATGCCTAGAGAAGCATTCAATCTCATTGCAATATTATTGAAAGAGATGAACTCTGCATGAAATTTAGTGTCAGATAACCTATACAAAACTAAAAAGTTGGTTTGAAAGTTAGGGTTACAATGTGAGAAGATCAATTATTGTGTTAATGAGTGCATGATATATTAGAAGGTTAACACAGTCGAGACGACTTACCGATTTTATGGACAAATAAAATCAAAAAAAGGTGGCAAAAGAGTAAAAATTAGAAGTGCAAGCATCTCTTTTATTTTCTACTCATACCACGACTTCAGAGATTGTTCATTTCCATGTGAACAACCCCTCAAATGACTTAGGAGAGTACTACATCCATTGATACTAACTCGATGAGTCATTCATCACATTGTGAGGCCTAAATATATTTTGATCTTACTAACCTAGACTTTGCAACTGAAGCACAAAATGTTAGACTTGGGTTACGTGCAGATGGCTTCACTCCGTAAAGTCACTATGCAACCCCGTAGTCATAGTGGTCAGTGATCATTGAACCGTACAATTTGTCCCCAATATGTGCATGACATTGTCGTTCTTATTTCTAACGTTGACCATAATAGGTCCACATAACCCAACGGGAAAAAAGGACGTCCACTTCAAATATTATGGGAGACGAGTGTGCTTACTTATGATATCGCTACGAAACAAAATTTTCCAATGGGAGCAGCTCTTATGTGGATAATTAGTGATTTGCTAATCTATAGGATGCTAGTTGGTTAAAGCACAACCGAAAAGTTGGCTTTTCCTTACTACATTGATATGTCTAAAGCATTTACTGTAAAATATGGTAGGAAAAACAGTTGGTTTGACTGCCACCAATGATTTCTTCATTAAGATCACTTATTTAGAAGGAACACATACATTATTTAAAAACAAGGTTGAGAGATCAATTCCATTTCCCGGGATTACTAGAGTCGACATATTGCAGATGGTCAGTTAAGTATCGAAGATCACCGAGAGACCAGAGTTAGCTGCAACCCGTCTAATTGATTTTGGTGTCATACACAACTGGACTAAGTGTAGTATATTATGAGATCTTACATGCTGGAAGACTAATCAGATTAGACATAATCTCGATGCTATGCACATTGAGAAGATTTTTTTCGATAACATTTTCAACATTGTGATGGATATTAAGGGTAAGACAAAAGTTAATGAGAAAATTAGAATGGACCTAAAAGAGTGTTGCAAAATGTGGACCTTAAAACTGCAATAGACAAATGGAGAAAAAATAATAAAGCCCAAAGCTGCATAATGTCTTACACTGGATCAACGAAAAACAATTTTTGACTGGGTGAATTATTTGAAGTTTTCTAGTAGTTGTGTTTCAAATTTGAGTAGTTATTTTGATTTGGGAACATATAAGATATTTGGCATGAAGAGTTGCAACTGTCATATATCTCTGCAGTGCATATTACTTATTGCATTTCTTGTGATGTTGAAGTCGGTACATGATCCATTGATCGAAGTCATTATATTCTTCAGAGAGTTGTGTGTGGGGACACTGAATGTTGACTCGTTAAGACACCTCGATGGGACTATTCCCCTATTATTATGTAAGCTTGAGTGGATACTTCCTTCTGATTTCTTCGACTTGATGGAGCATCTGCCTATACATCTATGTTACAAGGCTATATTTGGTGGTCCAGTGCAATATAGATGGATGTATCCCTTTGAGAGTTATGTCTTCCTAATACATTGCAAATATCATTTTGTTTTGGACTAAACGACCAACATATTCAATTTAAAATATATGTGCTACGGATTTTTAAATAAAATAGAAAAAAATGTTTAGAATAAATCACATCCCGAGGGATCGATCTGCGAAGCATATTTGTTGCAGGGGATGATAACTTTATGCTTCTATTAGCTTTAGCAAGGCCATCGAAGAGGTCTTATTGTAGGTGACATGCTTTCACAACTAGAATTATTCTTATGTCAAATATTAGGTGAGCCATCGAGGAGGCATTGTATATTGTATCTAAGTGATACAGAAATTCAATCAACAACATTGTACATTCGGATGAACTGTGACGAAGTCCAACCATTTATACAGTAATTATTCGTATTGTAGGTGACATGTTTTTACAACCAGAATTATTCGTATATCAAATATATAATTTCATTTATTATTGAGAATGTTAGTTATATACTAACTGATTCAAAAATATAAATAACTAACAATAACCTAGACATGGAAGATGAGTCTCTGATAAGCAGAAAGATCGATAAAAAATTTTCTATGTCTTTATTTGTTTCTCTTTTTATTTTAAAAGAAGTCGCTAGTTTGTCCATCTTATTATACTTCCCTTGTCCAAATAAGTCTCTCTTAAGGATCAAGTGAATGATTAGGAGAAAAGAGGAACCAGAAAAGATAGACATACTGCAAAGATGACAAATAAGAAAAAGAAAACGTAGAGATGTTACGTGCGATAAACCTCACAAGAATATTTCAAGCTTGTCCACCTAAATAAGATAGAGCGGAAGCACCCTAGACTAATATCCATGAAAGAATACATACGTAGACTACCCAAAACCACAGGTTCGATGAGTTTACCTGTTTTGGGGTCCAGAGTGCTCCCAGAGGACATATCACTTGGTTAATTACATACTTGGGATTGCCCAAGAATAATGTTGATCCTAAGGAGTTTTGCTTAAGTTAGTAATGACAACTAGCGTGGTGCTATCAAACTAATAGTTATTTCATATGGGAATACTTCAATGCTTTTACTGCTCCCGCTAAGCAACAGGGCGGAGAGTGAGTATCTCACGGTCCCCACAAGTGTAACAGACTCATTAGCATATGAAGCCTGTGAAATAACTGAATCATCCCGATCGAAAATCCTAATACTTCAAAGCACATCCGTGTCATAAGGGCAGATGACAAATCGTCATCTCCCAAATGGGCTATAGCCCATCGGGTAATCAGATCATCGAGATGATACCAACAAAGGCAAAAAGAGAGAGAGGGCTCAACAAGGATAGTCAAAAGAAGAGAAGAGTAATCCCTCGAAGGTATAGGTTTTTGGGTCAGGGTACCACAGATCTGTCATCCCAAGCCACTATGTCCTTAAGTAAATCTGGTCGTGAAGGTAGTCGACCCAACACGTCCTGAGGTCCCCGGTTAGCAATTCGTGAATTGCGTTGTCCCGAGGAACCTCGATAGCCCTATGGTTAAAAGAACGAAATTGTATCCTATGAAGATTAGGTGGAGCTCCAAGAGGTGGGACTTATACAAGTCGAATTGACAAGGATGTCGTTGGAAAAAGGAGAAAGGAGAGGCTCAGCTACAAAGCTTGAAACACTCCCAACAAAAGAATTTACACCCTTCTAGGTCGGAAAGCCTTCTAATGTCCTAAGCGCACTAGACAAACATCTAAGTAGAAATCTATATTAGGTCAGTCAAGTTGAAGAAGCACAAGGGCTTCTCATCGGAACAATGTTCAACTTTATTTGCACAAATGCTTCACTTCACAAAAGAGGAAGACATGAGTGGTTATTTGTGAAGATGTGTGACTCTCCAAAGCAAAGTAACAGCCCAAGCATAGTGGACCGAACTTCACCGTTTCTAACACTATTAAGTGATATTTTAAGTGTGCCGCAATTGAATTGTTGCAAATTTGATAAAAATGAAAAAAAAAATATTGGGGGCTTTATTGTGAATTTTGATATTTGAATGAGAATTA
>NW_018164444.1:72564775-72613294 GCF_001263595.1 Phalaenopsis equestris | reverse complement strand
TATATATATATATATATATATATATATAAAGTTAATCAATTCCATGTAAGATAATGACATGAAAAAATATTTGACTCCCTCTTGTTCGTGATAAAAGCTTCGGATGGCTCTCCTTGAGTTAAGTAGTCACGCTTTGAGTTCATCTTCGGTTTCCTAGGGATAGAGGAAGGTTTCCTCGAGGCAGAGGAAGAGAAGTGCCAGAAGGAGCAGGTCCTTGCAGGAGAAGGCAGTAGAAGGAAGAATAAGAAAGAAGAAAAAGATTGTTCTCTCTGGGCTTCTTCTTAGTGGCTTGTGGCAGAAGAGAAATTTGGTTTATTTCTCTTATAAGTTTGTCTTCTTCGGTGTATCTCGGTGTAGATTTTTCTTCGGTGTATCTCGGTATAGAGAGAGAAGAACAAAGAGAGAAGAAGAGAGAGAGCAACGAAGTGTGAGAGATTCCTCTTGTAAGTCGAGGTGATCTACTGGTGTAAATTCCTCAAAGTAAAATCTTCTGCAACTCTGTGGACGTAGGCAATTTGCCGAATCACATAAATCTGTGTGTTCCGCTATGTTGTTCTTTTCTGGTGTGATTTTTCTCATTCTAATTTTCACTTCGTTGATCATTTTCCTGTTTGATTTATATATATACCACTTCAACTGGTATATCTAGATCTCACAACAACATCAAATAGTTTAAAAAATTCACCCGAGTGTTGGATTTATAAATAATAATATTTCAAGTGCATTTATATGCTATTATCCTAAAATGCTAATTTATATAGCTAACTAATGATAATGTCCTCATAAGATTGTAAAACAAATTGAAGTTTAATGAAATTTTAATTTATTATTTGTATGAGCTTCATAAAAAAATTACACATAACAAGTTCCTCTCAAATTGAGAACTTTTTTATTATAAATTTATGGGGCATTTACATACATACCACCCAATTTCTATGTATTTACCTATCTAACATATATAAATTTCATTTTTTTACATATATATACCCAAATATTTGTGAAGTTTAGCTATTAAATATGTCAATACATAGAAATGGAGGGGCATGTATGTAAATCTCTCTAAATATAATGGCAGCGCATTTTTTAAGTGGTGCAGATGAGAAGATAAGCGACAGGCCCTCATGGCTGAAAACGAGGTGAGGAAAATACTTTGAAAATTGGGGGGGCTGCCGGGAATTATCATCGAAATGTGTGATATTATCTCATTGAACCACATCAAATAATCCTTAAGATTCTCTCTCTCTCTCTCTCTCTCTCTCTCTCTCTCTCTCTCTCTCTCTCTCTCTCTCTCTCTCTCTCTCTCTCTCTCTCTCTCTCTCTCTCTCTCTATATATATATATATATATATATCCTTTGCTTAATATAGAAAAAAGAGTAGGAAGATTTCAGAGGAATTTTTATGTGGTTAGCTTTACTGAGAATAGCTACCGAAAAAATCTTGAATGAGCCAATGTTTGATCAAGTCACATCAGTCTGATCAGATCGATTGTCATGTCTCATCGACTGGCCTGAACAGTTCAACCGGCTTGTTCGACTCCTGTCCTTTTGCATTTGAATGATGTATTTGTGTATGCTTGCATATTTGCATGGCTTGATTTAGCATATTCACACTCACACCTTCGTCGCGCATTTCTAAGCTTCTCTTAGCAAGTATTTGTGCCTGCCATGAGAACATTACTCCATGTACTTGCTCCTTGACATCATCAAGATGAAGGAATTATGAATTTTTTTCTCATCTATTTTCTATATTTATGATCATTGTCTTATTCTTGGTGATTTCAATTATATTTTGAACTTTGAAAGCAAAACAAGGGATAACCTCTTTCTATCATGTAAGCTCCTAGACTTCCAAGCATGTGTTGATAACTCTGGCCTTCTGCAACTACCTAATACTAGTATTTCCTTTAAATAGTGACTCCAAAATCCAATTAGAAGTTAACTGGATAAGCAAGGACTCGTGGTTAGACACATTGCCTTTAGCATATTTCACAGTCATTAGTTATGAAACATTTAACTTATGACAACTCTCCTCTTATTATATATTTGTGAAATAATTTCAAGTTTAAGCACAAATATATGTATAAAACTATTAGAGCAACAATCCTGAGTATTTGAGTTTTATTTAAGAGGATTGGCTAATTCTTATGGCCAGGGATCCTTTGGTTGTTTTATGCAATAAGTTAAAGAATGATCAGTCTCAAACCGGCTAGTTGGAACTCCTTTAATTGTATTTCTAAGAAAATCAATGAGTTCAAAATTAGGCAAAAATAATTTTTTTGAGATCTTAAGCATAAGCTTTTAACCTTTTATTTGAAGCTATTTCCCTCTGAAACAAGCCAGCTTACACTTTTTCTTGTGAAAGCAAATGGGTCAAATAGGGGGGAAAATATGCATGGCTCTTCAAGGTACAAGGGGATTTAAAATTTACTATCAAGGAAATAAAGTTAGGGGCAATAAGAGCAGTATTAGAGAACTCCTTTTCACTAAGGATATTACTAAGAAAGTTGATGATTATTTCTCTACTATTTTCAATTACCTTAAGAGTTACGCAACTCATTTTTCTTACCTCTTGAACCTACTCCATATAACCATGAGTGCAACTTTGCTATTATAGAGTTCACCGATGAAGAAATCCAAATTATATTATTTAAGGGTTAAAAACAAATGACCCCTTCATTCAATAATATCTCTTTGTGCGCTTTGCAGTTATGAACATGAGATTTTTTCTCAGTTATTTTTTGAATGCTCTCTCTCTCTCTATTCTTAAATGCAACATATCCAACGAAGACTTCTTCCATTTGAGATGTAATTTCTCTCAAGTACTCGGTCATGTTAATTTGACTTGAAAAAAATTCCAAAATTTTTAGAGGGGAAAGATCTCTCCTCTATATATTATATTGGACAAAATTCACTTTGTCATTACACAAAAGAGTAAGAAATGGAATTACAAGGATGGCATTCCTACTGCCATAAAAAATCTATATCTTACACAATTTTGTTCTCTTTGGCCTGCATAGATACTACACTTGATGATATCTTGTGGATGTTTTCTATTTTGGATTTGCAGACTACACCCAATGATGGCATTTAGTTTTCTTTTGTGGCAACGAACTATTACCATAACTTGGTGACATCTTGCTTGCTACGTCCTTTTTTTTAGAGTTGTGATATGCATGGATTTCTTGATGACTTCAATTTTCTCGAAATGTGTATAATCCTATTTAATATTTAATTCATTATTCTTCTAATCATATGCATTGGTCCCTCACTTATAGATAAAATATTACACCATGTTATGCATTTAGCTACATGACACAATCCAAATCTTAGGCCGCACATCTTATTTATGGAATGTAAATTCTTTTTCCCACCACTAAGGGCAGTCGTGACCAACCCCAAATCACATGTCATGGTCTAATTATTGGGTGCGGAGAGCGCACGCAGTGCTGCGTGTGCTCTCCGATCACAGCCGCACATCGCCTCAAGCCTGTATGATAGTGGGTCCCGCCTTTTCCCACTATCATACAGGCGCGATGTGCGGCCGGGACCCACTATCATACAGGCGCGATGTGCGGCTGTGATCGGAGAGCGCACGCAGCTTCATGTCATGACGCGGAAACAAGTTCCAAATAGCCTATTTTATTTTTCCAGCCTGGTTTTATGAGTCTTGGAATCAGAGTAATTATTGGATCAAATATTATATTTGTCATTTGGAATCACACCATGTTATGCATTTGACTACACGACACAATCCAAGTTTTCGGCCGCACATCTTATTTATGGAATGTAAATTCTTTTTCCCACCACTAAGGGCAGCCGTGGCCAACCTCAAATCACATGTCATGGTCTAATTATTGTGTGCGGAGAGCGCACGCAGAGTTGTGTGCGCTGTCCGAGCCGCACATCGCGGGTGTATGACAATGGGTCGCACTGTCATATAGCCGCGATGTGCGGCTGTGATCGGAGAGCGCACACAGCTCTGCGTGCGCTCTCCGCACGCAGCAATCGCTCCATGTCATGAAGCGGAAACAAGTTCCAAATAGCCTATTTTGTTTTTCCAGCCTGGTTTTATGAGTCTTAGAATCAGAATAATTATGGGATCAATTAAATAAAATATCTTCCTGCAATTTGAGTATTTTAAAAGCAGAGTAGTTATATTTAATTTAAAATGTTGTCTTCTCGTGCTTAACTCTTTAGAATAAGAAAAATAACGTGTATTTTTATTTTAAAAAAATATATATTTTTTAAACAGTTTAATAGTTAATAATGCGAATATATAATCATATGATAAATTCAATAAACTACTAATTTTGATTTAATTTTTAATAGCAATTTTATATAAATAAATTTAGGGCTATTTACATACATACCACACAATTCTTGTATATTTCTATAACAATCAGATTTTGGGCATCAAATCAACAATAACATTATTTCTAGCTTTTTTATAGTGAAATACACATTTTCATGCATATATTATTTATACCAATGTGTCATAAATAAAAATCATTAGACTTTAGGTGTTAGATATGTAATGCATAAGAATTGTGTTGCATGTATTGATGTACACATATAAATTTTCCATAAATTTTATGTTGTTCTCTTAACAAATTCGTAATTCGATTGAACATCGTAATGAGACGAATGCACTGATGTCAAAACCAAATCACATTCAAATTTGCTAAAATAAAGCAACTAAAATGTGACGAACAAATGTAGGAATTTAATAAAAGAACCGAGTACACTCAGAATACTTAAAATAATAAGAGAATATTTCGTCTGGACACCGCACGTCCGGACTGCCAACCACCGGACGACACGTCATACATCTCATTAGCGGGCGATGATGCACCCGGTTGTTGGCTGTTCGGGTGTGTAGATGTGAATATTGTTTCAAATAAAATGCACGCTCAGTCCAACAAGAACTTGAGAATAGAATACTTCTAAAGAGGCAGCAAAATCAAGCTAAGAGTCTGTGGGATCGAGCAGTGATGTTGGATAAGCTATTCTACAATAAGCAAACAAAACTGCTGTTCATGAAATCACAATCAAACACTAATTTGTGGATCTTTAAGGAGGAAACAAGAGATTGCTCATGTTGGCAAGTGCTCGAACCCGACTTCTTAAAATTCTTCGCTTTATATATATTTAAGTCTTCTTCAAGTTCAAATTTGAAAAGACGAGTCCATTCCCCATAGCGAACCTCCCACATCTTCGGAAAGAAAGGTTTCACCGCATCGATGTGTTCAAAGTACATTGGATGTGAGTTCATATATTGTCACCCATGAACAAGAGAAGCTGGGAAGGAGACTAGGAGGGAAAGAAGACGAGGGGTATTTACATACATACCACATAATTCTTTTCTATTTACATATCTAACACCTAAACTTTTATATTTACATGCGACACTCAAATCTTTAATATCTAATATCAAATAAAAAATACCACATCTACTTACTTTTAAGAGTGCAATACACATTTACATAGATAACTTTATGACACCTAAGTTTTATAAATGTAAATATAAAAGTTTAGGTGTTTAGGTATGAAAACACACAAGAAATCGTGTGTTATGTATGCAAATTTTCCAAAAGATAAAAATGTTGTCATCAGTAATTGAGAGGAGGATATCCGGATGCAGAAAGATGTTCAGTGTTGGCCAAGAGAGGTGCTTTGAGCTTAAGATGCATGAAGTTGAACAAGATTTTGACTTGTGGTGTTTGGGTTTATCCTCTATTGTTGAGAAAGGATTCGATTGCATTGATATGTCCCTAAACATTTGCCTTTCATCGCTGCCTAAGGTATGCTTGGTCTGTATAAACATTAGGGGCATTTACATACATATCAACCAATTCCTATGTATTTATATATCTAACATCTAAAACTTTGCTTTTTTTACATTTATACTATCCCAGTTTTCCATGTCATATAAAAAATGACACCATTAACTTTTAAAGAGAGAGATACACGTTTTCATGCATGGAAAAGGTGATATTATGTACAACTTGAAGTATGGATGTTAGATATGAAAAAATACATAGAAATTGAGTGGTATTTATGTAAATCTTCCTGAACTTCATGATACTGTCTGCCCGTGACCAAATTTTTTGATGGCTACATCTAATAATTTGAATAAAACACCTACCATATTGATGGATCCCAATTATGTCCACACGCGCCCAAAAGCAGAGGCGGGGTGGGGAAAAAAACTATTGTCCTCTAAAGCTTATTCTTCTGTTGAATTCATTTTGGGACATATGATCCCATATGATTTGTGAACTCATAAAATCCGGAAAAGACTTGTGAAAGAAGTTAAAACAAGCCGAGGGACTTCTTAGAGAGAATAAGAGCTTTTTAGAGAGCCTGAAAGGGGGAGAGAGAGAGAAGAGAGAGAGCGAGAGAGAGCTAGTATTTGCGTCCACCTATCCCTTCCCTTTCTCCTCTTATGCATACACCATAAAACCTATATGCCCGTGCAGGGCTCTAAGGAAAAAAAATAAAAAACTATGTCATAGGATGTACAATAAGGAGCCCAAGAACACTTGTCGTTGACAAGATCCATGATGTGGGCGTCAGGGAGCCAATAAATGATTACATGATGGTGGACTAGAATTCTCATCCCTCTACCTCAAAAAACAATTCATCGAGCTCGCTGATGTATCTAGGTGGCTATCGACAAGCATGGTAGGAGGATTCAATTAGTAACTTGTCACCTCAACTAGGGGAATATGAGCAAGCTTGCCTGAACACTTGAGCTTAGCGAGCCCGATCAGAGGAGCTCATGTGAATCCCGACGAGCTTCGAAAATACTCGTGAGATTGTTTTGGGCAACAAGAAGCTATGTAACTAGTCACCTCCAAAGATACAGCTAACGAGTACAAGTAGCCTGGTCAGAACTCGATTCATTAGGTCCATGAGGCCCATTTAGTATTTGGGCTTCCCATTGCTTAAAAAAACTCATTTTTTTATGAATATTTTGCTTGGTTTATAAACTCAAGATTATATTGACTATAATATACAATGAAAAAATTACTTGTTGCAATAATTTCAATAACTTTCATAATAATTTAACCATTCATAAAATAAACAAGAAAAAAAAAATAATCTAATTTTACTCATGCATTTCACATATAAAAACCATCAAATAAACTATATATATCATAAAAAAACATGTTCATTTATTTTCTAGCCATGTAAAATTTCCAACTTCCAAATCCTTGAAATCACCACATAAAATCTTAAGTTACTCGTATAAATTTTGACATATACAATTAATAAAATTAACTCAACAATTTGAAATCAATTTTTAAGTAATAGCTTTGAATCCTTCATAATTTTGAACAAGGTAAATGGTTTTAATCTTGAATTTGAAAACCATAATATCTATAAATAAATAAACATATATGCGTGTGTGCGTGCGTGCGTGCGTGCGTGCGGGTGGGTGTGTGTGTTCAGAACTAAATTATTAGATTAAAAGATTGATATCAAGTAAGATAAAAAAATCTGCCATAACTGCTTAAACAAAGAAGCAAGAGATAAACCGGCAGATAAAAAATGTTCATTTACTCCAAACTGTAAATATCAAATAAGCTTTAGAAAAGACAACAAACAAATAATGTATGTTCGGTTGCAAAAAACAGGATAACTTTCTTTCTGTTTTTCAGAGAATTTACTTCAAAATTCTAGCTTCAAAAAAAGAGAATGCAAACTGCAGCTTAGAAAACTGTCCTAAGAAAAATCTGACACTAAGGTAAGAAAAGCATATGCTCAACAAAAGAAAATTTAATCGACTATTAATGCCATAACTTGGAACATTCATATAGACAGGACTGCCAAGTATATGAAATCACACTGGACATTACAATATTATCAGGAAAATGTACGGCGAAACAGCATATAATAAAAAAAAAAAATTATAATTGTTTTTCATTGTTTGAAAGGCCACTCCTTTTCATACCTCATAATGCTCTTAGTCCAGCTTGACATTGGAGTAGAGTAGAGTATCCCTTGTAAGTTGCATGTTCATTAAGAAGTATATCTGCATGGCACCGAAAAAATAGCAGGAGAAAGTTTCTGTTAAGGATTCCTCATAGAAATTCTGTGGAAGTAGTCAAAATAATGATAAACGGGCATATTTTAACTCAAATTTGTTTAATTTGTGGGAATAAATCAATACTATGGACTGGTATTTGCTGACCAATGCAGGGAAAATTTCAGGGAAATTTATATACATACCGCCCAATTCTTATGTTTTTACATATCTAACACTTAAAACTTTAATTTTTACACTAATACTACCCATATTTTTCGTATCACATAAAAAAGCCACTATTTTAACATTTATAAAGTGAAATACAAATTTTTATGCATAGATAAGGTGGCATACAAGTAAAAATTGAAGTTTAGGTGTTATATATGTACTTGCATAGGGAATTGTGTGGTATGTAAGTAGTTTTTTCCAAAATTTTATTCATGAACAAATATATTTTTGGGTAGACACTTGTACAGAAAAATCACAGATTTTTTGTTTTTTCCATCTAGTATTAAATATAATCAACCGCACATCAAAAGCTAAACTTAGAGAAATTATGGCTTTCTAATTAAGTTTTTTCTTGAAATACTAACCAAGCATAAATGTTAAATATATGGAGCCTATGACTTAGCTACCTCACATACCGCGTCCCACCTACCTCTCTCCCACCTACCTCTCTTCACCTACTTCTCTCCCGTTTTCTTTAAATAGCCTCTTTTGGCATGTCATAAGTGTGAAGCCAAGTCCTCTTGAGAGCTAAAAGGGAGAAAAGAAGTTTTCTTATAAGTACTAAAATCCTCTGCAGCTCCATAGACGTAGGCAAATTTGTCGAACCACGTAAATTTGTGTAAGTTATTTTCTTATTTGCAATTTTTCGATCCAATTTTCATTTTATTGTCGTCATTTTTCATAACAATTGGTATCAGAGATTTGGTTCTGATCTAAGTAAGAACGATAGGCTGAGATGAAGTGACGGTATCGGGATTGAGAAGTTTAATGACATAGAGTTTGATTACTGAAGGTTGCAAATAGATATCTGCCTCTATGGGAAGAAACTTCATTTTCCGCTACTGAGAAAGGGCGGAAAAAATGGACGAGACGGAAAGAAATCTATTAGATCGACAGGTTCTGGGGGTTATACGATTAACCCTGTCAAGATTTGTTGCTCAGAACGTTATCAAGAAGAGGACTACTGCAGATCTCATAGCGGCTTTATCAGATATATATGAAAAAGCCGTCGGTGAATAACAATATGCACTTGATGAAAAAATTATTCAACTTGAAGATGGCGAAGGGTTTGTTTATTGCTCAACACCTGAATGATTTCAATACTATCACAAATCAATTATCGCTATTGAAATTGATTTTGATGATGAGATACGTGCGTTGATATTGTTGACATCATTATCAAATAACTAGAAAGTCATGATGATGGAAGTTAGCAGTTCTGTGAATAAATCCAAACTAAAATATGATGATATTCGTGATTTGATTTTGGCTGAGAAGATGCGCAGGAAAGATGCTGGCGAGACCTTGGGTTCGAGTTCGGCACTGATTGTTGATTCCATAGGGAGATCACAGGATATGAACTCAAACAAAGGAAGATCAAAATCAAAGTATGATCAGCAGACAACCTACTAGAATTGTGACAAGGCTGACCACATAAAAAGAAACTGTAATAATCCTAAGAGGAAGGAGAATGATAGTACAAATTTGGTAACTGAAGAAATATAGGATGCACTATTGTTGGCAGTTCACAGTTCTGTTCATGACTAGATACTGGATTCAGGGATTTCCTTCCATACATCTTCCCGCCAAGAGTTGATATGAAACTATGTTGCAGGTGACTTTAGGAAGATATATTTGGCTGATGGAAAAACTCTGAACGTGGTGGGGATGAGAGACGTTGATATTGTACTCCCTAATAAGAGCAAATAGACTTTACAAAAGATCAGACACGTTCCTGAGTTGAAGAAAAACCTCATCTCAATGAGGGTGGTCATTCAGTAGTGCTCTCAGATAGCACCTAGAAGGTTACCAAATGAACATTAGCACTGACTCGAGGTAAGAAAACTAACACACTATATATGACTACAAATTTACTCAAGCGTGGACACATGAGTCAGAGGTGCGTTGTGGGAAAACAGAAGAATGTCAGTTTCTTAAAAGGTGGCAGAGAGCCAAGGCAAGGAAAATTGGATTTTTATACACACAGATGTGTGGGGACCTTCTCTAGTGGCATCTCTTGGAGGCTCTAGTTACTGTAGAATCGTAAAATTTGTTGATCTACCAGAGGCCACAGTGCAGGACAGTGATGAAAGTGAAGAGGATAGTAGGTCTGGAACATTTATTTCTATTGTTCTACAAACAGATGGTGGTGAACCACAGAGCTATGAAAAAATCTTGCAAGATGAAAATTCGAGCAAGTGAGAGCTAACAAAACTCCCACCAGAGAATAAGACATTACAGAACAAGTGGGTGTATCGGGCGAAGACTACGCTTGATGGCAGTAAGAGGAACAAGGCTGAACTTGTTGAAAAGGGCTTTCAGTTGAGGCAAGATATTGCTCATGCAGTGGGAATTGTTAGCAGATGCAGAAATAACCAAGGAAAGAACTTGGAGGTACAAGACTATGTTGAAGCTGATATGTCGACTAAGGGTGTTACTCTTGAGAAATTGAAGTTATGCTCGACTTCAGTTGGTCTTCCAACGTGAAGACAGGAGCCATGAGTTGCAGAGGTGTTTGAAGTAAAAAGTCGGTACAGCCAGAAGATGATGCAGCCTGTAGGTGGTGCAGTCAATGTCTCAGTTTCCAAGTGGGAGAATTGTTAAATATATGGAGTCTGTGACTTACACTTACCTACCTCATCTACCGTGTCTCAGCTACCTCTTTCCTGTTTCTTTAAATAACCTCTTTTGGTCTGTCATAAGTGCGAAGTCAAGTCCTCTTGAGAGCTAAGAGAGAGAGAGAGAAAGAGAGAAAGGAAGTCGAAGAATTTGACGGTGTAATTTCTCGAAGTACTAAAATTTTCTGCAACTCCGTTGACGTAGGCAAATTAGTCAAACCACGTAAATATGTGTATTATTTTCTGGTTTGCAATTTTTCGATTAGGTTTTTCACTTTATTGTTGTCGTTTTTCATAACAATAAAATAATGAGAAACAATAATATGTCACCATTGCCTATATATATGGAGAAAGCTTACCTAATGAAAAAAAGCAAATGAAGTGATGAATTGTTAATAAATATGAAAGCCTGACATAACGCGCCTACAATTCATATGACTATTGGATGCTGGAATAATCAACATTAATTGAGAATTTTATTTCACTTAATAACAGTAAAGTACCGTGTAGAAGTTTTCTCTATCCTTCAACTACTTTGTTTTGTTTTATTAAATTTTGAATTCGTAACTATAAATAAACTAAATAGCTCTTCTTTCAAACACATTTGAAATTTAAATCACTAGCATCATGATCTTGTTACATCTTAATTATGGATTAAGAATGAATGATATGATTACAATTGCTAAATAAAACAAGATCACAGGAACTTTAAAAATATATCCATCCCATTTTGATGGGGCGACCAAGAATGTTGATAATTTTACAAACAAAAAGCTAAGCTTGTTAAAACCCTTGACCAGCAGAAGCAACTATTAATCTCCCTCTAATAAAAGTCTATAAAGCCTTTCGAGATCTTTCTCTCTTTCGATTTATCACCATCTTCGCTACTCTTATGAATCCTCTATCTACACTTAGTTCTCCCTCTCCCTCTCCACTCTTTCCTGGCCTCTCTCGTTCCTTCAAGTTGCTAGAACTAAAGGTTAGCGATAGCCCAAAATACATGCCTTTGCATATACCAAAGCCTTAATCCTGTAACTTTGCAACATTGTTGATGTTATTATTACCAGGATATCAAAAGAATGAAGTCATCTGAGCAAGTTTAATCATTATCACCATTAGCCTTATCCCATTATTTGGGGTTGTTTTTATGAATTGGCAGTTTTCATTTGTTATTGTTAAGTTTTACATGAGGTGTTAATTTTATAATACAAATCTTTTTCAACGCGTCTATCCAAATTAGATTTAGATCTTCCCCTTGATTACATCCGGAAAGACATTGAATGTTCTCAAAAATATGCCAAGTGTGACATGCGCGTAAAATCATATAACCAAATTGGCGAACCCGACCACTTTACCTTATGATACAGCTCTAGAACTCCTACAAGGTGTTTAGGAAGTGGGTTTTGGGAGGACGTAATTGTGAAATGGGAAGGGAATGAAAATATGGGCAATCAAAGGTGTTTGGAAGGGATATGATGTGGTCGATAGTTGAAACCAACTCTTGGACAGCAGGTAACGGAGATTTTGGCGGTTGTTTGAAATGAAAGCAATTGTAAAAATGCGAAATGGTGAGGCCTGTGCGGCGAGGGGATGCACCATCTGTCTCAGAGTAAAATACAAACACACCACTTACAAAAGAAAGATGATACAATACTCCGGAGAGCATAAATCTTTAAATACAATAATAATAGCAAAAATCCCTTAACCAGGTCTAAATCAATATATTTATAAGAAGATGAAAATTAAACCCTAATTAGAAATAATAAAATAGCAAATAATGGGCCCCGGGACAGAAGACAACCCAAAAAGGTAAAATTTCCTACTGAGGCTACAATTAGAAAGAGAAACATGATATTTTTCCCATGGAGTAACCAATTTCATGAGTTTGTAGAATCCCGTCATCCCACGGATAGCAACATACCCAATTTTGCGATTCCACAGGAGCTCTCGCATCATTCTCCCCGACTAGAAGAGAATTCGTCTTCTTCTCTATAGAGACTTGGATCTCATTGTCGGATCTTCCTTCCCACAAAATAAGACCATTTCCAAAACTATGATTCATCACTTCAATTTTCATGAGTGTACTGTCGAACTGAGCTAAAACTTAGTACTTAGTTTATTCAATAGAATGTTTAAAAAATCGCCCAAAATTTTCTTAATTCTATATGAAGTAATGACAACCTAAGGGCACGCTACAGGTCAAACAATTCTGAAATCCACTTTAGTTGGAGCTGTCATATGTCTAGTATCAGCTCATTAGATTCAATGTCGTTTAGGACAACCAATGCTAATCGTAGTGGATCTTCTTTCACAGGCTCAATCCGAAGGACACATCGAATCACTGACATTTCTCGCTCATTGACTGGAAGTTGATTTCTCGCTCATTGACTGGAAGTTGATACTCCTCTCTAACATCCTCTCTCTCTTATGTGTCACTGTCCATATAATAAGTTGCTCCCTGCTCAGTAAATGAATCATTCTCCTATTTGCGCAATTTAATGCATGGGATCAAACTGTGGCACTTCAAGTACTTCTTAACTGGGGTTAGAATTGGGAGCACTATGAGTCTCCACCTTTTCTTCACTTTTAATTAGTCTCTCCTCGAATGAATAAATTAGTCTCTCACGAACTCAATCTGATAGATTCTAATCACTAGCATCTCTCTCTCTCTCTCTCGTCAACTGGAAGTTGGCACTCCTCTCTAACATCCTCACTCTCTTATGTGTCATTGTTCATTTATTCAATTGTTCTCTACTCAGTAAATGAATCATTCTCATGTTTGGGCAATCTAATGCAATGTGCACAAAACCATAACACTTGCAGTATTTCTTGATCGGGACAAATTTTTTGAGTACTAGCACTCTTCATTTTTTTCACTCTGGATTAGTTTCTCCTTAGGTGGGTTCAGTTGGGTGCTTCATCGAGTGCACTCTTTCTTTTCTGATTCAATAATTGAATCCTATGTAAAATGTGGCATGGACCTAATAGTGTTGTGTTGTCTCTCCACCATCAAAGCTAAGGTCTGAACAACTTGTAGCATCCAAAGGTTCGTAATTGTATCACTCTAATGAACAGTCCTAATCTCCTCAAATATTGAGCTATGGTGTTCTCATCAGGCTCCACTAGCTCACATTTCAACATGAGTTAAACAAACTCAACTTTGTACTTCTCCACAAAAAAATCTATCTAACGCGGCTGGTAGAGTTTTATAAACATATTTCGTCGATAATGCGGAAAAAGATATTTGCACGGTATCTCATTTTTTTTATTTTCGACCAATTGGTGATCTTTTTTTCCTTTTTGTCGAATACGCTTCAGAATTTCCACCACATAAAATTCTTTTTCTCAACTTAATACCGGCTACTTTAAAAATCTTCACTCTAACATTATGACTTCACTGATATTTCATTCAAAATCGTCGTGTTATTGATTGTTCATCACAAGAAACTTCCTGATGGCAAAGATTCATGTCTTCTTCTCAATCTAGCGAGTCACCTTTGTGGTCATGAGTGACTTCACTGGTTATCTTCTCACAAAAGAGGCAAGTCTCTGTTGCAGTTAGAGAATTTCTGACTGCATATCCTTCATAGTAAACTTTCAAAAACATCGATAGTTGAGGGTTTCTCCTTGGGTGCATGGCATCCTCTTCTCCCGATAAAATTTTTGGCGATGTAGAATTGCAAATTGAGGTTAATCGGAAGCTTTGATGTTGGAGATAGGTGTCGGGGTGAAATTTTAGTGAATGTAAGAATGTTAGATTCTGAAAATTTGAAGTTGGGGCTAGGAAGCAGTAGAAATAGTTTGGGTATGGTTGGGATTCTTTTTTTTTTATTTATTTTGGAGTTGAGTCTAGAAAGATAAATTCCTAAAAATTTAGGATTTATCGGCTTTCATACCAGGCTATACAGTTCTAAAACTCTTAGATGGTGTTTAGGAAGTGGGTTTTGTGAATAGGTACTTCTGGAATGGAAAGGGAATAAAAATATGGGTGGTCAAAGGTATTTGCAAGAATTATGTTGCGCTTTGCGGCTGAAACCAGCTGTTAGACAGCAGATAGCAGTGATTTTGATGGTTGTCTGTACTGAAAACAGCTGTCGAAATGTAAAATGGTGAGGGGATCCACCATCTAATTCTAAGCATGATACAAATGCATCACTTACAAAAGGAATGGGATATAACACTCTGAAGAATATAACATAGAAAAAAAAGTCTCTAAACATAATTGATGGTGCTAGAAAATTCGCGGTGGTAGAGTAACGGACTATCATCTTAGCATTGCACGAGAATTCAACACACACTCAGATAAAAGAAAAACAAACAGTGATGATACCAGAATTTTTTGCGTGGAAAACCCGTAAAGGAAAAAAAACACTGGGTCAACCCTAGTTGTAAAATTTCACTATTATTTAAGATTACAAAAATCTCATGTCCAACAGATGGAAAGAGTTAGTAGATTTTTCAAAGTTATAATGTCGACTGACAGCGTCTTCATGGTGCACGATGACAATAAGTTATTATCAATGACAGTCGACAGTGGTAGACGATAGTCGGCCGGTGTCAACAACTGTCATCAGCGGTCGGCGGCGATCAGCAGTGGTCGACAGTGGTCAGCGGCGGTCCTCGGCAGCGATTAGAGGCCGACTGCAGTCGACGGCGGTCGTCAGTGGTCGACGGCGATCGGTGGTGGCCGTCGACGGTAGAGATGGTGTTGGACGCCAGCTCCTTCTCAAAGCTTTAGTTCTTTCTATATGCTCAGACCCTCCACCATGTGAGAGGTGGAGTTTATTTATAGTGTTCTGGGTGCAATTAATGCATAAATATGAACCATTTTATTCGGACAGTCCAGAGAACTTCCTTCAATCAGACGGCGTTTGATAGCATTTTAATGTCTTAACGATGTCGGAATTAAGCAATCTTAGGCTCTTTGGATTCGTCTTGTCGAGACGTTCGATTCGGCTATGAATTGAGCAATCTTAGACACCCGTCAACGACAGTCGGCGGGTGTCTACAACGGTCAACGACGGTCGACGATGGTCGGCAGCGGTCGGCGGTCGTCGGCAGGGATCGGAGGAGGTTGACTGTGGTCGACAACGGTCGAGATGGTGTTGGATTTCAGCTCTTTCTCAAAGCTTCAAGTTATCTCTCGAAAGCTCAGGTCTTCCGCCATGTGAGGGGTAAGGGTCTATTTATAGTGTTCTGGTTGCAATTAATGCATCAATATAAACCATTTTATTCGGGCGGTCCAAGGGACTTCCTTCAATCAGACGAAGTTTGATGGACGTTTGAGTGTCTTAACGATATCGGAAATAAGCAATCTTGGGCTCTAGATTCGTCTTGTCAAGACGTTTGATTCGGCTATGAACTTGTCAGATTTGACATCCGTTTGATATTTGAAATGTATCTGAAAATCTTTCAAGTGTGATTTAATGACCTGATCTGGGTTTGATTTTGACTCGAATTAGACTAGCTTTTATATTATTGGGTTCATCTCATCGGGTCAGTCAGTTTGACTATAAGTTTGCTGAAATTGAAGCTCTGGATAACTCTTAATTAAATTTTGAATGTTTCTTGCTCCAAAGATTGCCTTAAAATTCGTGTCATGCATTGAGATTCATACCATATCCTGAACATTTGTTGGTGGCGTATCAGTTGCCCTCATATTTTCGAACGAGACCATTTTTTGTCGTTCGAAAATATCAAGATCTGAAGATTTTTTTTTAATCTTTATACTATATATATTTTTTGTGCAATTTTCTCACAATTTTTTAATTATTCTGATAAGCTTTTATTTCTTTTGACAATTTTCTTATTGGTTTGATTTCCTAAATGCTTCGATAACCCTTTTGCAATACATGCATTAAGAGATAAGTGTGTGCATAGCATACCTTTTGCACAGATCAGATAGTGGCCGGAGTTCGAAGATGGCGGTAAAAGTGAGTCGGCAGAATTGGGATCAAAATCGTTGAAATACAGGAAGCGGAAGCGCGACAATTCTTTTTAATTTCTTTATTTTTTTTAAAATAATGCACATTTAATGGTTGCACTCCTTTTTAGAGTTTATATAATAATGAGCATTTAATGATTGCATCCATTTTTTGAGCCTATAAATAGGCCTGAAAGAGAGGGAAGAGGTGGAGTCCTAAGCTAGGGTTATAAAAACGGCTTGTTGTTCGCGAAGAGCTCTTGTTTGGCTCGATTAGCAAGCGATCCAAACATAAACAAATTTTTTGAGCTCGATCTATAAATGAGCCGAATACAAAAAATTTGTTTGTGCTCGTGTTCAGCTTGTTTATATTTCGAACACAAAAAAATTGTTTGTGTTCTGCTCGTTTGCTTACCAAGCCGAATGCAAGCTGTTCACGAACAAAAAATTCCATTTTGACAACCCTAATCGTACATGTAGTTGTAAACGAAAACGAGCCGAGCTTGAGCGAGTCCAAACTCAACTTGTTAAAAAAATATCATTTTTCGTGTTCAACACGTTTATAGATCAAGCTCAAAAAATTTGTTCGTTTGGGTTGCTTGCTAATAGAATCGAACACGAGCTATTCACGAACAATGAGCTATTTTAACAGCCCTAATCACACAATCGTATGATGTTAAGGGTAGGGCAAGATTTAAATTTTGTTATCTATATTAAAATATTCATTTAAATATAATTTAAAATATTTTTATTCTATTTTTTATTAATAATTTTAATTGATTATAAATTTTTAAGTGTTGTAGTCAATTAAATTTATTAAAAATAGTACTCATTATATATATGTATGTATGTATGTACGTACGTACATATATGTATGTATGTATGTATGTACATATATAGTATGTATGTACATATATATATAATTATATCGAGTCAAAATAAGCCGAAAATGAACAAACAAAACTTTGTTCTTGCTCGGCTTTTTAATACATCGAGTGCAAAAAAATTGTTCATATTTGGCTCATTTGCTAAGTGAACAAATCGAGCACGAGCTACATAAAGAACCGAACACAAGCTCTTTGCGAACGAGCCGTTTTGACAGCCCAAGTTGAGGACTCCATCTCTACCCTCTCCTTCAGACCTATTTATAGGCTCAAAAATGAATGCAATCATTAAATATTCATTAATATATAGACTCCAAAAAGAAGTACAACCAGTAAATACACATTACTTTAAAAAAAAATAAATAAATAATTGTCGCGCTTCCGCTTCCCGTAGATCAGCGATTCCGCCGACCCACCATTTCCGAACTCCGCCCCGCCATCGAATCTGTGCAAAAGGTATATTATGTGTACATTTATCACTTAATGCATGCAATTAAAAGAATTATCGAAGCATTTAAGAAATCAAACCAATAAAAAGATTGTCAAAAGAAATAAAAGCTTATCAAAACATTTAAAAAATTTAAAAAATTATCAGAACATTGCACAAAAAAAATAATATAAAGTATAGACATTTTGGACTACAAAAAAGGTCTCATCCGAAAATATGGCGGCAACCGATACGCCATCAACAAATGTTTATGATCTGGCACAAATATCAAGGCATGACACAAATCTAGAGGTAATCTTTTGAGCAAGAAACATTCAAACTTCGATTGAGAGTAATCCAGAGCTCCGATTTCAACAAACTTATAATTAAATTGACTGTTATAATTAAATTGACTGGCTCGATGAGAATGATATAAAAACTAATCCAATCCGAGTCAAATCAAGCCCAAATCAGGTCATTAAACCACGCTTGGAAGATTTTCGGATACATTTGGAAGGTCAAACGGATGTCAAATCTGGCAAGTTCATAGTCGAATCGAACGTCTCGACAAGACGAATCCAACGAGTCAAAGATTGCTCAATTCCGACATTATTAAGACACTCAAATGTCCATCAAATACCGTCTAATCAAAGGAAACACTTTGAACTGTCCAATCAAAATGGTTCATATACATGTAATAATTGCACCCAGAACACTATAAATAAACCCCTGAGAGAGACCTTGAAACTTTGAGAATGAGCTGAAGTCCATCACCATCTCGACCATCATCGACCACCACCATCGTCGACCACCGTTGACCTATGTCGACCACCGTCGACCGTCGCCGACCTTCGCTGACTATCGTCGATAACATTCGATCGTTGTTGACCATTGTGGACACCCGTCAACTGTTGTCGACCGCCATTGACAATCGGTGATCGTCGTCGTGCACCATTAAGACATCGTTAGTCAACATTATAACTTTGAAAAATCGAATAACACTTTCCCGTTTGAGGAACAAGACATTTTTGTAATCATCAATCAATAGTTTTATAACTAAGTCAAACCAAGTGATTTTTTCCCTTTATGAGTTTTCCAAGTAAAAATTTCTGGTGTCATCACTGTTTGTTTTTATTTCATCTGAGTGTGTGTTGAATTCTCGTGCAATGCTAAGACGATAATTCGTTACTCTACCGCCGTGAATTTTTTAACACCATCAATAATAACAATTGCAAGTCCCTTAACCAGGTCTAAAACATTATTTAAGAAAGAATTAAACTTTAATTAGAAATAATAAAATAAGAAATAAAGACTCCCAATACCTTTGTCAGACAAAAAAGGTAAAATCTCCTGTTGAAGCTACAAACAAAACGATAAACTTGTGATTTTTCCCTAGAGGGATTGTGGAAGTACCCGATTCAACAGGAATGCAGAATACCGCCATCTCACGAGTCACGGGATACCCGATCTCATGATTCAACGGGAGCTCTCGCATCTCCTTGGGTATCATAAATGGATATGGTCCAAACAGGTTAAGGTCGAGTTAGCACCAGCATGAATTCAAGTATAATATATGGACTACGGTCCGTTTTTTAACTTAGAGACCTATTATCACTTGAATAAAGAATCAGATGAATCTATTCCATGCATAAGATCAACCAAATCAGCAACAACCTAATTATCAACCAACTTAAAGATGGCAGCACCAACCAAAATACTAGTTTATGACCCCATTCAATTCATCAATAGATTACGTGGTCAAGTGACCCTTTACTTTTGAAATATGGATTAAAAAGATATTTCTACAAACACAATATTAGCTAGAAAATCTCAAATTTGTATTTTTTTACCCATCTGCTTTTTAAAATTTTTTATATAAAGAAAACAATGATAACTTACTTGAGAAATAGAGATACTCCACCTCAGCACATTAGCATTAAATAAATTATTAACCACTAAACTACATCTAATAACTGCTGGCCAATCAATTTCAAAATGAAAAGGAAGAAAAGTATCAAAATGATCCCTGGAGTTTTTACAGGTCAACATAGTCCCAGACTATCGAGTATATCCAATTTAGCTCATTGACTCCTAAAAATCTGATCGAAAACAATCGATTGACTCGAATCCTGAAATCTGATCCAAAATAATTTTTGGATCATATTGGAGGAGTGAAGGGAGTAAACTGAACAAACTAAATAGCTGGGACGAAAATTACAACATATAAATAGTCCAGTACTCATAATGACCCTAATTTCTAGGGAAAAAAAACGAGGGCCTTTCTTAAAAAGGACTCAGAAATTGCTACCAGAATAGATACATAATATCGAGAAGATCATGCCAAACCTAGAAAAAAAAAACAGCACATTCTATTTCCATGAAGTGTCATGACAGATAGTATGAATTTCTAGCATATTTTGCCCAAAAAATTATAATTTTTTAAATCTACATAATCAACAAAAAAAAAAGCATTAGCAAGATTGAGCAGACACTTCATAGTGAATAAAAAGGTGCAATTTTAACCCTACTCTCATAGACACAACCCTAAGACATCAAACCTTGGAAAATAAATAAATAAATTTTCAGTTCTAATAGAGAGTGGTCAGCGGAGCAATGGCTTATGACGCATCAAGTAATTTTTAGCATTCTTTAGTATTCTTGGGATCCAAAAACATCATATCCATCACGCTTAGTGAGCATAAGAAGATCAGCATTGGTAAATAAAAGAATTATTCTAAATGGTAAAATCAAATTGATATGGAAAAATTACCCCAATTAGAGTCGAGACAAGAAGAATAATGGCAGTTATCCATGCTAAACTCCGTCTAACTAATAACACCCGTTTGAACTCTGCACTTGTATCATTATTGAAGCTCGTTTCATCCAGCCATCGTGCCAACTGAGGAAACTGTGTAACTTCCAACAAATTTTCGGTACTTGGATTGGCATCCTTGTTAGACAACACAACACAGGCAATCCTTCCTGCCACAGTAGAATTTGTTAATTTAGTAAGAATTACATACATACCATTTAATTCCTACAGATCAACATTTCTAAAAGGTTAAAACGGTGATATTTTTTATGTGATATGAAAGATTTGGGCGGTATTAATGTAATATATAAGTTTAGCTGTTAGACGTGTATAGAAATGGGAATTGGGTGGTATATGTAAATGCCCCCCAAAAAAAAACCATAAAAAGTTGTTATTAACAGCCATATATATACTTCACTAAATGAATAGAGAATCAAATGAAGAAAATGAAAGTAGAACGCCATAGAAAACCTTAACAGAAAATCGTCCTGAGAAATTGTATTCAAGCACAGAAAGTTGGCCAAAGTCTAGGTAGGGTAGAGGGTCTAGAATTCTAGAGCTGAGGACGTCAAATAAACAATATAGTTTACGATTGAACAAATACTTCAAAGAAAATATACTGAAACAGTCTTCAAGCTGATTACAAAAAGCAGGAACCGTAGAGAAAACAAGACAGATTTTATGATTTTGATTAGAATTTAAAAAATATATATATTCCTAAATATTGGCAAAAGACCAATATTGATATTAGATCTAATTTAATCAACTATAACAAAAATTAGAGGCCAACATTAGATAATGTTAAAATAGCCAAATATCCTTTATGAGCACAACCTAGTCACCATCATAATCACAAGATTAAGCTATTAAAGTCCTTTTGCACCATCCTTTCTTCCTTAATAAAGTATTTGATTCTAGTTACAAATTCATTCAAAAAATTGTAACCATGTTAGCTCAGACCTAAAACTTCTCTTTCACAACCTTACAAAAATCCTTGCCACATCCTCATTTGTAATGTGTTTTCATTAAGAAAAATTTCCTCAAATTTTCAGGAGAGTAAAAATTGATTGTACATTGATAAGCAAACTTGGAGGTAGAGAAAGAAAGTACAAATAGCTATTAGTAATAAAAAAACGTTTATTTTAAAAAATAACAAAAAAATTTAATGCTAACAAGTCCTATAAAAATTATAAGAAAGCTCAACAAAATTTCGTGGAACAAAGAAGTGAAGTGAAGTGATGTAGAAAGTACAAAAAAGTTTTCAAGGTTAAAAAATAACTTTTTAAGAGTAACAAAATTGACATATAACATGCTTAGGGTGGCGCTTGAGATCACTTTCTGTTTTTTATTTTTTATATTTGTTTTAGCATAAAACGAAAATATGTTTGGCACTCTTATGATTTATTTGTTTTTAAGAGTAAAAATAAAAAATATGTTTGGTACTTTTAAATGAATTTTTTATTTTTTCAGATAAAAAAATGGAAAACATGCTTGCTTTTAACATTTTGTTAAAAAAATTAATATGCATGTAAATTTTTTTAAAATTAATTTAGGCCATTAGCAATTTAAATAATATGATTAGTATATCTATGTATCATAATATTGAATTGTCTAAAAATATGGGCCATATTTTGAAAGACATATTACTAAAAATATTTTTTTTCATCATTTTTAAAAAGTTATAATTAAATTGCTCTTTAATAAAACATTTAAAATAATCTTGCATATCATTTCAAAACATATAGCCAATATATTGAAATATTTAAATAAAATATTACAAGCATATAATAAATTAGAAATAAATATACAGCATTTCAGAAAAAAGATGAGTGTTTCATACAATCAATATAATAACAATTTAGCATTGCATGTTTATAAATGCATGAAAACATCTCAACCTCCAAATAAATAATAAAAATAGTTAATGCCGAAACTTAATTTGTTTGTGACTTCAAAGTTTCTCTTGCAACACGATCATGAAAGATAGTCATATACTCCAATTGAGATTGAATATTAACATCAATGACATTGTATGATATATATATTAATATATATTTTCTTCTATCAATTATAAAATTCTTATTTTCATATATCTCAAATAATCTATATCATATGGATTGTGATTTTATAAAACTATATAGTTTACAACAGATAGTTACAATATATCGTTGTGTATCGTTGTGTGCATAAATCATAAAAAGACATTCTACTAATAATTTAAAATCTTATTTTCAGAATTCTAAAATACTGTTCCATAATATTTATTAAAAAATAATACATAAACTTATAGAGTTTTTCTTGTCTATGAAGTCGAGTGCCCTCGTGACAATCACACAGATGAAATATTAATTATCTATATGGTAATAAAAAATTTGAAATATTAACATATCATGAATCAACCAAATGATATTTCCCTCTTTCAACAAAAATATTAGTTACTAAATAAATTATCATTTAATAACTTAAAAACTACTTACCAAAAATAAAATTAACATACCTTATTACATAGAAAACTTTATTTGGGATTTAACACATTCTAAAACTATCTTAATATCGTTTGTTGTTCCCTAAATAAAGTTACATCAAATCTACATGCACACATTATACTTTAAGTTAGCTCATTATATTATTTTCATATAGTTGTTCTTCTAGTGGGATAAAGGTTTGTTGTTGTTGTTGTTGTTGTTGTTGTTGCTATTGTCATAGAAGTTCTTTTTGTACATGTGTAGTCATTGGCCCATCAATTGTACCAACACAGTTATATTCAAGTAACTTAAGATTAAATAATCATACTTCAAATAAATATATAGATAAAATATTAAACTTTAAAATGCCTTAAAAAGGATAATACTTTAATTTTTTTTTTATTTCTAGAACAATAATCTCAAATTATGAAGGAAAAATTATCTTAATTTTTAAATAACAACTTGTCCTATATATATATTTTTTAAAATCTTGGGATTGCCTCTAATAAATGTTGAAATCATTCAGCTACTATTCTTAAGTGTTTTTTTTTTATAAAATTAACATTACTTTTCTGATTTTTTTTATCAACACTCAGCCATTTTGAATCTTTCATAAGATTAGTATTCATCATCATAGTACATAAACTAAGAAAAACTTGAGGTTTTATTTTATAAATTTAAAAAAACTATATTATCTTCTCGATGTTATGAAAATTATAAAATTGAACTTTAAGTTTTTAAAATTTATGTATTATAATGAATAGTAAAGATTTTATGAATGATTTAAAATGACTGGTTGTTGAAGAACAGCTTGTAATATCACAAAATGAGGGTTTAAGAGTATTAGATGAAAGATTTCAATATTAATTGGATACAATCTCACGTCATTTTAAGGAAACTTTAAAAACAATTTATCACTTAGAAATTGAAATAATTGTTCTTCCAACATATGAGATTATTCCTCTAGAGATCAAATATAATTCAAAGTATTATCATTTTTTAAGATATGTTAAAGTTTAATAAATATTGTTTCTTAAATACTATTATTGACTCATAAGTTAAATGTCCAGAATTATATTGGTGCAGTCGATGAAACAAATGTGGCTCCATATGTACGTAAAACATAACATATTCTATATCTATAAAAAGCCAACTCTAAATATAATGTGTACACATTAATTTGATATATTGTTTATTTACATATTATCTCATTGAAAGGAAACAAAAAATAATGCTAAAATATTTTTAGAATGTATATCCAATTCTAAATTAAATTTTTATATATGACCACAAGATATGTTAATTTTATTTTTAGTAAGTAATTTTTTTAAATTCTTGAATAAATTTTTTTTTAATAGGTAATACTTTTTTTTAAAATAAAAAATATTACCTGATTTATTCAGTATGTATAAACTCATAAGGTTTCTTGTCAACATATGAAGAACTAAGGTATCATCTGCGTGAGGACACTCAATCTCAAAAGCCAAATCTCTTCAATTAAATGCATTTTTTTAAAAAAAAATTTGAGTGTGATTTTAAATTTCTAAAAGCAAGATTTTTAGTTCTTAATAAAATATCTACTTATGATTTATGTACACAATGATATATTATAATTGTTTGTTGTACACTAGTGGTGTCAAAAATTGACCCAACATGCCAACTCAACCCAAACTTGAATAAATAAATATGAGTTCGAGTTGACAAGAATAATTTTCAGATCGAGCTTGGGTTAAAGAGCCTAAACCTTTAAATTTTTTGGGTAGGGTACAAGTTGACCCGCCAACTCTAAAATCACCCAAAATTGGCCCTCCAACCTTAAATTGACTTGAATCAACTCGCCAACACAAAATTTACCTGAAATTGACCCAATTTTAACCCAAATAATGGATTTCCTTATTATACAGGTCGTGTTCGGTTTGGTGAGTTGAAGGCAAGTAAATTTGGGTTGAGACTTTCAATTAGTATAATATTCAAGTCGAGTTCGAGTCAGACTTATTCGAGTCGGGTCTGATTAGAACCCGACCGCTTACCTGAATTGACACCCATATTGAAAATTATATAATTTTATAAGATCACAATTTATAGGAGATAGATTATATGAAACGTATGAAAATAATTGATAGACTAAAAAAATGGATGTTACTTGATCTCAACTGTAGCACATGGCTCTCTTTAGTGATCATAATATAAGAAAATTATAGAATTACGCTGATAATTGAGTTTACCCATTAGTTATTATTTATTATTTATTTAAAAATTGAAAATTTTCAAATATTTGTAATAATGTAATGTTTGATTGATATTAAATTGGTTGTATAAAATACTCATTTTTTAAAAGATATTATATCTTTATTTTCTAATTTTTATACGCTTGTAATCATTTTTGCTTATATATTTAAAATTATTGTCATATTTTTTAAAATGGTATACAAACTTAACTTGATTTATTCAAGAGCGATTGAATTATAACTTTTTAAAAGTAAAGAAAAAAATTATACTTAGAAACTTATATCTTTAAGAAATTCAATATTATGATATATAAACATATTATTTAAATATCTAATAACCCCAAAAAATTTAAGAAAATTTACAAGCATATTAAAAATTTTGAACAAATGTTAAATCAAACATTTTTTAATACAAAAAATTCATATAAATATCAAACATTTTTTTTTATTTTTTATTTTTTATTTAAAAAATCATAAGAGTACTCAACATATCTTTTTAAATATTAGAAAAACAAAAAAAAACAAACTAAAAGAAAAAAAAATGATCTTAAACACCCTTTAGTATTCATGAACGAGAAGAGAAATCCAAAATAGCTAAAATAAAGATGAAAAATCGAGACTTCATTTAAGTTACAAGCATTAAAATCAAACATAATAAAATCTTACTTAAAGATGAAGAAATCAAAGATAAAATCTTTAAAGGAGAGCTTTTGAGAAAAAAATTTATTCACACGTGCATCCTTATAATATAAGCTAAATTGTATATTAAAAAATTTTAAATTGAGTTAACTCTAAAAAAGATGCATAAAAAAAGCTTTGGATACAAATAAGATTGCTACTAATATTTGAAAAGTTATGGGGATACAACAATGATTTCGTTAGAATATCTTTATAATGAAATTTTAAAGAATAAGTGGATGTAAGGTAATCGAAGAAGCAATTTGGTACCAAATTTAAGAATAAAATAGATAATAAAGATTGTGCTACATATAGTGGAATCAAACTTGTAAAGCTACGATAGAGAGGAATGTATCATAAGCTTATGAAAATATCATCAATTCCAAGCAGTTATTAGTCTTCTCTTAAAAAGATTTATTACATAGGTAATTTGTTGTATTAAGACTATTAATTTAAAAACTATTAAGCAAAAAAAAATCTCCATATGAGAAGGCATGTAATCAATACAACGAGAATTGATTTGATGTGCATAAAATAAAATATGTCAAAGCTATGTCGTGGCTATAAACAATGTAATATGGAACATTTACTAGTGTTAATAAATATAAAGTGACAAAAAAAAATTTAAATACTGTAAGATTATATTAATGATCAATTTAGAGCCCATATTTTTTGCATTAATGAAGAAGATCCATACAAAGCATATTCAAAACAGTAGCTTGATGCATGCGCCTTCGGCATATAATAGTATTTATTAATGATGGAACTATAAATGAGTGAAAATTTAAAACAACAAAAAAAAATGCTCAGGGGATTAAAGAGTTAGAATTAATCGAACAAAAATTGATATATAATTTTAGTGTCATGAAGTTAATAATTATTAAGCAACATCATTAGAAGACAAAGTAATACCTAAGTGTTACATGTATCATGAATTTATTATACAAAAAAATAAAGATATTGATAAGGATACAGCTTCTTTAAGGAAAGGTGGTTAAAATAAATGTCTGATAAATATTATGTGAAAAAAGGATATTATGGAGACAAAATGCTAAGTTTTACAATGCAACACTTAGACCAACAACATTATATGGATTCAGATGTTAGGAAATAAAAACTCATTGATATCAAAGCTGAGCAAAACAGATATGAACGAAGAAAAACTATGAATGATAAGATAAAAAAAAGTTTGATTATAGCATAGAATAATTTGGCAGCAACTCTTGAAAATACGGTAACTAAAAATAAAAGAAATAGTTTAGACATGTTCAACAAATGGTAGAAAATGTACCTAATATATGGTTAATAAAATTAGTATCAAATGATTATAAAATTAAAGTGGCAAATTCTAAGTAATATAAACAGAAGTTGTTCAAAATCATTTTCAAAGAATCATTTTAACATCTCTAGCAACATTTAGTCTAGACTAGTTGAGTTTGCACAAACATTTGTATAGCATATGCATGATTTGCATCAAAAAAACAAAATGGTACTTATGATATAAGTCTACCGCTGAAGTAAGCATGAGATATGTGAAATTCTAACTAGATGATATGACATGATATGCCTAAATTTTGAAAGATTTCCTACAAAATTCTTTAATAAATTAATTGCCAATACCATATAAAATCATACAATGCATTGGGTCAAACACTTAAAAACTAGTAATTTCAGAAAGTACTGATAGTAGTCAAAGTATTGACTAATATGTCATAAACTTGTTATCAACACATTGAATTCTTCTCGAATTCACATTTAAAATTTTACCAAACAAATTTGCCCAACATATTCCAGAAGCCATTCTAAATAATGAGATTGTGTTCACTATTATGGTGAATATCAGGGATATTCTATGCATTGATGTGATAGAGCTGCTTATAATAAAACAGATTACCTTTTAAGAAGCACAAAAACTATACCAAGATTGACTGAATGGATGTCCAATGCTCAATATGTCTATTTTTCTTAAGTCATGCAGATTTATGGAAATTTGAAATTTTATATACATAAGCAAAAGATGTGGCAATAAGGCAAGCATAATGACATTGTGTGATTTGATGTTGTTATTGTTGTCAATAGTCAATTTTATGTAACATTCCTTCAATGAAAATGCCTATGAGATTAAGACGTCCTCTAAATGTTTCAATTATCCTGATGAGTTTGGTTAATTACAGCAAGTTATTTTGAATCAGTTCTCGCAAAATTTCCCAGTTCGGTGCCTTTGATTCCCTTTTTAAGCAAATGTTAAGTTTTTTATTTGGTCGAACCTTTGCTTTGGAAAGACTTCAAGAAAATTGTCTAACGTAGATTGCTATTAGATTGGCATGAAAAGAAAGCAACATTGTTCAATAAATTTGTTGCTTTACTGTTTGCCCGTGGAATTGCAATTTCCTGGACTCCCTATTCTCTGACTTCCTCAATTCCCAAATTTGCTCGTTTACTACCATAGACGGATCAGCTAGGTACTAAAGAAAGTGTCACTATGCTCAAATCCTCTTTTGTCAATGCAACGGGATCCTCCACTCGACTGCCTGAAGTTTTCAATAAATGTGAGTTGGCCTTCTAAATGATTTTTTTTCAAAAACAGGGAAAACGTGTTGTTTTTTTTCTCAAGTTGAATCAAAAGAATTAGTATTTCAGCTATAATTTGGACATTTTGAATCAAAATTTGTAGTATTTTACTACATCTTGGAGGATCTAAAAAGCTATCTACTTAGTATTTTCTATCATAAATAAGACCTCTAATGCATGTAATTTAAATTCAATGGTTTAATAAAATTCCAATTTTTTTCTCATACTTGTGTGAGCAGATTGGATGTAAACTCTTTGATGCAATTCTTGAAAATTACTTCTGAGGGTTTCTCCTAGTACTGATATGAAACCTAAAATTTTTTTAGCGACTTCTATCAAAAGATCTTTTCATCTAATACTCTAATGAAAATTTTCTGAGTGATAGAAATTTTATCAAATTTGCTAACTTCTAATTATCTTTTTGCAGTGTAAATCCTAAATTGCTATATGGTTTGTATTTGTCGTCGAAATTCTTACAACATTTCGAATTCTGATAACTTCTAAATTACTGTTTGAAGCAAATTAAATTTGTTTACAAGCTTTGAATCAAAAGAAACTAAGCTTTGCCTGAACTAGTTTAGGGTTTGGGTTCAGTAAACTGTGAATTGCGATTTTTAGTATGTTTGTTTGTGCATCCCTACATCTGCATTAGTGAACATTAAAACCTTACACAACCTACATAAATATTTTTAAGGAACCGGAATTTAAGATAAAAAGAACATGACATGGTTAGAAAAATAATGGAATTTATATAGAAGGCCTCAACATAGTTTATATTTACCAAATTTATACTTGTAGTGGATTCACAAATCATATCATAGACATAATAAAAGACTGATTACTCATTATATAAAACATATACACCTTGACTATCCATCAAAATAAAAAAAAAGGCAAAAAGAGAAAAAATGCAATTCATTCCTGCAACCAGAGTATAGCGATAATTAAATAAATTAAAGAAAGCACTGAGACTGAGGTAACCAACCACTAGAAAATTCCTGCAAGGTGTTAAATAACTTCATTATGGAGTCCTTCACCAATTGTTCTCCAAGTTTAAGAATATCCCCCTCACCATATTCCACTTTCAGAGCCTGACAGATTTAAAAACTCTGTAAATCATTTAGCAGAGAACCATAATGATGACTCTGAACCAGAATACACACATACAATAAATGAAATTTGTACACAAACCTAATAAGATTCAATGACAGTATAAATAAGTTGAAAGAATTTTCAAATAGTGACTATAAAAGTAAAACATAAAGACATGCAACTTCAGAAATAGTAAGCAATATTACCAACGCTTAATGAATTCGACTTTTAGTATGGCCTGACAGAAAATTTTCATCCCAGTTAGGAGAAAGAAATAAAATGACATGACTTTTATTACATGACCAAAAAGTTAAAACATTTATTAATTCATCTGAAATTTGATATCTCCTATTCTATTTGTACGGAGCAAGGGTACAAATGCAAAGTTTTCATATTGATGTTCAAATGACAATACTGCAGCTGATATAACTAGATAGAGCCTTTTCAGTGGCTATGTTGTTTACATTATTCCCATATTCAATATAAATTCAATAACACTTCGTGTAAACCAAGGATAGAAAAATATAAAACATAAAAAATCAACGCTAGATGTAAGAGTTGAAAGCTATGTTCCGGTTGTTTATTTAGCATAACATTACATTTTATTTTAATTTTTATATGCCATGAATTGCAAGTTATTCTCTACTAAGTAATTAACGTGGTGAAACTTAAGTTTTCATTCCATAATATTCTATATCTTCCAGTACAAAAGTCAAAGCCAATATTCATTAAGCATTGGGCTGTTATGCGCTCATTCCCAGGTTATCCGTGGAAGGAAAGGCATTTGCATTCCAAATCAACTAAGGATATTTGGACTTATTTTCCAGTTTAGTAAATTGCATCACTGATTCTTTCAGAGTTAAAACTTTTCAATGACGGAAACAAGTCTACATAGATAATAACAATAGCCACGTGATCATCGAATATCAAGCCCCGTACGAAATTTTTGATGTAATTGCAGAGGAAGATTCAAGTACACCGTGTTCATTTTACAAATCACAAAAGCATACCACCATGCATGACCAGACATATAGCCAAAATTCTGAAGCAGATTGAGCTGGGTATAGGTGGCATGCCCTCAAGCTCAACTCTTTGTCAGCCTAGTGCAGAAGTCTTTCAAAATAACTTGTGACATGCAATCACGAATTACTTTAAGGCTACTTAAGAAAGAGAAAGTAAGAAATTTGCAAAACAAAATATTTGTAATATCTTTGCAAAATAAAGGTTTTCCAATTTAGGCATTTCTTACTATCTCAAATTCTAGTTTGAAGAGAAAAATAGAAATGTAATGCTTTGTTATGGGGGGTGTGCATGTGGGTAAGTGGGTGGGTGCTTTGAGGGTCAAATTTCAGAAAGCTAATGGAATAGTAGATATACGACACTATCTAGATATTTCACCCTCACTTTGCGATGACTTTTGTAACTGAAGTTCGAGGTTTCCAATAGAAGCAAACCCATACAACTACCCCTTCAGATAACGAGAGAGCACTTTCCATTAAGGCTAGTCATTGAAAACTCAATACTTAATACACAGCAGTAGCAGACTTACAGTTTAAGTTGTAAAATTTATCACCTAAAGCTTAAAACGAATGGAGGGAAAAATGATGAATCGATTAAGATCCCACGGTTTCGTCGTCTCGAGTCATCGTGGTCCCTGATCTTCTTAGTCAGAGGAGGTAGTCGACCTAACCTGACTGAATGATTCTTGTCAGCAACCATTAGTTATGTCATCGAAGAGATCTTTATAGGTCATGGGTCAATGTTTGTCTAAAGAGACAAATTTAAGTCGACATTAGCTAACATAAGACTTTATGTCAATCAATTGTACCATTATGATTAACAATTTAAAGAGTAGATGGGCGTTGAAAATACGGATTGTAGCCATAATCGTGACATAATAGTGTCAATTGGTGACAGCCACCTAGTCAAAGAATTCTGCTCATAAACACTATTCTGTGGTGTCATTTGGTAGCAAAATCGTGTGAACATAAAACTTGTGTCATCCTTACTGACATGCAATTACTTTATTTGTGAATATATTGATACCCTTGATGTGGCATTCACTTTTTGTGAGCTGAAGTTGATCAAAATTGTAACCCTCGACAAACTATTGTTGAGGGTGAATAGAGTTTGCTTTAAGCTTTAAAGTGATTAATTGAGTGTTTGATTTGAAAAACTTAGTTTGAATTATGGTTTGAAATTAACCCATCTGGTTGAGATTTACACTCAATGCAACCTTCATCGAGAACTTGATATTTAAAATTTTCATGCTTAAGATTCATTTGAAATATATCAATTTTGATATCTTTTTTATATTAAGTCTTGTCGACTCCGGTCCTAATAAGGAGAAAGATCAACTTAGGTGATTTGGCTTTATAAATTTTATATATGTGCTTTGAAAATAATTTCAAAATTATTAAACTCGTCAACTCCAGTCCTTAACAAAAGAATAATCAAACTAGGTGGGTGGGACTTACAGCATTATCCTATAGATAAAGCAACCCGGTTGGTTTATTTTCAAAATATAAACTATTTGCGTACAAATTTGATCTTAACCTGCACAACATTCCTAAGCTATTCGTCAAAATATTTTGAATTTTAAGTATAGCCCATGCATGTATATTTTGTTAATGAGCGTACATCTAGATGCCTTTGCTTAATGTGAGTGCATGAATTTTGGCACACTTATAAGATGTGATTACATAATTTATTTCCTTGTAACATGTAATTTGAGATTTTAATACAAATATAAAGTTTATAAAGAAATTACAAATATTTTGAGATAATATATTAAAGTGAAAATATATCTTAAAATAAGATTATATGTCTAAAAGATTAATTAACTTGTTAGTCACACAAATATCTTTATTGCATAGATGTATGTACATAGTCTAAATGCACAATTGGTAGCTGGAATTTTACAAATCTTAAGATATCCACTTTCAAATAAAAATACTATCTCAACACTTATCATGAAATTACACAAACCTTTTTGAAATATTATGCGGACATTAGAGCTTTTGGAATAGATGTAAAACCTCCTTTTTTTACTCATTAAGGAACGTCTTCTATTCATTAGCAGGTGTATTGCAAATTCAGTGATGAACATGAGATTTCAAAATTCCCCAAATTTTAAATATTTTTCAACCCTATATGTCTAAATCTAAAAGCCAATTTTCTTAAAAAATATTTTTAAGTCCTAGGAGCCAAAATTTAAAAAACCCAAACTTTAAATATTTTTAAGTCTTAGGAGCCTCAAAGTTTAGAATTTTAAAAAATTTTAAGACCCTAGGAGCCTAAATTTCAAAGCCTAAAATTTTCAAATATTTTAAAATTAAAATGATCCACATTTAAAGTAATTTTATAAATTCAAAAATTTCAAAAATTTTAAATTGTTCACAAGTCTAAATCACCCGAAATTTTGACAACCTCAACGTTAATCCCCATTAGGGGGCACCGGGAGAATGTCGGCCTTCCCAAGTGTCTTAAAAGAATTACTGATCAACAACCACTGCGAGTATTTAACCTACGATCTTAAATGACAAAATAAACATTCAATGTCCCTGCAAAAAGGTTAAATCAAATGGTATTATTTTCCAGAGCGGAACATTATTTTCCTCGAAAGGAAATTATTCCCAAAAACGGATACTAGAGTTTCCCGTGATGGGTATTTTAAATTCTCTAATTTTATAAACATTTTCCAAACAAGTTTCTAATTTTCTCAAATAATACTTAATTCCTAAAGATAGGTACAAGAGTATTTAGCAAATGAACATTTTAAAAAAAATTGCCCTATTGGCCCATTTTCATACCTTTTTTAGCAAAGTGACTATATTGACAGCGACGATATATGGTGACGACTACGAACAATGAAATAAACAAATACAACACATTTTTTCTTATTTTTTTATACAATATAAAATATAAAATAGTAATATTAAGAAAATGCTAGGCTCAAGCTCAGGTAGGTGGTTTTGTGTCGGTCTGGTTCAGTGCCAAAAGCAAGTTGCAGCTAGGCCGGTGTTCGGGCTCAAATAAGAGGGAACGCGAGCACCTCGGTTACATATGATTTGGAAAGAGAACAGACAGGCTTTGCTTTGGGCTAAGGCAGAGTGGCTCGAGCAAGGTTTGGTAGGTTGAGGGGAAAAGAGGGTATCGGTCATTTGGATCATGTGTGAGGCGGAGCTTTTGACCGTAAGGTGCACTGTAAAGGAAATTTAAGAGAGGCACAAGACAGGCCACGATAGGCCATCGTGGCTTCAGTGAAGGAAGGTGAGGGTGATTTTTATGGTTTTTTATGAAAGGTGAGATGCGGCAAAAGGCCATGGCAGAGAAGTGAACAAGGAAGGGTCGGAGAGGCTGAGCGGCTGCGATTTCTAAATGCGGTGAAGTGCGGCAGAGATCAACAAAGAGGTGAACAGGTAAGGGAACATTGAAGAAGAAAAAGTAAGGGGTTTATGGCTTTGTGCAGCGAAGACAGATAAGAAATTGTGTGCTGGTTTCGTCCATGAGAGGCTTTCGCATAGGCTTTCACTCTACGGCTAGAGGGACAGAAAAAGATGAGGGTTATGATCTTGTTGTTGCTTTACTCACTAACTTCAGTCACAACCATCTCTCGAAGATTGCGGTCACAAAGAAAAAGATCGATAGAGTGGCAGGAGCGGCAAAGGAGGTGGAAGCGACGGAAAGGTAGAGCTTCTGAAGCTTTCAGGGTTCGTGAACGAGGAAGATAGAATAGGAAGATGAGAGAACCAAAGAGCGATTTTGTGAATGAAAGCCTTTATATGTGTTTGTAACTGAGAACCAGAGGCCGGGCGGGTGTGAGGCTGAACTGATGTGGACTTCAAGAGACGGAAAAAGATAAGTAGGAATTTAATTAACTTATTCTTTTATTAATTTCCGCTTTTATTTTCTCTATTTTTTTTATTTTACGGTCAATAATATACATACATACATACATATAGATATATATATATATATACATATATATATATATATACATATATATATATATATATATATATATATATTACACACACACATTTTGAATGTTAAATAAATTGGTTTGAAAAAAAGTGCATTGTTGGTATTACTCTAGATAAAAAAAATAAAGAATTATTAATACAACTTTAAAAAATGACTTACCCATTACAAAATCATCAAAAGAGAAATAAATTAGGTTAATACAGGCAAATTAGCCAATATCACAAGTAGAAAAAAAGTTTTAAATGATGTTTTTAAGCATATGTTTACCAAAGCATGCAACAATCATCAGACAATGAGCATGGAAGAGCAAGAAAGCTGCAAAGCTATAGATGGAAGGAAAGAAATATTACTCTGGTGTTCAGAGTGAAGCTAAAAGATTAAAGTGAATTGGGCTCACCTCAAGTCCTCTAAAATGCCCTATGAATAACTCTGCAGAATTTATACGGTTTTGAGCAAAATCATTTACTACAGTCCTCTTTGTATTTCCAACAAGCGATGCAAGACTAGCTGCAAACATTCGATCTGCTTCCTGTTCCAGAAGGCAGAATATTAACAGAGATCAAAACAAAAAAACAAAAAAAAAATTCTTGAATTGCAGATGATTCGAAGAGGTGGATGTCTGAAATTGAAATGCATGCAAATTATGGAAGAATCCAGAATATATCAAAATTGCATCGCATGACACCATCAGTTTCAAGAATAAAAGAAAAGGTCTCCAGAAAGAAAACAGCCATATAAGAAGACGGAATAATCTAAAAACCAAATTACGTGAGAATATTCATTAGAATCTAAAATCTTGATAAGTAGTTGCAGCAATTATTACGACGACTATGATATCCACATTTCTTGCACGGCAGAAGCTGAGAATAGCTTGTGTTTCATTATTTGGAGTGCTTTGTTTCACATGTCAAAATATTGAACTTCGACAGGAGTGTTCAAAAATATAAACATAATTTAAACATAAAATGGCACAATGTGTTCATGTTTAATTAACAGTCGGGATACCAGAACAAGGATCCATGATTTACATAGGCTAGTTTTCAAATCTAGCAAGAAGCAGCATGAACAAATACAGAATAGTACTAACAAAATCTCATAATTTATGCATTGTGAAGCTCTCCCTTGGTATCCATGGGACCAAAGTCATATGCCTCATAGATTCGATACAAAAGATTCAAAACAAAGGTTACCTGAACCTAAAATGACACGGGAGTTAACCCAAACTATAATGAAAATGGAAATATTATTGCCAAAATTTCAAATGTTGAAATGAAGACTCTTCAAAATAGGAAATAAACGACAACAAATACAAACAACACCCAAGGGCGATGGCGAATGAGATGGGAGCGGTTGGCCGGCAGGAAGATAAGGCAGGGGACAACAACGGGAAGGGAAGTAAGGGATGGCAGCAGAATTAGGCAGGCTGGAGATGAGGCTATGGCAGCAGTTTGGATCATGGGGAAGGAATTAAGGCAGCAGGTAAAGGAAGAAACCACCTCGGACAAGTTACAGCCAGAGTACCTTCTTGTCGTCGGATGCAATCCTAGAAGGGAAAAGAGAGACGTCAGGGGGGGCGAGGGAGGGGGGGTCGTATATGGGGAAGATGGTAGCAAGAAGGATAGACGAAGATACCACCTCCATAGCACATTCACGTCATTAGATATAACCCTATAAGAGAAAAGATGGACACAAGAGGCTGTCCAAATAAAAATCTCACAAAAACTAAACCCTAAAACAAAAAAGCAACATATTTATAATAAAATAGATAGGAGAATAGGGGGAAAGGGGGCATGGTACTTGCAAATAGCCAACCAACAGGTCTAGCCTCCCTGTTAGACCGACACCCTGATGAATCGGCTGGGTTAGCGGTCCCGAGTCAGTCTCCCACTATTGGGGAAACTTTGACCTCATTTGTCGAAGCTTTTATCTGCTCGTTATCAGTGATGGAGTTGTCATAAGAAGCATAGAGGAAGATACCACCTCGGACAAGTTACAGCTAGAGAGTCTTCTCGTCATCGGATATAGCCCTATAACGGAAAAGAGTGATGTTGGAAGTTGTCCAAACATAAATCTGACAAAAACTAAATCCTAAAATAATAAGCAACATATTTATAGTAAGATAAGTAGGAGAATGAGGTGAAAGAGGGAGTGGTTCCAGCCAACCAGTCCAGCCTCTCTGCTAGACTAGCACCCTGATGAATTGCTCAATTTATCATTTAAGCGTCGTGTCAATCTCCTGGGGTTGTGGGAGCTTCGAACTCATTCGTTGAAGCTTCAGTCTGCCTGTTGTCATTGATGAGTGATGGAGTTGTTGTCACTTCTCGGGATGAAGACTCCTCGACTATAGTCCAAAAAGCACCTAAATCCCATTGGCAACTAAACCGCCCCCCCACCCCCCAAAGCACCTGAGGATTTTCCTCCACTTGCGGGTCTACATCCACATTGATTTGCTTTCGTGGGAGTCCACTAAAAAACGAAGTTGTGTTAGTGTCTTGTATAGAATGTTGAGGGTAACCTGAGTAATCCTCCCAAAGTAATCCATATTCGGTTTAGCTTGAGCAGAATTGAGGGTAACCTGATCGTCCTCAAGCGGTGGTGGCCATGGTAGTGAGGTATCGATTGTGATATTATGAACTACTCTATGTCATAATTGTATTGTGTTTGAAGCTGGTGTCTCGGTCCTATCATCATCTATCGTAACCAAAACTGATTTCAACGATGTTGCTCTGTTGGCAAAGGCTTGTGTGATCTCTGGCTCCACTGAAGAAAGAAGGATGTTGCGCTTCCCCTCCTTGATAAAGGAGTAGATGTTTCTGAATCTGTCATGCTTAATCACGCGATTAAATTGTCATTCTCCCCAACAAAATGTGTCAGGCATCTATGGGGACCACATTGCACCACACCTGATCTTACAGCTGGCTTCCAATTAAGAACTTCACTAGGCTCCTCCAGTCAATGTTGATCGTGTTCTGCTTCTTCAGCCATGTCAGGAAATACGATTGAAAATGTATTTGAGTCATGAGGCTCAATTTCTTTACCATCTATGCAGATGTCACGATCTTATTGTTCCCTCCATCGATGATGAAACTGCATACCTTCACAATCACGGTGTAACAGGCGTAAAATATATTGTGACAAAGACACTCTGAATCAATCATATCCTTGTTCTATATGACCCATCGAATCATGAATGCCTCTCCTTCATCCTATGGAAGATGACAACTGACCCTATTCCTTAGTTGTCTCCTCGTCGTTAACCTCCTCCACGGTCGCCCTATTTGGTAAAAGACAAAACTTAGTTCGCCGGACAACTGGAGGCGATGTGTTGCATCAAAAGCATTTTAGGGCTAGAACTATAGTAGGTGTGCTACTCTTCTCGAGCTTCTCACTTCGGGTGGTTTCGTCCTTATTTGAACAAATTTTCTCAATTTTATGATGTGTGCTCCTGCTGGTGTCTCCAATTGGGAAAGGGGGTGCCCGGCAGATGGTGGTTGCATGATCTGTTTCTACTGTCTTTCCATCAGTAATGTTAAACTCTGGGCATCCAAATGACCATTAAGGCTGAAGCTGCACCACATTGATAATAGCAGGCTTCAGGCCCCCACATAATGGTCTATAGTTTGTTCCTCTGGCTTGATCAAATTACACTTCATCTACAATTAGTCAAACTGCACTGTGAACTCCTCCACTAATAAGTCTCTCTGTTACAGGTGGTGGAGTCTTAAAAACATATCCTGAGAGTAGTGAGGAATTAGGTAATTTCTCTACATCGTCTTACGCATATTCTCCCACTTAGTAGTCTTGTCATTGTCTTCTCTCTTCCTCTATCTCTGCAAGTTTTCTTGTCATAAGGAGATGCTCTTTCTCAATTTGATAGCTACAAACTTCACCCTTTTATCTTTTGGCACCTCTTTGTACTCAAAAATCCAATCAACTGATTGTAATCATTTGATAAAATCATATGGATCATTACTTCCATAGGACTCTGGTAGATCCAAATTTGTTTAGAAGTCCCCGTGCACTCCATATATGGGCTCCTCTCTTGATTTCCTCTGATTTGGATTCAAAAGCATTATGGCCTTTCATCTTCATCGTTGAAATCCTTCCTATAGAAAGGGTTCTCATCTCTTTCACCTCTTCAACTTTCTCTGTCATTGTCAAGGGTAAGTCTCCCCTGGGTTTCATCCTGAATCTCCGCAAGTCTCCACTAAAGTCGATGGATCTCTCGTTGCATCTCTTCTCAAGTAGGCTTCTGCATGTATCTTCTTGGTGACATGGCTAGTGTTTAGAGTTGGGAGTTGAAAGAGCGTGTAAAAATTAATTTAGGGTTGCGGACTTTGAAAATCGGTGAGAAATTAGGGTTAGGTTAAAGTTTGGTTATGATTTGGGAAAAGTAAAGAAAATTTTTGTTGAAGGGGTAAGGTGAATTCTAGGAAACACTAGGAAAGGACTAGAGTTAGGGTAGCTCTGATACCAAATGATACTGAAGTTAACCCAAACCATAATGGAAACAGAAATAATATCATAAAAATTTTGAAACGGGGGGAGGGAGGGGGGGCCTGCCTGGCAGATGGTGATTGCATGATCTATTTCTACTGTATTTCCATCGTGAATGCTAAGGTCTAGACATCCAAGTGACCATTAAGGTTGCAGCTGCACCACAATGCTAATAGCGGACTTCAGGCCCCCATAGCCAGCCAACCTGCTGCATTGGCACCCTACTGAACTGGCCGGTTCAGCTTGGAAGCCCTGCGAACGAAAGCTTTATGAAGTACTTCCCAATTTTGTTTATGATCTTTTTAGTACCTTGACATATAATCAAAATATTTTTGGTATATGAACTATAGGTTATTTTCTTTTTTGATGAATACCTCATTGTTCGACTTATGCAGTGGACTCGTGGCGACTAAGGTCTGTGATGGTGGTGGTGACAAGCTAGTAATCGGTGGCAGCAGTAAGGCAGCAATCATTTGCAATGGCATCAAATCTAATAAGTAAATAAACAGCACAAGTCTAGGTGCTAAAGCTCATATTGTACCATTTTTTATGCGAGAAGTGGTACATTTGTTGCAAATAAAACTTAACAACTTCAGCATAAAAATGTCAAAGTTTATTAATTCAATATCTTCAAAGTGCCATTTTTTTCTCTTTTTGTGATCATCTTCTTTATCAAATCGTCATGATAAGCTTTATCCCAATTATTTAGGTTCAGCTTTATGAATGCTACTCCATTCTATCCAGTTGAACTTTATATGTAGGTTCAGCTTTATGAATGATACTACATTCTATCCAGTTGACTGTTATATGTAGGTTCAGCTTAATGAATCCCCCATTCTTTCTTATTGACTGCTAAAAGAAATGATAATTCCTTTTGCGCAACTACTAGCTATGCTACTTTTGGTCTATTACTTTTTTTATTAATCCTCTTACATAAATTCCACCTACCCACTCTATCGATGCATCTTCTGCCATATGCTAATATTATACCCAAAACAAGTAAGGGTTCATCCACCATTTCAGCTTCAGTTGTCTTTAGAAAGACTTTCAAATTGTTAGCTGTAGATTTTGTAAGCAGGTATGGATCTGATGCCACTAACCCTCACCCGCCTTCTTTGTTAACTTAACACTTATAAAACGTTACTTCAACTTTCAAACCAATATGCATATTTTAAGAGATGGTCAAATATGTACTTTTTAGACATTCTTTAGGTTCAAAACGAAATGCTGCTGATACATATTCTTTCTAGAACAAGAGGTGCCCAAAACCACTATTGTTGCCGCGATACTAAGCCAACGGCTGCTCAACAAACTAAATTTTAAATCAAGAATGAAATTAAGTTTCGATTTTGCTCGTGTTAACAATGATCCTCAGCAGTGATATCCTAGACCTAACCAAAATGTGATGAGAAGGCAGGGTTTGCTAGGACATAACTCATAAAAAAAGGACAATTACAAACACAGCACCCGAAACATTGTTATTTACAAATATATCCAACCTATTTTTCATTTTTATCATACTCTCAATGATTTAATCGTGAAAAGCATAAATACATCGGTTCGGCAATTGAAAAATAGCACCCGAGTGCTAAATTTTGTAAATAGTAATGTTTTGGATGCTATGTCTGTTATTATCCCAAAAAAAATGACAAAACCCAATTGTTGTGAAAATTTTGAAAAAGTTGACAATCATGTTGCATGTAAGTGACGTGTCACAACATAATCTAATTAGGGAAAAAATGGGCAAGATTTTACTAAGTCTAAAACTATAACTAGATTTGCTATGGAGAATTTAAACTTTGAATGGACATAGCAACTAGCGGAAGAATTAATACTGTCCTTTTGCAAGAAACTAGAATGAAAAGGGGAAAATTTTTAGATACAATGGGGAAGATTATAAGTTTATGAATGTTAGAAAGGTTAAAAACACCTGAGGAACAAAATAATAATTATTGGGTCGACTTATGGATATACAAATTCTAGTAAGATGATTACGAGAAGTTCAATGGTGAATATAAAGTGAGATAAATATATAAAAGAGAGGCAATACTTGATTTTGTGTTATCATATGAATTGCAATAGGGAATTTATACCTAAAAAAAAGAGATGAGTACTTAATTACTTTTGAAAGTAAGGCTATCAAATAATAAAGGGGGTTATTTTTACATTGAAAAAAATGGTAGCAAAAATCATAGTACTTCTAGGAGAAATTTGACCATAAAGAATAGACTAGCAATAATAAATACAAATCTTAAGACTAATAAAACTATTATAAGAAGTATTTGCTCTAATGAAAATATAATAGAAGAGGAAACGTAAGAAGTTACTAATCTTTTAAGATAAATTTATAAGAATGAAAAAAATTGAATTCTTTAACAAACTTGATTTGGGATAAGATGCCCAAATACATATAGAAGATCATTATAGAAGTTTCTGAGAAGTCCAGAAATATATCATATTATCATATATTGGAAACGAGATAAGATGGAGTAAAGAAGAGCGAAGGGTTATTAAGAAAGAGAAATGTACTTGAAGAGTGATGAAATATAACTACTATTAATGCTTATAATAATAATGAAAAAACTACAAATTTTGCAAAGAAAATAATGAGCAAAACAAATGCTGCAACTTTTGATGGTGGGAGGAGAAAACAAGAGATATAACATAGCTAATGCAATAGAAGAAAAGGTCCAAATATTCGATCAAGATAGATGAAATAAAAAGGAAGATATGAAGATCATATAATTAATAATAAGGATACTAACATAGGATGAAAATAGTATTATTAGCAACTATTAAATAAAAGTTCTAAAAGATAAAGTATTTTATAAGAGACATAACGAATACAATAATAAGTTATTCTACATAGTAGTATAAAAAAATGACATCGCTTTAACTCAGATGAATATGCATAAATTTAAAAATTTAGGTCTAGATAAGTACTCATTCAAATTTGTAGAAAGAGGTAATATTGCAATTGTTTGGTTAAAAAATTGTTTCAATGAAAGTTTAAAAAGTGAAAAGATTAAAAATGATTGAAGAGATATTTTGACACCAGTATTTAAGAAAAAAGAATATGCACAAGATTATAGTAATTATAATGAAATGAAAATTATAAATTATAAAGAAAATTTGAAAAGAAATGAAACATAGAATTTAAAATTATATCAGCGTCAAAGAAGCAAGTTGATTTCATGATAAAAAAATAATTATGAAAGCAAAGTTTGTGTTAAAACAATTAATGAAAAAATATAGAAAGCAAACAAATTATCTTCATATGTTTTATCAATCTTGAAAAGGAATATGATCAAATATCATGAGAATTAATTTGGTGTGCATTAAAAAGCAGATAAGAGTAACAAAAACAGATCTGAGTGACAAAAGAACGCTAAAGTTATTGAAGATATCCGTGATGAAGCATTGATTAGTATAATAAGTAGATGTGGAGGGGCAAAATATGTTCAATTCCAATAGAACTACATCAAGCAATAGCATTAAGTCCAAATCTTTTAAAATGATTATGAAGAAGGATACTCAAATAAGGTTCACTGGCATATGCTTTTGCAAGTTTTATGATTTTAATCAGTCAAATAGTTTTTAAATAAAGTGAACAATTAAAAAAATAGGGAAATGTTTAGAAGGTAGGCTTTGATATTTATAAAACAAAGACTAAATATATAATATATAATTATAGCTAGTCAGATATTAACAATTATCAATCAATGTTATTAGAAGATAAATTGATACTTAGATTTAATTGTCTTAGAAATAGCATATCGATGAATAGAAATACAACGTCTATATTTAAGATTGAGTGGTTAAAATAGAAAAGTGCATCCACAATGCAATAAAATAACTTCATGGAGGCTTCAAATGTAAATTTTATCAAAAGATAATTAGCCAAGCTATGTTAAATAGATTTAGAGCGTTAGGCAGTAAATCAATCAAAGACAGTCAAGCTGGGCTAAAAAAATGAAAATATTAAAATAGATGTATAGAAAAACTGTGAAGAATAAACAAAAAAAGATTTCATTAAAGGAACAGTGGTAGTGGTACATGTTAAAGATATGTTAGCTGAAAATAGAATCGAGTGGGTTAGAACCTACAACAAAAATGGAAGTACACATGCTAAAAAAGTAGATAAGATTAGTGTTAAAATTAGGAAGGGGAAGGAAAAACTTAAGGTAACGTGCATATACGTTGTTCAAAAAATATTACAAATAATAAGTTTAGCATTTCATGTAGCACTTTATGGGAATGTATGCAAATGAGAAGCCATAAAGCTAGCCAAAATAGTTCAAATGGGGCTGATAGATTGTCATATGCAACACCAAAGGTTTTTAAACACAACAAGCACATGAAAGTGTAACAATATATATATATATATATAATATATATATATATATATAAGATTCGGTTAAGGCATCTCCAGTAGAACGCTGCACTTAATGGTTACTGTTAATAGTGGAGCCGGCTAGCAGCTTCAATGGTAGGTACCAACATGTGGCCCGATGTGGGATGGCATACTTCCAACAAATAATGACTGTCATATCAAAAGTGGTATGCGTTTTCGAAAGGACCAACAATCAAGGTTGCCAAATAGACCCGGGCATTGGACAGGCCAGGCTTGGTGTGTGTCGGGCTTATTCGGGCTTTGATCAGTCAAAGTGAGCTTGGGTCGGCCATGAGCCCGGTTTCCATTTACAATTTCATAGCCAATCCCACACATCGAATGGGTCGGGCTGGCTGGCTGGCAGCCTGCAGGCCTTAAGAGCAAAATAAACTTTTTATATACTACATATTATCATTTCGATACTTTGGCGGCAATTTGAAAAAAAAAAAAAACAGGCAAGTGCTAATTTTGTATATAACATTGTTTTTTAGTGCAAAAGTGCCAATAGCTAGTTATTAGGATTTGTAGAAATGTGCTTTATAACTTAAAAATGTTTTGTTATATTGCCAATAGGTTCAGCCCAGTGCAACCATTTTATAGATATATTATTCTTCTATACAGTTCCCTTAGTTTTACCAATAACAGTCATTAAATTTATAGGATCCTTGTAGGCTTCAAGTTAGAGATGCAATGGAACTATGCACAATTGCAGGTGTCAAGGTAATAGGTCAAATACTATGGTATCTTAATCTATACTGAAATTTTCAAAATTGGCTCGACTAATAGCGTTTTGATATTCTTTATAACAGCAGAGGAAAGGTTCTTCTGATATATTGTTTGCCGACTGCATAGATTTGGTATTGTTTTACATAAAAAGAATGTGTTAGGGATAAAATTGGATATTGCTTAACAAATGACCCAACAATAGAAAGGAAAAGAAAATTAAATATGATGAAACGTAGTAATAAAGCTAGTCTTACTGGATTTATTAAATATATTTTTTTAAAATTCATCAAAAGTATCAAAAAGTAATAAAAAAATAATTAATCTCCTGGAAAGCTTGAAATCGTGAACAATACCTATGAGACCTAGCTATTGGGCGGGTCAGACTTGGCACGGGCTAGGCCTACTCGAGCTTTGACTAAGTCAAAACGGGCTCGAACCGGACCGAGCCTGCTAACTTTCTTTTTTTCATAACCATGCCCGTTTTTTATGTGGGCTTATGGCGAGCCCGTCGAGCCACCAGTCCAATGTCACGGTCTGATGCCGAAGTATTTATATGCATGCTTGATTTGCTTGTCTTACATCGAAATTGATGGTTAAGTGAATGTAATTGTACGTGGAGACTGGAATTCTTCGTGAAACCAACTTGATTAAATTGTAGGAAACTATATGTTGGCATGCACTCACAAAACAGATAAGTAAAACTGATGAAGAATGGAAGAAATCTACCTTTGCAACATTCAAATCTAAAGAGCTACCAGTGGACAATGGAATGGTCAACTTTCCATCATGTGACTTCAAGCTGCCTGCATATGAACCTCCAAACCACTTTGCCTGCAAAAAAAAGGTAAAAAAAGGAAAAAATGAGCACATTTTTTAAAAGGCGATTGAATATTCATCAAACAAACAGTCCTACATTGAAAAAAATGAAAATTAAAACAAGAAAGAAAGTTATAAACCTAATAAAGACGAAATTTAACTCACAAGTTTGACTAGCTCTTCATCAACACAAGAAAAATCATCTTCAGCGCATGCATTTTCATCGACATGAAAAACATAAACATCATCCTCTCCTGCATGGGATTAGGCAGCTTGCTGATTTTAGATTTGCAAATTAACAGCTGATGTTCCAAAAAACTTAAAAACAACAAAAAATTCCAAACCTGGAACATAAATTTTAGCTTTTTTGGATTCAAAAACCATACTGCTAAAGATGTTGCCCACCTTGAAATCAGAGTTCTGGGTAGAAAAAATAAGACCTGCAGGCAAATAAAATAACTTCAAATGCAATCAATCAATGAAAAAAGCTCTTTTTTTGAATTGTAGGTACTTACCATCGATTCCTCCAACTTCTAGTAGAAAAACAGTATCCGGCCTCTCAAATGGATTTGGGAGAAGTATTTCATTTAACTATAATAAATAACACCAGCACAATGGAGTTTGGAAGATACAGGAGAGTTAACTTAATCATTGCATCTAACCAGATAATGATCATAAAACAAACCTTAGAAGATGATTCAGCCGAAAGTGAAGGTGGTGGCAAACCAAGTAAGACATATATAGATGCAGTAATGTCATCCAATAACATAGAATTTGTCTGTAATGTAAGAATGATTAAACTGACAAAGTTAATACACATAGAAAAATATCAAATGTAAAAAGTATATGACATGCTTGAACATTATAAGACAACCATGACCTATGGATGCCAATAATCTGGCATGTTTAAGCCAAAAGCAGAGTAAAAGTATAGGAATCCAAAATAATTTTTTTCTTTTTTTATCCTGTATGAGTCTCGTATTATTCTATTTATATGCACTTAAAAGCCTGAATGAGTGACTCTCTGATAAAGCTTTAAAAAAATAATGAAGCCCAATTACAATTGTGTGATTGGCGGAGTCATTGCAGCCTTGGGTAAACAGTAGCCTCCAAAAGAAGAAGGATGCAGAAGATTAAAAAACCAGAATCAACACTCAGGAAAGAAAGCAGCCTCAAAAATAAAGGCAAGAAAAAAGTTGAAGCAGATTAAATGACAAGAATTTATATTTAGGAAAGAAAAATTCTTTGTATTTTTAAGAACCCTACCAAACCAGACATTACTCTAAGGAGAATGATGGAATTTAAAGAAAGAACAAACATGATGTAAAGTAATGCATTCTAATTCATAATATGCATCTGCCACACAAAATTAGCATTATGATACAATGAAAGTTTAAGAAAATTGTCATTTGAATCCTGGAGCACTCGACTAACTTCTCTAAGCTATATCTGTCAAAGTGCTATAAAGAGAAAGAGATATTAAAAGGAAAAAAAATATATATCAAAAACAACTATGCACAGCCCAAATATATGGTTCTATTTCCATTTAAACCACATAACATATTTGGTGGGTTCAAGTGAATCAAATCAAATGGTGGACCTAAAACAAGTCTTAAAATTAAATGAATATTGAACAGTTTCGAACCAAGCTTCACAATTTTCCAATCAGGGTCATCCAAAGACACCAAGCACTAAGTTGCCCAGAGGGAACTCATCTCAGCCGTACAAATCCCTTAGTTTTCAAGTGCCAAACTCGACCAATGAGCACCTAGAAGTTGTATCCATCAAGAACTCGACCAATAAACATACAGAACTCGCCCATAGTACACCTCAAAGGATTCATCCTTAACCTCCATTAAAAAGTACAAGTCCAAGGTACTCGCAATAGGGACAATAATAACTTGGTCGCCACACAGCCGACTATAGCGCAAGCCCAACTACCCTGATGGTGATCCAGGTCTTATGTAGCCCATCTTGTGGCATCAACATAAATCACAAGCACCATAGTGCCCTTCACTTTCTTTCCCATTGAGCAAGCATCTCTAAATTCAATTACTTTTTTTCTATAATCTTCTTTTCCGTCTCTCATATCTTAGGTTCTAGTTGCCTCGAGTAGGATTCAACTTACTTTCAACCAAATAATTTTGAATATATTAAAATTAAATCAACGGAGTAAAGCTTAAGAAACAATAATACGAACTTCAAAGAGAAGAAAACAGAACAGTCGCCACAAAAGCTGCAAGTGTTAATACACAACAATACTACCATAAGCCCAGAACTGAGTTAGTTTTGGAAATTCCTCTTTTATAACTTCAGACCGAAGATCAGGTTGAGCCCAAATCTACCGTACAAATTCAGTACAATTGAAGAGTAAACCAACTCTAACTTTAATTCAAAAAACAAAACAGCATACTGGAGATAACAAAGATGCAAATACCTCGCCTGTGATTCCCGGTGACCGGTGACGGACGTATGAGTGGGAAGGTGAATCAAAAATGGTGACCGAGCGACTACTGCTCTCCGCCTGAAGTGAGAATCAGAAAACAAGCATTTAATAATAATAATAATTCTGCTTAGTTTGCCGGGTCGGGATCGAAATGGTACAAACCCTATCTCCCAAAGCACTGAGCCCTGCAAAAATCAGCAGAGCTATCTTAACCAAGACGCGGAGATCCATGTCGGAAGAGATTGGGGGAAGCAACAACCACAGGCTAAACACGAATCCAAGCAACCGACGTTAAAATACTATCTCAGAAGTTCGGCTGAGCGGAACTTTGGAGGTTGTAAGCTCGTGCTGATCGTGAGTAATGGCATCCACAAAATCACTGGGGCGATTTACATAAATACCACATAAGTTTTCTTTATTTACATAATTTAAAATTCAGTATTTATATATATATATATATATATATATATATATATTCATTCAATAAATAGATGAAAAGATTGTATTTCAAATCATTAATATCACATCAAAAATATAATTAATATTAAAAAATCTAAAATAAAATCTACTGTTTTGTGTATAGATTTTGATTGTTATTATGACACTACATATAATCAAAATCTATACACAAAACAGTAAATTTTATTTTAGATTTTTTAATACTAATTATATTTTTTATGTGATATTAATGATTTGA
>NW_018164444.1:72562311-72564706 GCF_001263595.1 Phalaenopsis equestris | reverse complement strand
ATTTTTGTTTTTTATTTTTAATACTTATAAAAAAAATTTACACAAATTCTTAAAATATTAAATCAACAAATCTCATTAAGGAATCAGTTATAAGAAACAAGTTATAATAGAAATCACAATTAATATTATTTATTCAATAAGCCAAAATTACATATTATTATATAAATTACTTGATATCTTTTTCACTTGTTTTAAGGATAAATATGCATATTGTTAAACTAATGAAAACAAAATTAATCAAATTTTTTTGTTAGTCTAAGATCAAAATGAAATAACCAAACTAAATTTTGTCTTAGACTAAATTGCTTTAAAATTTAATTTCATTGGTTCAATTAATTAAATTTAATAATGATAAATGATTGAATAGGTTAATTTGGAAGTAAATTATGCAGACTGACCACGCCTTATTAGTTTTTCTGTTTTAGTGGTTTGGTTGCATGTCTTTATATGTTCCTTTAATGAATAAGAGGGTGGGGCTCTCTCTCTCTCTCCCTCTCTCTCTCTCTCTCTCTTTCTCTCTTTGTATGTGTGTGCTCGTGTGTTAAAACTCCAAGGATACTTAAAAGCTGAATTTAATGAGGATTTATGGAAGATCCAACATAAATACAATTGAATTATTTAAAATGCCAAAATAGCTCTATATATTTCTAAATCTCATTGACATTGATTTAGAGTTCCAAGATTGTATGTAAGGATCGGTAAAGGGATTGAGGTATTATTACATGATGGAAAAGAAGGAAAAATCTAGAGAGAAAAGAAAGCTGGTTGAAAGAGAAAAAAAAGGATTGTTCTGATTATCTCTATGGGTAAACAAAATGAGTGGCAAGGTCGACAACTAGGTAAACCATGTAGATACATAGGAATGTTTTGTTATCTATTATTTACAAGATACAACTTTACCATTTGAAGGAAAAATATTACAACATCTGAATAAGAGAAAATAAATAATATAATATCCAAATAATGCAATCAAAATATCTAATGCTTTAAACCAAATTCTAAACCACATACTTATATTAAGACAAATTAAGTCTCAACTATAATTATACTGATTCCTTTTAGGACGTAGGATCTTGCATCGTTCGTGAGTAAATACAGCTCGATAAAAAATTTTTGTATCGTAGAGAGAAGTGATGAGAGAGAGTGAGATGAATGAAAATCTTTTGAGGGAACTTTAGAAAATATATTAATTTTTGATATCAGGTAGGATGAATGGTAGCGACTCCTTAGAGATCTCTTGATATACGAAATTTTAGAGGAGATAGAAGATGATCTTCAGAGAGGGAGGAAATGAGGAGGATTCTAGGAAAAAAGGAAAGAAGCTCCCTTGTCGAATCGAAAGGCTGAAATCCAACGCTGTTAATGTACAAGAGGATTCACTTTAATTTTTAGAAGTTAACACATAAGGGTTGTTGTAGGTGTTGAGATAGTGTATTAACCACAAAGTTTATGTCCAACCTTAAGAGTGTTAAGTATTGTAGATAGTCGACAAGGTGACGATATTGAAGCAGGTTGGCGAAGAATTGCTACAGTTTAGTTTGGAGAGATTGTGATAATTCCATTGGATTTGGTGTGGTTTTGCAATCTTCCATCCCTACCTTTTGAAGTATCATGGAAGCATAGTGAGTTTGACCAAGGAAAAGGCCAGTTGAAGTGCGGTTTACGCTGATGTCGAGGAATGTAGAAATGGAGCCCAACTTTTTCATTAGAAATTTAACTTGAAGTGCCTCAAGAAGGCTGTTGATGGTACTTGTGTTGTTTTGTCACCAAAATGTCATAGATAGATAAAGATAGTTTAATGCTCATAAATGAAACGTGATGGGTCAGCTTGACTTTTGCAGAATCCCACATGAATTAATTTGCTAGTGAACTTGGTGAACCATTAGCGATGAGATTGCTTGAGACCATAAATTGCTTTCTTTAGTTGACACACATTATTTTTTTTATTTTTGTCAACATAACCAGACGTTTGATGCATGTGCACTCTTTTCTAAAGTTTTTTGTGAAGGAATGCATTAGTGGACGTTAACATCACTTTTTGATGCGTATGTGTGAGATGTTCACATGAGCACAACAGAGTCATGCTTCATGCTTACGTTTTTCCCCATAACAACAAATATTCGTTATCACCTTCCAATGTGTGTTGAGAGGCACACAATCGGGGTTATTTTTTTAAACTTTGGCTTTCACTTAAGTAAATGCATATCGATATTTGGTCAGTCATACAAATTTGATTAGACCAATGGATCTCATTCATCATGTCACATGCGAATCAAACTTATATTAGTTTAATTGTCGAAGAATTTAACCCAACACATTCGAAAAGTTAATTTTACTTATGAAGAATATCCATATTATTATGGATTCGTGCACGAGCCAGTAAAGAGCAATTGAG
>NW_018164444.1:72548054-72562235 GCF_001263595.1 Phalaenopsis equestris | reverse complement strand
TATATATATATAAAGGATAAATTCATTCACAGCCCAAAAAAAAAAAAAGGGAAGGAGAGAATATTGTGTGCGGATCAGTTGGGCAATATTTTTTCTCATGGGCCGGATCCCCGCGCCGGCGGCCTCCCCCACTCCGGCACCACCCACATTAGGCCGACCGCACAGTCCTCTTCTCGGCCCGAGATCGCGTGCCGCTCTCCCAAGCTTCGGCTGGCGCTCCATCCGGCGCTTCGGCGGCCTGCCCGGCGGCGGTCCACCGGCAGCCTCCTTTCGTCACCTCGGCGAGCCCAAACAGCCGCCGTTCTCCCACGTTAGCGCTATATTGTGATGACCTAGCGCTGGATCCCTCATACAAAGGCCGAAACTCCCATCTATCTTCTCCTTCGGCACTGCTCCTACCCGAAATCTTGGAGTGAGGTAAATGTAGGTAAAATGCTGCTCCAAATCTATTGCAAAATGCAAGGATTTCGTTTCATAGATGCAAGCAAGTTGGATCTTTTGTGATTTGCAAGCATAAAAGTGAAAATCTTTTGTGATTTGTAAACAAGTGTGGATCTTTTGTTATTTGAAGCACTTGGAAAAATGCTAATGATTTATTGTGATTTTTTCTATTATTGGGGAACAATGTAGATGAGCTCGTTGCATCTAGGGCAGTAAACGAGCCGAGCTTGAGGTAGCTCAGGCTGGGCTCGTGTTGGGCTCGTTTGAAATAGCTCGTGTTGTTCGAAATCGGCTCGTGTTCGAAATTGACTCGGGAACAGTGTATTCGTGTTTGGCTCGAAATTGGCTCGTTAAAATTAAATTGAGAAAAATAGATGTCAAGTGTGAGATTCAAATCTGTACAAAATATAAACAAAAGAATATACTAACCACATTGTCACATGAGGTGTTATGATTTAAACATAGACATAAATATAAATAATATATTATTATATAAATAATATATGTAATATATTGTTATATAAAAAAGTTATATAAATTTTTTTTTTGAGCCATTTTGAGCCAAACACGAGCGAACAAACTGTTGTTCGTGTTCGGCTCGTTTTTCTTCGTGTTCGGCTCCTTTACTTAACGAAAGAGCCGAACACGAGCTACTTAACGAGCCGAACACGAGCTGTTCGTGAACAACGAGCTGTTCGTGAACAACGTGTGAGTTGCGTCGAATCCTCATGCAAGAGCTTCGAGATGCCTTGCGGGATAAATTCTGGCATCCTTCGATTTGAGCAACTCCAAAGGTATGTATCAGTCATCTTGCATTCGATAATCATTTATCGAAGATACATGCTCAATCTCCGCATTGGCGAGATTCTGAGAAAACCCCTTGCATTTTCTTTCTTAGTCAGCCATAAAATTAGATTTTTCCAGATGTTGTGGGCATGGTCGCTCACACTAGGCGAGTCTGTTGGTTAATCGGTATTGCTCGACTCAATCGACAGTTATCAGACAGTCTGATAGGCCGAGCGATACCGGTCCGACCGGCCATACACCTATTGATTTGTGGCGTCGTCGCGGGTTTGGTTGCCCACACTAGGCAAGTTGGTGGCTGACACTAGTCGGCGCGGTCATACGCCTATTGATTGACCATTTATTTCATAGAAGAAACTTTAGGTTAGGAAGCACATTTGTGGCCAAATCCCTAGCGAAGCCAATGGTGTCTCCTTGTATACTTTAGCCCCAACATGAGCAGGTTAGAATCCCAATTTCCCACGGCTGTAGCGGTATCCTATATTCTGTGGAGGGATTGAAATATTTCACTTGCAAAACGGAAAAAAAATTGTTGCTAGTTCATTTTGCAAGAGACGAATAACTGTTCATTCGAGCAAACACGAGGGAAAATTCCCCGCTCCTGCTCTCTACAGTTGGAGGCGGTTATGCCACATATCAAAACGTGAAAACCCCACCCTTGGTACCTATGCAAGTCTGATAAGATAAGTTTGACGTGTCGTCGAAGTATTTTGGGTTGCATTGCTTGCATGCTCATCTGTAACATTTTGTGTATTTAATGTTGATTGCGTGATCACTTTCGGTTCGATTGACGCCGTTTGATCGGCCGTCTCAACATGATCGAACGATTACATTAGGTTGGATCGGCCGCTCGAGTCCAATCACCCTATATGTTGGGTTCAATCGACCGCTTCAGTCCGATCACCCAATCACTTCGGTTCGATCACCCGCCCCGACATGATTGATCGATTGAGTTGATCGCCTGCTCCTACCCGATCACTCCATTTGCTGGGTTCAATCCACTGCTCCAGTTCGATCGCCCGATCATTTCAGTTCAATAGAGCGCCCCGACACGATTGATTGATCACTTGGAATTTGATCGGTCGCTTCGATCCGATCACCCTATCTTTTGGGTTCGATCGACTGCTCTGATTTGATCACCTAATCACTTCGGTTCGATCTACCGCTATGACACGATCAACCGCTCGATCCAATCACCTAATCGCTTCGGTCTGATCACTTTGTGTTTGATCGACCGCTCCTATCCGATATCTTTTGGTTTCGACCACATCGATCAACCAATAATCACTTCGGTTCGATCGATCGCTATAAATCGATCAACCGATCACTTTGGGTTTGATCAACCGCTCCTGTCCATTATCTTTTGGTTTCGACCACGTCGATCAACCACTTTGGGTTTGATTGACACCCTGATTCGATCACCTACTCTTTTGGGTCCGATCGATCATCCCATATTGATCGACTCACTTTTTGATTCGCAAGCCTCCATGACTTCATCAACTGATTACTTGCATGTTTGTATACTTTCGTGTGTGTTGCATGTTTTCTTGGCATGTGCGAAAATCTTTTTGACCTGATGTCTATAATTTATTTCATTACATGTAAAATATTTTTGACTTGTTTGCTTTGCATGCGACATGTTTGAATGTCTTTTTGAACATTCATGCTTGTGGTGTCTCTTTGAGCACCAACACTTGTAAGCGCATTCTCCACATACGATGTTGTTTGTAAGGGGACAAACACTTGCACGCATTAGGAGTTAGCTGACATGTATAGCCACATGTCTCCTTCCCCACAACATCGCTCACGGTGTCGTGGGACATTTCACATTGTGTTGAATATGAGTTATGCTTCCCAGGCGATGAACTCGTACGAGACAAAATATGTGTCCACCTATGTATGTAATTTCCACTCGTATAAATCACATGACTTAGTATGTTTGACATTTTGCATCTTTGCATGTTTGTCATTTTAGTGTCATTCGCATGTCATATGTGATATTTCTCATATGTTTGTTGCATTTCTGTATGCTTAACTTATCTCATTTGTCTTGTTGCATATCTTACATGTTTGCATGTGTGCTCGGTGAGTGTCTCTCAATGTATAAATCATCATTATAGGTATCGCTTCACTTGATGCAAACTCATTCGTATTCGGTGTCTGCGGGAAGGTGTAATTCCTTTTCATTGGTAGTTTTTTTTACCGATACATTCCGTTTGTGTATCATGTTGCATGTAGACATCCTTGTATTCATTTGCATGATGCGTGCTTCAGCTTTGGCGCCCTTTGTGATGATTTTGTGCTCAGTTGAATAATCACAATGTTGGCCTTTTGCATATTTATTTGTTTGCTCATTCACTTTGATGCTAGTCCTACCAGTTAGGAGAGCGACCACTTGTTGGTCATGATACTCAAACAAGCATTGACCGCAAGGATATATTGATAAGCAATGCGAGTTTCTGTACGATAAACTGTATGACTGTGCTAGAGATCCAAAGGCTCTAAAGTACGTCACATGCATCACATACCTGCATTTTATGGTCCGCTATTTTAAAATATAAAAAATAGATATTTTTGTACTATAAATATTATCCAAAATACTCTAAGATTTATATATTTTAGGCTTTATATGAAACAATTTCTTATAAATGTCACCAATTTCTCGTGATGTATTTTAGATCCCTTGGATCTTAGGACGGGGTCGGTGTCGCGACCCTGTCAAAGTCATACGGTAACTGGAGACTTTACTCTGAGCACTTAGATGCTGGTTATGACACTTTTTGTTAGGTGGCGTGCTAGGCTAGGACTTGCATGCTAGTTAGTATTTTCGATGCATCTGACTATAGTTCTCTGTTGGTTTGTTTGTTCTAGCCAAGTGTCACTTTTGTGCTTCTGGCGTGCTTGTGTGCTGATTTTTTATTTGCATGATAGTATAATAGGTCGGTTTTCTACAGGAAGCAATGTCATATGTATGCACACACACAAATATAATAAAAATAGGGAGCATGTGATGATTTACATTCTAACTTTTGGTTGCTGGTGCTACTTAACTCTACCCCTAGACATGTCACAAACACGGTACCTTTCTGTGCTAACATTTTTTCATTTAGGTCGAGTCATTTTATTTTTATTTGTATTTTTTAAATTCCCTGGAAGAGTTCTGTAGAGAAAATAAGATACAAGCACGAATTCCGAGGCATTTTGGCGCGAGAACCAGGTGGCTGGAGTTTAGGAGCAGCAGCTTGTGTCCCGTAATTTAATTTCACATTTGATATTGATGTATAAAATTAGAACCAAACATGTATATGCAGAGTCCGATCACTCTTTTTATTATTTGGGATATGTTGTCGATTCAGCGACACCAATCTTTTCTTATTATTTTGATTTGGCTTGTTTTATTGTTTTCTATTACATATTTGCATGCTTAAAATGAATTTCATTGTTTCTTTCTATGATTTGTTTGAGAATCATGAATACAATATAAGTTATTTAGGATTTAAAATTATAAATTTGCTACAAAATTCTAATAAAATTTCAGGATTAAAATATTCAGAGCTTTTAAATTCGCACTTTTATTTTTCTGCTTGGCCGTCGAGCCCGACTTTAAATGAGTTACATGCTTGATTATCACTCAAATCATAATTAATAGTGTATCCACGCTTAAAATTATGGTAGATAACTGCATCATATTTGCATGTCCTGAAGAAAAGCCTCTGCGCTTCTTCAACCTGACTTGCTCAACATAAATTTCTATTTAGGTGGTTGTCTTGTGCATTTAAGGTCTTAGAAGGCTCCCGATCAAGATAGGTGCAAGTCCTTTCGTGGAGAGTGCTTCAATTTTGTAGTTAGACCTTTTCTTTCCTTTATTTCCAATGACATCTACGCTACTTCGGCGGGTATAAGTCTCATCTCTTGGAGCTTCACCGTATAGTTATAGGATAGAGTTTCCTTAATTTGACCTTAGGTATACCGAAGTTCCTGTGGCCGACATGAATTGCTGATCGGGGATCTTTGGATGTGTTTGGTCGACTACTTTCTCGATCAGGTAGACTCAGTGTCCTAATAGCTTGGGATGACGGGTCCGTGACACCCCAACCCAACTACTTCTACTTTTTAGGATAACTCAACCCTTCATCTTACTGAGCCCCTTTGAGCCCTGTCGGTCTTTTAACTTCTTTGATATCATCTTGGTGACCCGATTACGATGAATTGCCCCCCATTTGGGATGTGATGATTCACCCTCTAATCTTATGAACCGATGAGTTATGACGTATAGGGATATCACCGTCGAGATGATTTTGATTATTTTGTAGATTTTCATGTCTACGAGTCGCAATCCTTTTGGGATGTGATAGAATTTTTCTCTTCCCTATGACTTAGCGAGAGCTTTGAAACATCGATGTATTCCGATACAAAATAACTATCATGACCTATTCTTCAGGTTCATAATAATATAAACGAAATTTCTTTTATCGAGGGTATTTTGTAATTAACCAGCGGGATATATTCCTCTGGAGACTCTTGACCCAAGAAAAAAAAATATTCTTTTTGGTTTTCTGGTTACTAGTGGTTTATACATGGATTCTCTTCGTGGATGTTATGTTTGTACTTTGATTTGATCATGTTCGGACGTATATTCTTGACCCATCACATGGAGATTACCCTTATATCAACATTTCGTCTGTTTATTTTTATTTGTTTGCTTATTCATTGTCGTATATCATTTTTTCGATTCTTCTCATTTTTGAATATTTGCTATGATTCGGGAGTGAGATTTTTTTGAATAACCAAATTATATAACGACATATAAATAGACAAGCTGACGATTCAGTGTCTTGAAAAAAATCAGAGAAAACAATGACATCCAGTTGGAAGATGGGCCAGGTTCGATTAATTCAAATTTTCAAAAGAGTTCGAATGGCTGTGTTTAGCCACGGGACTGAATGTCTTGCTGTAGTGCAAGCCAAATTCTTGTTTGTATTCTTGAGAGACTAACGCACTTTGTATTTAGAAATTGTTTCATCAGATTGGTGCTTTATTTTATAGGTCCACTTGCTGCGCAAGATGGATTGATTAGATGGGGGAGGCACGAAAATCCATGTGTTTTGTTTTTGGAGAGCATCAAGCTCGGATGCATTATTGCTTCGTCGTCTGCCTTTGTAGCTGGAACGACCCCTTCCTCGCTGCAAGGAGAGAGCAAGGTGTTGATCAGTTGCTGGAATTTTGTCGGGATTGCCGCTAGCGAGATTAATTTCCTCGCTATAGAGCAAGGAATATTGATTCTCGAGGCTTATAGGAGTGATGGAGGTTCTAATTGCTGCCTTGAAGGATTGTTAAGCTGCAGGTAATCCTTTGACAATGTATCAATTGACGATCTAGCTGCTGCGATTGTGTCAACTAGTATCTTGATTTGAGTATGATACTGTGTCATTGTTTGATTGCCCATGACTACATTGTGAAGCTCGTCTTTAAGCTAGATTGCTCGGGATCTGTTTGTGCCTTGAAGACGTTGTCAAGTGCTTTCCAAATTTCATTGCAGCTGTAGGTTGATAATATAAGGCAACACAGTTGGAGAGATGGTGCATAGTATTGCGGCGGCCAGATTTTGGTCAATGAGATTCCATGTGCTGTAATTTGGCTTGACAGAGAAATTACCAGTGCTATCAGTGATGAAGATGGGGGGGTTTTGGCATAGTACCATCCAGGAATCCGCCAAATCCAATTGTTTTAATCTCCTTTGACATTTAATACCTTCACTAGCGAGTTATTCTCGGGTTATAGTGAAGTCCATCAAAGCTCTCTATCTCCCGTATCACGTAAGTTTGCTTCAAGGTATATATATATATATATATATATATATATATAATATATATATATATAAACGATGAATTGGACAGCATGCAGATGCTACTCTTGTAAGTCTTTCATAAGGCTAATGAGAAGACAAAAATAAGAGAGAGAGATCACAAGAAAAAATATTGCGTCCGGACAACGGACGTGATATAACAGAGCGGAGCGGGAGCTCAGACTTCCGTTGTATCACGTCGGTTGTCTGGACGCAGCTCTCGTCCGGACTCCGGACACAATATTTTCTAAGATCACAGGGAGGGAGGGAATTCTATTTGATTCGATTGTTTTTGTCTCAGTTCCTATCTTTTTCTTCCTATTCTCCATTTAAAGTATTGTGAGTAAACTCCTGTAGTGGATAGAGCAGAAAACTAGATTCAATAATCACAACAATAATATGATCAATAATCCATTTAAGGCCGTGTTTGGTAACATGACTTAAAGATAATTTAATAAAAAATTTAGAGTAAATCCAGCCAAACACAAAAAAATAAAAAATAAATCCAATGCTCCATTATATCACAATTTTTCACGTTCCATCTTTTCTTCCCACGTTCCTCTCTTTTAGGATGTAAATATGGATTTTGTAAATCCAAATTGCGAGACGGATTTAAGAATTTCTTCCTACCTTCACTAGAGAGTTAATCTCTGTCGAATGCACTGCCTATCTGATTTGATGAATTTGATAAATTCTACTTAACCTAAATTAAGGCTGCAGCCAAAACGCAGCCTAAATATGCTTATAGACCGACCATATTACATATCCCGTGAAGCCTTCTGAAAAGCACTAGCTCCTTTCACTATTAGCTCAGATAAAGTAATCAGCCATTGTACACATGCCAAATCCAGTCACGCTTCACCTTTTCTTCTAATTTCTACTTTCTCCTTTCTCCTTTCTCCGAGAGTGGTCTGGCTGGGCTCAAAAAATGCATCCATGATAAGAATAAAGGATATGTAAAAGCCAACTTTCATTTTAAAGTTTCCTGAAAAGAAAAAAAAAACAAACACTTTCATTTTAAAGTTCATTTTAGTGCTCCAAATGTATAGAAGTTGATAAAGGATTCTCTCTTTAACTAGAAATCAAGATTTGGAACTCATGCTTATCGATGCTCACTAATTTATGTGACATCAAGGCTTAACTTCCAAAAAAATAAATCAAATATTGTGATTAAAAATCACTGATCAATAGGCAAAGTTAAGTTGTTAATCATATTGGTAACTAATAATTTATCTTCTTATTCATATTGGTAACCAATATATATTAAAAGATTGACTAGAGGCTATGATACGAGCCCCCAATCAATCTAATGTGCTTAACCACTTGACGAATCCCCGACCTCAGAGTACTTAAAATTGACATAACAGGTGTCAACCAAAGAGTCTGGGAACGCTGCACACACACACACACACACAAATACACAAATATATAGATACATATATATATTGGATGTGGACAAATAAACATAACTCTACATGTGGAATATAGAAATATATAGTTGTGATCTCCCTGTACATTTCATGTTTTTAGGTAAACAATTGCCTGACGCATAGTGAGCAAATAGTTAGTATATTTGTTGGAAACAAAATATAGAACATAAAGGTATCACATTCGACTGCTCACTAGGGTTTAGAGCTAGAAAAAAATAATTTGTATTATGTACTTGTTGTGTACTTAGAAATGACATTACACACATGCCACACAATTCTTATATATTCACATATCTAAAAACTAAATATTCGTATTCACAAGCATATCACTCAAATTTTTAATACCACGTCAAAAATACCATCATCACTATTATTTAAAAAGTGAAATACACATTTTCATGTATCGGTTCCTGAAACCAAAATGTTAAAACATCGAACTTTGCGTTTTACATTTATAAATAAATAAAAAGTGCGAGGCATGTATACAACTAGTTTACACCCTGCATAGCTGCATATGTACATATTCAGATACTCCAAATAAGTTCTCCACCTTTAAATATTTCCCTCCCATCATCAACATTCCCTCTGCTAGTTTCTTAAAGCCACCTCCCCATCCCACATGAAGCTCTTTTTCTTCTTCCTCCTCCTTACCTTTCTCCTCTCTGTTTGCTCAACCGTACAACCGAAGCTCTCAACAACATCTCCCTCCGACAGCACTCAACAGCTCTCATCATCTTCCTCAACCTTCCGGTCCACGAGGTTTCCTCCCCAACAAAGCCACAGCTCTTTCAGTGACTTCCAAGCCAGTAAACATGAAGTCCCTCGTGGCCCAAATCCAGATTCAAATTAAATTGGCAATCTTCCTCAGAAGCACCAATATGTAAACGCATCTCTTCTCATCAATTTACAGGAAGCAATGGCTCTTATAAATGTCAGTTCTTTCCTTACTATAATGCCTTAATTGCCTTTGTTTTTTCAGAACATTTTGTTTTGATTTCATATATGTATAAAATTTGCATCAGAAGCATAAAGAGTGCAGTTTTGTGATAGAAATGAGAAACTTGGATAAAATTATAAATAAACGATTGTATAATACTTATATTACATCAGAGAAACTGTTAGGAGCAGCATTTCTTGATGTAATTCTAAGCTTTAATAAATGAGAAGTGATGATTTATGAAATATAATTAACCAAAATGGTTTTATGAGTATGATTTTTAGAAATGTGAAATAGATAAGAAAAAAATGAGCCTTTTTTACGGCTACTTTGCTATTTCCCGAGGCCTTGGATTCCTGAATAGGTGGGGAGCGATGGTCCCGGAAGCCATGCTTTATCTTAGTGGTCTCAGATGGGTGAAAGAGGACTTTCTAAGAGACTGTTGGCCTTTGCCTTTGTCCGCGTTGAGCAGTGTGTTAGAAATAACGGCCAGAGGAATCATAGGGTAATAATTAGTGTTGTCATTCATTATCTCCCCAATAGTGAAAGTCTTAAGTGCAAAAATAATTATATGGAGAGGAGAGCATCTTAAGTATGAAGTCGGTGTGCATGCAGACTCTGAGAGTACTTCGTGTATAACTTATGGTACACTGTCGGATACAGAGTTCGCATACATGCGGACTTCATGTATTAATTTTTTTATAGAGAGGGAATGATAAAGCATGATTGAGCTTCATTTGGTATTTTTCTTTTATTTGGGAAGGGTGGGATAGAGGGCCTAGCTGAGTAATTGCATTACAAGGAAAAGTTGATTACACGATAAAATAGTATAATGAATGAAAAGTTGTAATAAGCAGGAAATAGGAGAAGAAAATGGGCATACTATGAAGATGACTCGAAACTAGGGCTAGTAACGAGCCGATTTCGAGCTGAGGTGGGGCCGGCTCGAATGGATTGAGTTCGGATTGAAATCGGTTCATAGCTTGTCATGTTTAATTTTGAGCCAACTCGTCGCGAAAATTTAATCTAGCTCGATCCATATCGAAATCAAAATGAGTTTGCCCAAATTTGAGTTTTTTTGGAACTGTTCAGCTTGGAATCGGTTTGATCCGGTTCGAAATCGAAACGAGATGCCTCAAATTGAGTTATTTGGATCTTTTTCAGCTCGAAATCAGCTCGTTGCTTGTTAATATTTTTATTAATAATATTTATAAAAAAATATATAGTTTAAACTAATCTTGAACCAGTTTGTGAGCCATGTGTCACGGACAAATAGTCCCACATTGGCTAGGTGTAGGGCTGAAAAGCAGTATTTAAGTCCTGGGCTGCCCACCACCCATAAGGGCTCTTTTGGGAGGTGACAAGTGGTATCAAAGCAGATTACTGCCTGCTAATTGTGTGGACTCTCCATGGTCCAGTGGGACCTTCGGTGGAGCCGATCCGTGACGAGGGCGTCACGTGATTGGGTGGAGGAGAATGTCACGGACAAATAGTCCCACATTGGCTAGGTGTAGGGCCGAAAAACAGTATTTAAGTCCTGGGCTGCCCACCACCCATAAGGGCTCTTTTGGGAGGTGACACATGGCTCGAAATTGGCTCAAAATGAGCTTGACTCGTTTATTTCGTTCTCACTTCAATCCAAGCTAAAATTTAAATCAATTTTGGAGCTATTAATGATCTTCGAGCTAAATTCACAGCCCTTCTCGGAACACATCGATTAAAGTGGCGTCATTGGAGCTGTGCTGTTATGGAGATTGACTCTGTGCTTTAGGATCCCGGATAGTAATTGCCCTGTTGGAAAGATTAGCAACTATGAAGAGAGCCTGAAGAAGAGCAAGCAGAAAAACAAAACAGGCTAGAGTTACTTCAAAAAAGTAGGTGATGTGGATATATATTTGAGAAAAACATATATATACAGATTCCTAATTGAAAATTGTAAAACCTATCCCAAGAAAAATCATATACATATTAAAATTTCTATTTGTAATTTTGAAATGTGTAGAGAATGACCAAAATGAAGAGCTATCCAGCCGCGAAAATTTTGAAAAATCGAAAGTCCTAAAAACAAAATTTCATTTTTAAGCCACAAAAAATTTGAAAATATGAAGCATTCAAAAGAGAGCAACTGTATTGCTCTCGGAGCCAATCTGGGCAGCTTTCAAAAGATGCCAATTAAAAGCTATATTTTCTAAGTCTAAGTAACATAAAGAAAGCAAAGAGTGCAATATTAGTGATGATAGCATAGAACATGTGATTTGAAGGACCAAATGATATTGCTTAGTTGCCCATGACAGAGAGATGTGTCCCCAAATATAGACATAGATTGGCTTCATAAAAATTATTTGTAAGGACTAGCGTGAAGAGAAAATGCTAACCCAATTGCACTAAGAGAACCAATATGCTATGCTGCAAAAAATTTTGAGAAGGATCATCCAGGTTTCAACTTAAGAAAAGGCCAGTTCATCTTCATCTGGAGCAAAGAGCAGTGAGGTCGTTTGCCAAAATACCAAGTAATTAAAAGAAAGCTAGTTAGGCTCCAGCTGATTGGCCAAATGCATGAGCAAAAGCCAAGCCAAAATACTATTACTCGAAGAAAGGCAAACAATATTTTTTTTCTTATGACTGCCAATTGAGCATTGTTTTTCGCCCTACATAATATATATATATATATATATGAATTTTTTTTTCAATACTTTTGAAATGTTCTACATACTGGCTATAGATTGTGGGATTTGAAGAATAGTTCAAACTGAGATGATCTCAAAATTTTCATAGAAGTCTTCCATTCATAGTGTCTCTAAAGTAAATACAATAAATTAAAGATCTGACCTATAACTTCATCTTTAGCATGGCAAATAGGGCATGTTTTAGAAATAGGAATATTCCTTTGTCTAAATTATCAGATTCTGTAAGACCATGGTTGATGACTAGCTAAGATTATATGGAGAAGTGAGATGCAACCCTTTTATGTTAAACCTGATTGTGCCAGACCAACTTTCTGATGATTGGGGAATAATATATGCGCTAAATCTCTAAAAGATGGGCGTTCGAATCCATTTAATAAAATTACTTACCTTGGCTTGAAGAGAGCTCGCTAAAAAAATATGGCGTTACCCATCCATTAGACGAAATAATCTCACGAAGATGCATCATAATAGAGAAAAAAATGTAATTTCTAAAATATCAGTAAGTGATTTTCCCCCTCAACCAAGGGTCTCAAAAAATTAAAATAGAAACTCCATTAATAATGAAATAGAATGTGTGTTGTTTCCATAAGGAAAAATCACTCAAAATATACTACCAAAAAAGGGAGATATACAATGGAGCTAAACAATTCTAAATTTAACTTTTAACCACACAAATAAAAGATTAGTAGAATTTCTTGGTCTAAATAGCAGTGTAGAAGTAAAAGCTTTGGATAACTAGAGAACATATTGAATTCCCAAGCCACCAAATTTCTTAGGATTACAAGTATTGTTTTAAGAAATGAGATGCAAATTATTCCCTTCAGTTCTTTCTCGAAGCAAAAATTTAGAGCATAGATTATTAATAAATTTGAATGAGGCTTGAGGAATTATAAACACATGATACCAATAAGCAAGAATATTCAATATAGTGTGTTTCAATAACTGAAGCCTTCGATTCATAGACACATCTAGCTTTCCAACCATTTTTATTCTATCAATAAGGGGTTGGAAGCCAGAGATTAAAGATTTGGAGGCTAAAGTTGTCAATCTAAGGTAAGTGAGCTTAGAATGCATTAAAGGAAAACCAATTAGAGATTGACATGGCTTTTAGCATCTAATGTACCATCATAGATGCTAATAATGCGTTTTGCACGAAGAATTTTAGCCCAGAGGCTTGATAGGAGTCAAGAATGATCATAGCTCATTTAAGTTGTGAGTAGAAGCTTCACCAAATACAAGTACATAATCAATATAAAAGCAAGTGATAATGAGGTGTTATCTAGCTTAATACTAGCATATCTGACATCGCTAGAGTTATAAGAGACCATCCATCGTATTGCAAAAAGATAAGCGGATAAGGAGAAACCTTACCTAATATCCATATTGGGTAGGAAGAAGCCTTCTAAAGTGCCAATGGACATTGATACGACATCAACAAAATTTCATCATCGGCACGAATCTCGAGGCAATATTTTGAGCAAGAAATGTTCAAATCTTGATGAAAAGTCATTCAGAACTCCGATTTCAACAAACTTATAATCAAACTGCCCGGCTCGATGAAAGAGACCCAATGATATAAAAACTAGTCCAATCTGAATAAAATCAAGCCCAGATCAAGTGATTAAATCATTCTTGAAAGATTTCCTGACATATTTGGAAGATCAAGCGGATGTTAAATTTAGCGAGTTTATAGTCAAATTGAGCGTTTCAACAAGACGAATCCAATGAGCTCAAGATTGCCCAATTTCGACATCGTTAAGGCACTCAAATGTCCATCAAACTACATCCGATCGAGGGAAGTTCTTTGGATCGTCCGATCAAAATGGTTCATATTCCTACATTAATTGCACCTAGAACACTATAAATAGAGCCCCACCCCTCAATAGAGCCCACTATAAATAGAGCCCCACCCCTCATGTGAGAGGAGAGAGGCTTAAGAGAGAACTTGAGGCTTTGAGAAGGAGCTCGAGTCTTAGATCATCCTCGCCATCGTCGATCGCCGTCGACCACCACTGACCGTCGACAAATACTGATCGT
>NW_018164444.1:72495465-72547972 GCF_001263595.1 Phalaenopsis equestris | reverse complement strand
CCTCTGTCGCCCACCGCCAACCGTCATTGACTGTCATTAGCCATCGCTTCCCTCCGTCGACCACCGCCGACCCTCATCGATTGTCGCCGACTACCGTCAATCACTGCTGACCTCCGTCGACCACCGCCGACCCTCATCGATTGTCGCCCACTAGACATTGTAACTTGGAAAGCTAGTAACCATTTCCCGCCTGTAGGATATGGGGTATCTGTAATCATCAACTTATAGTGGATTTTTACAACTGGGCCAGACCCCGTGGTTTTTCCCCTTTACGGGTTTTCCACGTAAAAACTTCTGGTGTTATCACAGCTTGATTCATTTTCATCTGAGTGTGTGTTGAATCCTCGCACAACGCTAAGATCATAATCCATTATTCTATCGCCGCGAATTTTCTAGCACGCATCACACATAACGAAATATATGTCATCAATACAGTCGTTGATCTAAGCAATAAAAGGAGAAAAAACTTTTGGATAGAGCCTATGTAGAAGGCGGTCTCTGCCAAGAGCGTAATTTTTTTTTTTTTTTTGTTCAATGTAGCATGTTATTAGGGTGCAAACAATACTCCATATGAATGAAAAGAATCTAATTGGCCAGAATAATATTATCACAAGCATCCCTACCCTTAATGAAACAACTTTGTGTTGGGTGAACAATTAAAGGCTTAACTGACTAATGCATATATTATCAAGAAACGTAGCGATAAATTTATAAAATTGGTTACATAAATATATCAACATGTAAATATTAGCATTTGAAACATGTTTTTTTGGAGAATAAGAACTAAGACAATGGCTGCAGCACATATGGGGAGATGATTGGTAAGAAAAAGAAAAAAAGGCTTAACTACAACACAAACATGCACTCCAACTATATCCTAAGCATTGAAATAAAACTCAATGGGGAAATCATCCAATCTAGCAGGGCATTTTTGGTTGTGGAGAAAAGAAATTCGTTACTCTCTGCAGAGGTGACAGAGACATTAAAGGATGCCAATAAATAAGGAGTAAGACGACCAATAAGAATGGAAGATGTTAACTTAATAGATTTTGGCAAAGGTAAAATGTTTTGAAAAGGATTGATGACAGCCTTGGCAATATCTATGTGATTGAAAGTAGAAAGCTCTTAAGTGTGATTAAAATTTCTCTTGTTTTTTAGCATGGTGCAAAATATGTGTAGACCATCTTCTTCATAATCCAACAATTTACTCTTGTCGAGATGCTTATTTTGATAGTAATCATGTAAGGTTAGAGACTATTTAGCCCTTTAATTAATGTCGCAAGAAAATTAATTATGTTTTAAGTGTTGGATTTGAACTCACTTGGACTCTGATGGAACATTTTTTGACACCACACATTATGTTTGTTTCATTTAATTATTTAGTTATGATGTGTCATCAATAAATTTTTAACAAGCATGAATCTTGATGCATTTTTATAAGGAATCTTCCAAATTCAATAGCATAAAGCCTTGATTTTAGTATGTTTATAGTCAAATTCATCATCTCGATAAGACAAACCCAATGATGTCAAAATTTATTCAATACATGCCCAATCAAGGCTAGATAAAGCTGTTGAAGCATAATTTGATGCATTGGATTATTAATTAAATAATCAAATAAACTCTAAATCTGACATATTTATAGTCAATTCGAGTGTCTCAATGAGAGGAATCCAATGAGCCGAAAATCGCTCAATTCTGAGATTGTTAATGCACTCAAATCTTTAGAAATGACATATAATTAAGAGGGATCTTCATGGACCATCCAATCAAGAGGTTATGAAAGTTATTCCCAAAAGACAAAAATATCTTCCCTAAAACTAAATAAATAGACCCACTCTCTAAGAAGAAGAGAAGAAGTGAAATTTCAGAGCCTATTTTAGAGAAGACCTAACGAACCATCGACATCCATAGCCACCGACCACCGTCGGCCATCGCCCACTTGCCATCATCGGCAACCGCCTGTCGGTCACCGTCGTCCACTGCCTGCCATCATCACCTCACTATAGATTACTGACCGTTGGCAACCACTGCTTGCAGCTGTTATGGCCAAACTTCGACCTTTATGGCAAACTACTATTGTTACAGTTTCCAACTACGACCTTTGTGGCTAACTGCTGCTATTACAACCACTAACTATAGCTTTTATGACCAACTATTGCCTTTGTAGAAACTAACTATAGCTTTTGTGGGCAACCATTGTTATCATAACTAAGAGCCACATTTATTGTAGCATAATTATGACTATTATAATTAAACTATCATTATACACATGCGATTATCAGCATTGTAATTCCATTTTCTCGAATTCAAGAAAATATCAGACTCATGTACTTAAAGTTACAAAGTGAACTACTTTAAGTAGGCTAGGCCTCATAGTTTTTTACGTAAAAATTCTGATGTCCTGTCTTACTCTACAAAAAAACCATTCATCTTGTTCAAACTATCTTTATTAATGATTTAGATTGTTATTAATAAATTAGGATTCAAGCCAAGGACTATGTTCTCTTACTTCTTTCTTTTAATTTTGGATGTTAGGAATTTTATTGAAAGAAGATAATAATAAGCGACATTAACACACACATCACCAAAGTCTTATGTATTTACATATCAAACAACAAAGCATTGCTTTTTTACATTTGTACCCCCCAAGTCTTTAATATTTTAATGAAATTTGCTTATAAAGCACGCATATTGTTGATTGTTAATGAGAGGAAATTACCAATGCATAATGCTTGACATTTTAAGAAATATATTAATATGAATTGTATGAGGATAAATTTAAAAAGTATTAGATGTGTTATCAGATTAAGGCTTATATATTGAAAATTTATGCAATAATATTTTTAAAATAAATTACATAAATTTTAAATACATTCTATATAATAAGATATCTTGATCCATGATGACCATGACCGGATCTAGTATAGAGTATGATGCCGGCGTCAACTGAGTTTACAAACAAAAATTGTTTGTTATTACTGTCATTGGTAATCGATATTTCGTGTGAACCCATTGGCTGCCTTCGCCGCTAATCATATATATATATATATATATAAAGATTGGTTGACTAGCGGAACAGCCAACCAATCCTATGGGCTTTGCCAGCGTTGTTAGGTAGTGCGAGCCAGGACCCCATGAGCCAACCCATTCGAGGACCCCCTTCTTTTAGGCAACAGTCGTCAGAGACGGGATTCGAACTCCAGACCAACGCGGACTTAATCGCTGAAGTGGATGCTATACCAACTGACTTGGGAACAAGGCTCATATATATATATATATATAGTTGGTTGCTATTACACGAGCCTCTCGACCAACCTTATGTGCCTAAAATTTCATTCAGCACATGGGCCAGATCAAACCTGTGACCCCAGGAGTCTTACAAACTCTGTTAATTAAAGAGTCATGGAAGTCGGCACACACACACAATATATATAATGGAGGTGTTGAAAAAATTTAAAACTATTTTAAAATTGAGCTCAATTAGTTTTCTATGAAATTATTTCAACAACAATTTAAGGAGTCTGGAGACTATTTTATCACTTCGATACAAACTAGACTCTATGGATTGATAAAAGGAAAAGACATTTTACATTCATACCACCCAATTCTTTGATTTTTATATATCTAACACCTGATTTTTTATTTTTATTTTTTTACATTTATATCATCTAAATCTTTTATATCACATTGAATATATCACTAATTTAACTTTTAAATGGTGAAATATATGTTTTCATTCATAAGGTGAAATATATATAATAGAAAGTGAGTGGTATGCATATAAATCTTCCTAAAAGAAATAAATGAGATTTTAATAATTTCTGAGATAATAATTAAACATTGGGAAATTTACATACATAACACTCAATTCTTATGTTTTCAAATTTCTAACATCTTGACGTTTGCTGGAATGTCTGTGGCGGTAGATTAATTATGAGCGTTTTAGCATTGGACGAGACTCCGACACACACTATATGAAAACAAATAAGCAAGAGGAGAAATGTCGACTTTCTTAAGTGAGAAATCCTTGGAAGGAGAAAAAGTCATGGGTTATGGTCCAGTGAAATAATATACTATATAATTGTGAGTACATATGTTCACTCATCTCCAGAAATATGAAATATAAAATTACAAAGCTCTACACCAATAACTCATTGTAATAGTCGTAATTTGGATGTAATGAATGAGATTCTCAGTGATAGCAAACTGCAAGGACCGCAGTCGATTGTTATGGAGACAATAGTTTGACAATAATGTTGTAGAGGATGGTTATAGTGTTAATTTATTGTAAAGGCCAAAGTTGAAAAACATGATAATATTTGGCCATGTCGGCTATAGTTGGTTGCTTCTAGAGTGTCAGTTGGCCATATAAGTTGTTGTAGACAGTTGTAGAAGCGGTGCACCACTTAGGTTGTAATTGGTCAATTGTAATAAAGTCCGTATGATGTAGAGGTCGAAGTTGGTAGTTTTATGAGTCGTGAGTCATGTAAGTTGTAGTCAGTCCTAAATTTCAAAGCTGGGAGCAGTAATAACATCTGTAGGTAGAGGTCGGAGTTGGGAGATGCATAAAATGTGATAACATTCGTGGATCACAGAGGTTGAATTTAGGAGTTGCATGAACAATGATAACATTCGTAAGCTATAGAGGTCAGAGTTGAAAGATGCATGAACTATGATAATGCTTGTAGGCCGCAGAGGCCAGAGTTGGGATCTGCAAAAATTGAAATATCATATATAGGTTGCAGAGGGAACTAGGTAAATCCAATTATGACAAAGTTCTAGTCTATAAATGTCGGCCCTAGCCTGAAATGTTGATTTAATTAAAGTCTTATAAGAAAATTTGAAGTTATCAACATAGAAAACGATGAGCTATTTAAGTATTTAAAAAGTTCTCCCTTGGAATGACTTAATAAGTCAATGTATGCGAAAGTTAAACAAATACAAATGACAAACAAGAGTAATAATTTTCCTTACCCCGTTCCGGTGGAATCAGAAAGTTTGGCTAAAAACCAATTTAGTTCCCTAATTCCAATCTTTAACCATGCACCACTATCTCTATTTAAGTTTGCATTAATTTAGTAGATATATCCCTATTCCACCAAATCATTGTGATTAACTTGGTTGATTCCATTACCATCTCTTCCGAGATTCATAACTGACGATAAATACTAACACCGCACATGACCAAAATGAAATGTAAATGAAGCACAATAAGTTAATCATCATTGAAAAATAGTAGACACAAAACAATAAAGAAACTTTCACATACATCTCTCCTATCTCCCATTCCCAAGGAAGAAAGAGTAAACTACTCAATATGCTTGCTTGAACACACCAACATGATCATTTGATATAAAGCGATACTAAAGTACAAAAGACTTAAAAAATGAAAAATAAATTCAAAATCATAAAATAAGAAATACAAAATTTATCTCCCTTCGTTTACTCTTGAGAAGTTGAAATTACAAGCATACAATCTCACGAAGTCTCTCAATTCTCAATTCTCTCAACTTAATTAAACTTTTCTAGTCTCATCCTTTCCAATTTCTCCCTCTAGAATGCCAGAAAGTAAAGAAAAGCCCTTCTAACTTTGTGCTCTTGCTTTTTATACTTTCCCTCATGAATTCAAGTTTTGAACTGCTCAAAACTATCAATTTTCAGGCTTTGGCGCTGTGGGGCCATAGGCAGAGTCGGGGCACTACAATCTTCTGTTCTACATCGCTTAGGCACTAGTATCGCTGCGCCTAGGCATTTGTATCGTTGCGCCTAGGCATTGCACTCCTGGCGCCTAAGCACTCTAATTCTAGCGTTGGGTTTCCGGGCTCTCGAGAAATCTTCCCCAATTCAGGTGCCTAAGTGCCACAATTTCAACGCTTAGTTCCAGCGTCCTGGCATTAGGGATGCATCGCTGACTTTCTTTCTACTAGGTTTATACACTCCAAGGGACTGGTTATGGTGCCTAGGCGCCAGAAAACTACTTTGCTCCAATTGCATTGTTTTACATTCTAATTTGCTCCTTGGATTTGTTACCTGCATTTCAACACAAAATACTTCCACAAACATAACATAAATATACAAAAAGATAAAGTAAATATGATAAACAAGCACATTGTACGCACATGTCATAAAGCTTTAGATGTAGGGTACAAATATTTGTTGATTTAAACTCTCCAAGGAACATCACGACATTTTTTCTTGTCATGCCGCTAAAATTCCAGGCATCCTAATTGATGTAGCATACCACTGCTTGAAAATTAATTAGCCACTTGTTTAATGATACAAAAGATGAGAACATCGGCCATGACTTTGTTTGGGCTGACCTGTGGAGAGGTGCAAAAGCTTAAGGAAGCAGGCTAAATTTGGGTGATATAATTCCTGAACTTGGTCTCAAATATGTTCAAGGTTTAGAAGTCAAATGGTAAATGGAGAATGTGTATGCACTTCACGAGCCTGAACTCTGCCTGCCCGAAGGATAGTTACCTCTCCCAAGGATTGATGCACTTGTAGATTCACATGTAGGCTATTCAATAATTAGTTTTCTTGACGCCTTTTCTGGTTATCATCAAATCAAAATGTGTTCACAAGTGAAGGCTTATATTGTTGTAGTGTAATGCTTTTTGGGCTAAAAAATCATGGGATTACATACCAATGTTTAATGTATATAATTTTTTTAATTAAAAACAAATATTAAAGTAATGTGGATGATGTCCTAGTTAAGAGTCAATTGGTTGAACAACATATAAACAATCTAAAAGAAACATTTCAAATGCTCAAAAAATATAACATGAAACTCAATCTATTTTAATACACGTTTGGAGCTTCGATCAATAAATTCCTTGGATACCCCCTATGCCCGAAGGTTAAAGGCCAACCTGGAGAAATTATAATTACTATTAAATATGCCCTCTTCAAAGAACACTAAGGAGGTGTAAAAGCTGACTGGTCAGATAGTAGCACTCCGCAAGGAGCGGGTGGTGGCAAATGGTGGTCGACGAATATCAATGAGCAGAGGTCGATTGTGGTTGGCGGCTGAAGAAGCTGATAGCGTTCACAAGACCATCGATGTAGAGCATGGCGGTTCAACTCCTCCTCCAAGCTGCCATCTTCCTTTGCTTCAAGATCTTAGGCCCCCTTTCATGAAAAGGGTAGAGCACCATTTATAGAGTTAGGGAGATGCCTCAATGCAAATAAAAAAGAAATATGAATCACTTTATTGGAAGGCCCGGAGAGATTCCCTTGATCAGACATTATTCTATGAACATTTGAGTGTCTTAATAATGTTGTAATTAACAGATATCAAACTTGCTGGTTTCATTTTGTCAACCCACTTGATTTTGATTGTAATTTTTTTTTAAATTTGAAATCAGTTTGACCTTCCAATCAGCCATCGAAAGCTTTAAAATACAACTTAATGGCTCGATCTGAGCTTGATCGAGTTGGATCACACAACTTTAAATGTCAATATGTTTGTCTCGTCGATCCGATTAGTCTAACTATAAATTTACTGAAATTGGATTTTCGATTACCATTATTTGAAATGTGAAGATTCCTTATTCAAAAATTTACTTCGAGATCCATGTCACGTCTCAGTATTCATGTTCGGGACTTAAATTTTATTGATGCCATATCACATCTAAACTTTATTTTTTATGTTTATAACACAAAAAAAAAAAAAAAAATCAATTTTTAATTTTATTTTTTAGATCAATTTTTAATTTTATTTTTTATAACCAAAAAAAAAAAAAAAAAATCAATTTTTAATTTTATTTTTTAGATAGTGGAATACATCCTTTCATGTATCACTAGGGGGCTTATATGTAAAATTGAAGTATATAAATACATAAAAAAATGAGTAGCATGCAGGTAAAATCTTCCTTACATTAAATATATGTAAATCTTCCTTAAACTTGTAAATATCAATTTTAAATCTCCAGCATTAGTCCTATCTCCTGACTAATTCCTACAATCCGCACTCAGCCGAAGCCGCCTTCGCCGGAAGGAAAGCTGAAGGAAAGAGAGAATAGCGCGTGAATATGGCACTAACTCGCATGTGACAGTCATAATAATATCAGAGCTGATCAACCATTTCTTTCCGACGAAATCTGACCTCCCAAGAAAAATAGCAATTTCATATTACTTGACCTTCATGTGACAGATCTCATGGATACTTTCCCTAAGTTTTCTATTCCGAGCATAACTGCACAATCATTACTGCATTTTAGAATTCGTTCGGGACGGTCGTGCGGCGGCGGCGGTGTGATGTCTTAGCGTATTATTGCGAAAAATTGCATTCGATAATCTAATCTTGCTGAGACTTCATTTGAGAAGGCGGTAAAGTTCGGTTTGATTGGAGTGAAATTTCGTTTGGTGAAGCAGTAGGAGTTAAATGACTCCCGACATTCTTTTGCAAGAATGACAAATTTTCATAGTTTCAGATCACAGATAGTCTCCTCTGGTTTGACAAATACAGCTTTTAAAAGAAATTTACTTAACGGAACGGTGACGCTACTTCAAACAAAGCCAAGCGTGGCAGCTGTTAGAAAACTGTAGTTTGACTTTTTGAAGATAAAAATTGGGAATAACCGCCATAATTTTTTAATCCACAGCTTCTTCTGCGACAACTTCACAACTGCTTCTCTAAACCGTTGCAGCTACACCAAACAGACAGATCATTACTTGTACATTTTATTTAAGTGTCAGTTTAATCCCCATATTTTTTTAATATTAGTTGAATTAGTCTCAAATGATGATGACTTTTTTAAGATAAAAATTGGGAATAACCGCCACAGTTTTTTAATCCACAACATATTCTATGACAACTTCACAACTGCTTCTCTAAATCGTTGCAGCTGCACCAAACAGAGAGACCCTTAATCGTACACTTTAATATTAGTTGAATTAGTCCCAAATGATGATTTTTTTAAGCCAACTAATTTAACATTTTTATAAACTTTAGGGTTAAAATAACTTAATGTAAATAATTAGTGAACTATTTTGACATTTCATATAAAAAAAATAATAAAAAAAATAAATAAAGTGTATGTAAATCCCAAAATAAAACTAATATTTAATAAACAACTCCCCAAGTCGAGCGAGTGGATGGGGAGTTCATAATAATTATCTTAATTAATAACTAGCTTATTATATTCCAAGTGGGGCTTTCGTCAAACCAAGAACGTATTATTAGGACCACTATAAGCTCGAGCCCATGCTTGGCTTTCGTGGGCCGCCGAGTGCCGACTTATTAAACAAATGGCCGCTTCATACGGCGCGGGCCCAATTTTTTGCCCAACCACATACCGCCACATGGCCCACACCGCACCGCCTACCTGAGCTCCCACTCATCCATAAATCCTAGAGGACAAAAAAAATATTTTTTTAATTAGAATAAATTTATTTCTCATAATAATTCTATACAGAGGAATTACGCGCATTATTTTTATAATTATTTATTTTATTAGTTTCCTATAAAAAACTCTATGCGATAGTATTAGTTTTTTTTTTTTTTTTTGAAAGATGATTGACGGGTTGAATCGCAAATCATTCCTAGCTTGTAACCCGCAGGTCGCGTTTAACAACTCGGGTACCTCGCCTGGGGGGATTCGAACCCAAGACCACAGGGAGCTTATAACTGACGAAGCAGATGACTACAAACTGATTTGGGAACATGGCAGAAAATTAAAAAAAAATTAATGTGATAATATGCATTTGTTGATGTGTATAAGTAGACGTACCCAATTATCCATATAAAAGTCAAAATAGAATGTAACAATATATTATCACTAAAGGAAAAATAGCTAAAACCAATGAAAAAAAAACTGACGGCCCATATTGTTTCTGAAATTTTGGAACTGATTTCTAACGGCTTCGTGTCAGTACATTAATATTACCCCTACTGACGACTTTCCTATGGAATAAGGCGTAGCTTATTTGTGAAAAATATTTCCAGTTGTTATCAGGGCTATACCGACGATGCAATGCGTCGGTTCATGTCGAATTATAAAATGACGGACTAATTCATCAGAAATTCAGCACGTCTTGGTTACAAACTGGCGGCTATTGGATATTTACTGGCGGTTAAAGTGTTATTTATTAAGTCTTAATAACTAACGTGCTTAAGGTCATTGACAAGCTGTATGAAAAGGATTACTATCAGTGAATCGGCGTCAACATTTCTCATCTCTATCTCCAGTGAGCACTCAAGCTCTATCACACCACACTGTTCATTGATTTCTTATAGTAAAATTGAAATTAATCTTGATTAGATGATTCCTCTAAGTTCTTATCTATTTTGATTTGTTTGTATTACATACATCATATTTCATGCAGAGTTGTAAGAGTTTGGTATCCGGAGAGAAGCCATTGAAGGTGAAAAGCAAGCAAAAATATATGGCTTAAGAATGAAGATGACGAGGTTGACGATGAGACTGATGATGATGATTAGTATTCTCTATATTTGTTTATTCTACTATGTTATACATGATTTCTTTGTTGGTTTTACCTTGATCAATGTGATTAGATTGTAATAAATTATAAGTTTTCAGTATGCAATATAAATCATGATTATTTATGTATCATTGTTACATGTGTAAACATATCAATATGTAAAATGATAATTTAATTTTTAATTATTTACTGGTTTTTCAATGGACTTTTTTATAGAATTTTTGTCGATTTTTTTATACAATAACAAGGTGATGGTTTTATTCCATTGGAATTTTTTAGAGAATTTTTTTATAGAATTTTCATTGAGGTTTCATTATTTGGTGACAATTCCTTCATGAAAAATTATGAAGATTTCTTACGAGTATTTTGTTGGAAATCCATCAAAAATAATTTTATGTTGTATAAAGGTATGTCAAAATGCAGTTTGAACTAAGGATTTTTTGAGGAATCACATCCCAAAACACACACTTTCTTGTAGTGAGTTGTCGACCCAGTTATGATTCTTGTGGCCACAGATTATACTTTATGTAGCCAACTACGATTGTTATGTCCATCAATTATGATTTTTATAGTTAATTACTATTATTATAACCACCAATTATATTCTCGAGCAGAAGCAAATATATAATTTTGCTTCATTGATCCTCTATCTCCTATAAATAGGCGCCCATGACATGTATTATGGGTTTTTTACCATCTAGGTTTTGGCCTCTGTAGGCTATTCACACTAGACCTACTCTTGTAGGGAGATATCTCTCTTTTTCTCTTGTAGCCCCAATTACAACTATATAAGCAGCAGTCGAACCAGACCTAGAACGATAGCAAATCTGAAGCAACTCAAGTAATTCACAAGAGTAAAAATTCAAATAAAATATTGATGTTTATTTAGCCTCTAATTTTCCTTAACAATTTTTTTTGTAGGAACATTTCAAAGACCGGGGGGGAGTCAAACCCAACAATTAGGCGGTATTACAATCCTAGGCATGATCCATCCGAGTATGAGTTTTGGATGAAGGCTTTCAGAGGAAAAAAAAGTTAAGATGTCGACTTCTGCCACACAAACCCACACACTTAGAGAGAGAGAGGGAGAGAGGAGAGGGAGAGAGGAATAAAAATAAGGCCTTAACCACATATTATTTTTCGTAGCTGAGAGCGTTGGCAATAACCTTTGCTTAGTTATTGTTTGTTAGAGCTAGCAATCAGATAGACATTCAATGTTTGTGAAGGGCTCGCGTAATGGTTGATCATCATTTGGTTGAATTAGATAAGGGGTTTCTTACATAAGGAGGACCCCAAACCTTTTTTTATTACATGTTGCGTTCCCAAAACAAGTTATGTACTGACGAGAGACTTTATAACGCCTTTACCTTCCCTTTCTAAAACAAAATCATCGCTTCCGTCTCTCAAATCTGCGACCTCTCGACCTCCCCTACCGCAGAGTTAAATCGAGTATGACTATCGCACTCTCGATGTGCGTCCGACCTCTTTGCCGCAGAGCTCACTTTTCACGAGACCCTCCTTCACTCCTCCATTGGTGTCATTAATCCTCTTGAGGTCGACTACTACTTCATCCCAGTCCATGCCGCAGAGCTCAATTTTTAAAGCTCGAATTATAAATGAGCCGAACACGAACAGTTCTTTGTTCGCTCGTTTTCCGCTCGTTCTAACTCGAAATAATAAAAAAAAATTTATATGACTATTTATATAACAATATATTACATGTATTATTTATATAATAATATATTATATATATTTATGTCTAAGTTTAAATCATAACAACTCATGTGACAATGTGATTAGTGCTTTCTTTTGTATATATTTGGTCCAGGTTCGAATCTCACACTTTACATCTATTTATCTCAATTTAATTTTAACGAGTCAATTTCGAGCCGAACACTAACACAATATTTAAATCGAGCCGAACACGAACACACTGTTCACGAGCCGATTTCGAACACGAGTTATTTTGAACGAGCCGAACACGAGCCCAAGCACGTTTACAGCCCTATTTGGGGCTCACATGAGCCCTGTGAAATCCCAATCAAATCCTCAACCACGAGAATGCATGGAAACCGCCTGCAAAGAGTGGGAAAAAAAATTTGTCTGGATTTGCATAAATTTTTGGTTTTCGGTGTAATTTTTTGTTTGGTTTTTAATTAAATGATATAATAATTTAATTTAAGTTTAAAATATTAAATTAAGATCACCATTTCATTTATACGTGAGAGAATTTTATAATGTATACATGAATATGTGTATATGAAAATTTTGATTGATTTTATCTCGCACAATCAAGCCCATCTGTCGAATTGGTTGAATCAAGCTTATCTGCCGAAGTGGTTGAACCAAACCCACCTACATGAGTGACAAAATCAAGTGCACCTGCCGAAGTGGCTGAATCGAGAGCATATTTCGAAGTGGCTGAATCGAGCCTATCAACCGAAGTGGTTGGATCCAACACATCTGACGAAGAAGCTGATCCAGCTTACCATCATCTTCTTCGAGGGGATGACTTAATCTTATCCATGTGAAGGTAACAATTCGAGAAAATGATCACAGGTGACCAGAACATCTGTTAATCTCTCAATTAAAGACGTCGACCGACACCGAGATTCAACCACTTCGCCTTGATATTAGGGATAGTTGTCGTACCTACAATGTCTAACATTAGCCAACAATGTTTCATTTTCATAATATTGATCACAGAGTAGCCGACAATATAGTCATTGATGTACTACTAAGAGGTTTCTGAAGGTCTCTCTCTCCTTACAACACTCTTCCTACAATATCGGGCCTTTCACAAAATTGCATCAATTTCTCACAGACAATAAGGGACCCACATCCTAAAAGGATTCAACATATAATTAATATTTAAATTTTATATATTTATCAAATTAATTTTTATATCATTTTTTTTTCATGAATTATAGAATACATTTATTTGTATGTGCTATTATAATAAAATTTGGGGTAATGATTAAATATAAAATGATATGATGTGCGATAATTTTCTGAATATCATAATTCAAAAAAAAAATAAATAAATAAAAAATTACGACATGGATTTCAAGTGGTCCAAAACTTGATTAATCTACTTCGAGATTAATACTATATAAATTAACTATATATTTATTTAAGAATCTAAAAATTAAAGATCTATTTTTGAATTAAACTATTTGATGCTATGAATATAATTGGCCTTGAGGCCCTTGATAATTTATAAGGGAGAAATTATAATATGTGATATTACACCTTTTTGCCCCCCTTTTTTTTAATGAGGTTGTTACATGGTATTTTACATACATGAGCTTATTACTTGACTGCCCCTAACAGGGTCGGTTTGGCTAAAATGACTCCGGTTCGGTTGGCCTGACAGAGTCAACTCAGTCGATCAGTCAGATTTGATTAGCTTTGGGTCGACATGACCAGCTCATCAAATTAGAATTTTGACGATCGATCGATTCAGTTTGATTTGTCGAATCTCGATCATTTGATGAGGAGCTCTTGTTGATTGAATCAGACAAGACTATTAAGCCGATGACAAATCAGCGTAGCTTGATAGATAATTGTAAGGCTCGATTGTATGACCAATTCTTTGTACCTAATGAAGAATATTTGGGAGCATTCGTGGGAGATAAATGATTTCGAGGAACATAACTCTTTCTTCAGATTGTATCTACTGATAGATGGCTTGATGATTTCATTCGGCTTTCTCATAATGGTTGGCTCATCTGCCTATCTCATCTGACGAGTTCGAGTTTGAATCATTCGATCGTCTTTGTGATTTGGTCAGTTTTGATCTTGCTTTCTTGACTCGAACAAATATATCCAATTAAATAAGCGGTCCTCATTTATCGTTCTTTTTTCTTTTGAGATCATGCTCAGTATGAGCACCTACACATTTTTCATGTACAAATATATGAAACTTATAACCGTTGAATTTATTTCAAAATTACCACAATGTAGTTAATTATATTTTATTCTCATCTTTAATTAAATAAAATTTGTCAAAATTTAATTTTATTTCATTTAATAATAGGACGCTGCCATCAAGAAATCTGCCTCGGCCGGGACTATATAGACGAAGTTAGCGTTTCGTCCTCCCATCATATTCCGATTCCCTCCCCCCCACGTTCACTGCAAGGTCCTGCCTCCTGCTGCAGAGTGAGCGGGCGGTCTATCGCTAGCAGCTTGGGCATGGAGGGCTATACCTATTCTATCTATCCAGAATCCGGCGATTCATCACCTCAGTGCCGCGAAATCGATGGCGAGACCGCCATCTCATGGGATGAGACACCGCAGCCTGCCGCCGTACGCGTCAAGCTCATGTGCAGCTATGGTGGTCGGATCCAGCCCCGACCCCACGACAATCAGCTCTCCTACTTCGGTGGGGAGACTAAGATTCTTGCCGTCGATCGTTCCATCCGATTCCAAGCCATCTTCGCGAAACTCGCAACGCTGTACGGCGCCAACTCTCCCGATGAGATCTGCTTCAAGTATCAGCTCCCCGGTGAGGATCTTGACGCACTGATCTCCGTTACTAATGATGAGGATCTCGATCACATGATGATTGAGTACGATCGCCTCCACTCATCTTCCGGGAAGCCGGCCGCCCGCTTACGTTTATTTCTCTTCCCTGCAAATCCATCCATCAATTCTGGGAAGGTCCAGCAGAAGGTCGATCAGATGTGGTTACTTGAGCCGCTGCTTCCGCCGCAGTTGGCGCCGTCTATGGATCGTAATCCCTTGGAACCTCCTCTGCTTCCGCCCCCTGCGCTGGTTCCGGATTTTTTATCCGACATTGTTCCGTCTCCTGTGGCCATGAAGGTTAAGGAAACAACGGCGGAGAACCGCGTGGTAGAGCCCTTGGCCAATGATATCCTTTCGGTCAGATCTGACCTGGCGAAGGAGGAAACGCCGCAGAATGCAGGGGAAACGGTGGTTTCCCCTTCAGCTGAGGCACAGAGGCAGATTCAAGGTATCCAAAGGCTTCAGATCGCAGAGAATCAGCTCCATCCCATGACAAACATGCAGCGGAACGGCAGTGATGAAAACATTGCCAGGGTTTACCATGGAGAATTCTACGCACCCAGAGTTCACGAGAAGGCTGTTCCGGCGCCACCGCCGACAGCCACACTAGCTCCTACTTCGGCCGCTACAACGCAGATTCCGACGGCTTTCTGGGCTGATCAACGTGGCATCGCAGCGGGGAGGTTCGCCTCGATGGCTGGTGGAGACCAAACGGTATATCTTTTCCCCGCTTCTCACAGCATGTATCCACCGACTACTGGACAGGCGTATTACACGGCGGCGCATCCGCAGCCACCACCTTTCTCAAGGGTTGTGCCGGCGGATGTCTACCGCGACTTGCCGACGATGTATGCTGTAGCGCCGCCGGCTGGAATCGATGCCGCGCCGGCGAACTCGCCGGCGGCTGGTTATGCGACGTCGCAGTTTGCATATGATAGCATGGGGAGGGCGGTTTTCTACCCAGGCCCGGTCGCCACGTATCAGGCAGTAACTAACGTGGCGCTCAACACTGACCCTAAGCTAACGAAGCCTTCTCAGATTTCGTGACCGCTAAGTTTCTTCACCTCTCAAGTTTACGGTTTTTGTCCTCAATCCGTTCGCCTCGTCTTCCTTGTCTTGTCTTCTTTGTGGTTTTTTGTTTTGGTTCAGCCTGCTAAATGTTTGTCTGCATTCAAGCTGCATTAATCTCTAGAAAATTTCTTTCTCACCTTTATTTCGTCTTGGACTTTGCTGTACATATGGTTATAATGTTTTGGGTGTATGAAATTGGTCATGACGTGTCACTATTAATAGTTTATTTTCTTTGATTTGTTATGGCCATTCTTTTGCTTGTAGCCTGCAAACATGCTATTTAAAGAGCCCTAAAAGCTAGAGCTTGATTAGAAGCTATAAGATATTTCAAGCAAATTGATAATGGAGGCAAATAATAGCTGGGTCAGATTCACAAACGAGCATATATTTTGTAGATGTGATGCATTATTGATTTTGTACAAGATAGATAAAAAATAAATTTACATTCAAATTGTGCATGATCCTAATTTAAGAATTGTCAACCAAATTAGAAAAGATTATTTTATTGAATTCACTAGAAACTTAATGAATTCAATGCCCCTTTAAATTGGCCAGATCTATCCAATCAAACTCACTCGACGTTCGGGTTGACTATGGCGAGTCACTTAAAATCATCATGGTTTGTTAAGCCTTATTATAAAATCATACATGGATTGTCTAGCCAGAGCATTTTTCTGTAGTGTTGTGCATCAACTTAAGCTTATAAATATAGGGTCAAAGGGTGAGCTTGACACGTTGAATCATTTACTCATATTTTGTACTTTCATATTATCTAGTGGAATTAAAGTTCTCATTTAAAAAACTTTTTTCTCTCATTTTTTATTTTCCAATAATCTTGTCCATGAGTAATTTGGAAACATTTCTTACCATCCAATGAATCAGTAAATGTTAAAGATTAAAAGCTAAGCTTTGGAGTTTGAGTTGAGACCTCAAAAATAATTGAAGAAGTCCTCATTTTTAAAAAATATGTGTATTTTAAAAATGTGTCCGTGCTGATCTTGAGGAGATCTAATGGTCCAGAAGGAAGGAATTATGGTGAGAAGGGCCCACTGATAGAAGACTTGAGGACCCACTTATTCGATTGGATGCAGACATCAGAAACAGATCGAGCAAGGCTAATGTCGGCCAAGTCACAAAAGCAATCGAATTCGAGCTGTGCGGTTAAAAAACGAGATAAAGGGATACTCAAGTCAACCACTTCAAGAAAGCTGATTGAAGACATCAAACTTCTTTCAATAGATCCGATGAGAAGAAAGATCCAATTCCTCAATATCACCAACTATCTCTCAGACACTCCCGAGGTTTCTTATATGGGATCAAGAATTAACAATGCAATAAAGAGTTTATAGACATTCCTCAAGTTCTCCGCATTGGGGAGCGAGAAATTTTTTGGGGAGCGATGATTCACCCTTTACTCGATAATCTATCACCGCTCTGTCGACAAGAGCTCCTGTCTAAGTATCGAAGGTTAATAGCCAGACCAGATCAACTGATGAGAAAGCCAATCCAACTCAATAAGCTTTGCCAACTCAATCAAGTTCAGCTGACCTACAACGACAGCTCAACCTAGCCTACTGGACCGGTCCTATTGAGTCGGAGCCAAATAGACTCATCTGATCGAGCTAAAGAGCTGCCGAATGATAGACTCTTACCTATAAAATATCTAGAATACCCTGTATAATTTCCATTAAGGTAGAGACAAAAATGTAACATCACTATATTGTACTCTCACATATAAATAGTAAGATCATTTTATGAATCAGATATGATGTAATATTGTTCATTACTATTCACTATTTTTTCTAAGATCATTCTATGAATAAGATATGATGTAATATTGTTCATTACTATTCACTATTTTTTCTATCTCATTCTTCTTTTGTTATGCTTTATTCCTTGTGTTGTTGTTTACGGACAAATTGTGATTCAACATCTTAAAATGTATGATGAGCATGAATAATGTGACAGACAAGAAGATAAGCAACACATGGAGAAGAAACTCATAATAGAGATATCGATAATATGAATTGCATAAGAGAGTTCGTATATCAACTGATCTAGGAGTTGAAGGATTAAGTGCAAGATGACATCCAAGCGACACTGGCTTTGGGAAGAGATCACCATCCCTAAGAGGAAGGACTATCACTCAATGACCGAAGAGCCCCCTAAGTCGTGGAAAAAGTAAGGAAACTCCCAGTAGTTCGATAGTGCTAGGTCGGCACCGATCAACAAACATCGGTTCGGGCATATCGAGGCGCCCCAACAATTTGAGAATGCATTATGGCGGCTAATCTCTATGGTTGGGCTATTGTAGAGGTTCAAGATTCCGACATTAGAGTCTTATAAGGGCATGATCGATCCAATCGACCACATAACCTCATTCAAGTCGACCGTGTGTTTGCTGAGGATCACCGACGAGCTTAAATGTTCTCTTTTTTTACCACGCTGAAGGAGTCAATCCTCAGATTGTTCAATGCTTTGTCGTCAAGAGTGATCGCATTATTCACTGACTTTCAGCAAATATTTTTGGCGCAATTTGCTAGCACTCAGAAGCTGAATAAAAATACACATCCTTTTGCAGATCAGACAAGTATAGAATGAGAGTTTTATTTGTTTATCACCTACTTCATAATGAAGATGTTGAAATTGTCAGATCTGGAGCCTGCAGTAGCTCATGCCGCCCTGGCTCAAGGGCTAAAAGAAGGACGTTTTCGGTTTGGGTTTGCTATGACCGAAGATACTGGCTGAGGTGTGGGAGATGGCCAAAAATCATGTATCGACTGCGGAGTATAACTCCACATTCGCTTCCTCTAGGTTGAATACTTAGCTCATCGTCTGCAGAAGAGGGCTTCCCAAGGCGACATGTGGACTGAGAGATGACTTGCGTCCTTCCTCACGTCTGTGTTATGAAGACACTCGATCGCCCCGGGTCCATAGGGCGAACGATATAACCTTAAACTAAGGAAGCTAGACTCGATATGCTGACTAGCGGTTGACTCGATGCAATGAGTGACCGTTGACCAACATGAATTACCGAGGATGACTCTTTTGAGGGTCTCGATGGCCTAGATAGTGGAGGCCAAAATGAGAGCTTACTTTCGAGACCCGAAGAAGTATGATGTCTATCACTGGGACCATGATCACGACATAGAGGAATGCAGACATCTCTAAAGCTTGGTCGAGGAGCTGATCAAGGTATGAAAATTGAAGGAGTTTGTAGCCCCAGGAGCAACGACCCAGAGGCAAGGGAAATGCTCGAGTGGAGGAAATTTTGGACGAGCCAATCTGAGCCCACATCATCGGCATAACTGGTATAGTTCTCGTCATCTTCAGAGAAGGAGACTCATCTCGCTGAGCTAGCCTGAAAAGGCTTTGATTGAGAGAACTGTGCGCAACCATCATTGCTCCCAGATGTAGCTCTCAGCCACCATCGCTTTCACCCATGAGGATTTGTCCCCTAAGCGGAAACCTTACAACTACACCATTGTCATCTTGACACTGATAAATAACTACTAGATTGGTAGCATTCTTATCAACACTAACAACTCAATGAACATTCTATTCCAATCAGTGTTTGATCATACGAGTCTTGGAAACGACTGGCTAACTACGACAATAGACCCGCTCTACGACCTCTCTGGTGAGAGGAAGAAAGTGTTGGAGACCTTCACACAACCAGTTACTTGGGAGGGGGGGGGGGAAATGACAAACAATTTACAAGCATGGATGATTTTCCAGTGGTTGTATCATTGCTCACTTATACCACCAAATTCGGTCGCCCTCTGCTCAAGTTTTTCCAAGTCGTTACTTCAACTTACCCCATGGCAATGAAGATTTCGAGCGATGGGAAAGTAATCATTGTTCTAGGTAATATGGGGCAGTCCCGCACCTGCTTTATCCGAGCGATCATAAATGTCAAGCAGGAGTTGCTCGAGCTCAGAAACCTGCACGAAAGGGGTCTCGAGACCAGCAAGATCACTGATCCACATTAAAATTACCTATTTTTTATGTATATTTTATGCTCAATTTTTTGGAGATATTATGTTTTAATGAATGCTATTTTTATGTTTTTGGTTGCAAGTGCAAGAAAAAGAGTTTAAGAGGAGAAAAGCACAAATATACATAAAAAAAGATCAAAATGAGCTAAATTGAAGAAAATTACCAAACCAGCCGATTTGGCGCCTAGGCGTGACAGTTGGGCGCTTAGGCGTGATAGTTATTTTCTACAATATTCATTGAATGAGGCCGAATTTTGAAGAGATGTCTGAGGCAACCCTTGGTCATTTTCGAATCTTTATAAATATGAATTAATTCCAAGAAGTTAGGGGTCGGATCTATAGAGTCTCATAGTGTGTGAGTGTGTTAAGTGTGTGAGAAGTTTTCTTTATGAGTCTTTGTTATTTATGGAGTTTGTGAGTCTGGAGTTTGTGAGTCTTGTATCTTGTAAGTACTGTTAGACTCAGAGAAGTCAGAGAACTTCAAAGGAGAGTTTGGGGGAATATTCCAGATAAGTATTTGTATCTTTGTCTTTAAGTCTTGTACTTTGGATGGGAGTTTTATAAATATGTTTTGTTTTGTTATCCTCATGCTTTGTGAGTAATTTTCTTTCTTTCTTCTTGTAATATGAAGTAATTAAGCAAGTGATTTTGATTTTGATTAAAATTTCTTTTATTCTTAAAAATTGGGATGATATTTTACTGATCCTTCATTTACTTTACAAATTAGTTACTTGTGTTGTTAAAATTAGTTGAAGACCTTATAGACCCAAAAGAGCTAAGATTTCTTGACTTGTAAGTATCACATTATACATTGGAAAGAGCAGTCGCGATCGTCCGAAGGGGGCGAAAATATATAGGGAGATAACATTTGAGGGGCATAAAATTGATGTTTCTAGAGTGACAGACTAGGTTTTTTTATCAATTTGGTCTAGAGTTTGGAACTAAGGGTCACTGGTAGGTTCTATAGAGAGGGCACAGTGGATAATCTAAGAGTGAGAGATTAGAGTCTATCCAACACTACTATACATGCCGGCACCAACTTTAAATTAGCCAATGTTCTTTACACAATTAGAAAAAAAGTAAAAAATATGTTTCTATTTATCACAATACCATGTTTAAGTTTCTAAATAATATTGAAATTCTACACTGATTATGAGTTATTGTCAAGGAGAAAATCTCTTTTTATATATTGTCTGAGTTATTACATTCACTTTTACTTACATGTTTTAGAATTTAGTAAACTTAATTTTCATATTAAGGTAGTTGTTGTAATCTTAAGTAAAGTATTCTTAAAGTCAAAATTCTTGTATTTCATTTTATTGTTTTCTTGTTTTCGGCTCCCTCGTGGGATCGATACTGAGGTTTTTAAAGAAAACTCAATATTACTGGAAACGATACATATACTTGCGTAGTATTCATAGTGAGAAAATTATTTTTTTTAATTTTTATTATATTACATTTGTTCTCATTAGCCACTAAATATAATTTGGGTCAAGTTTTTGACATATTAAGGACATAAATATTTGTGTAATTGCGGGTTGGCTCAATCACTCACCAAATTCCGTCTATCGAAGGCGAGCATGGTAATTTTTTATAGTAAGCGAAACATTTGATGCAGGGTCGAAAGATATGACAGTCAAAACCTTTCAGGACCATTGTTCGTAGCCGAGTGCTGAGGATATCGATCGACATCGTTTTTCATCGCTTGAACCTCAGTCCAGCGGCTCAACTAATGAAGTTGAAGATGAGTTTATTAGCTGTCACTCTTGTTGAGCCGATTCGAGCGGAAGTTCATAAGCTACTGGAGTCCGGCTATATATAATTTACAAGTATGGAGGATTTTCCGATGGTTGTATCACTGCTCACTTATAACACCATATTCGGTCGCCCTCTGCTCAAGTTTTTCCTGGCCATTACGTCAACTTACCCCGTGCTAGTGTAGATTTCGGACGATGGAGAAGTGATCATTGTTCTAGGCAATATGGAGCAGTCCCACACCTGCTATATCCGAGCGCTCATAAATGTCAAGCAAGAGTTGCTCGAGCTCAAAAACCTGCATGAAGGGGGTCTCGAGACCAGCAAGATCACTCACCAAATTCCGTCTATTGAAGGCGAGCACTATAATTTTTTATAATAAGCGAAGCATTTGATGCAGGGTCGAAGGATATGCCGTCAAAACCTTTCGGGACCATTGTAAGCAACTGAGGTGCTGGGGATATCCATCAATATCATTTTTCATCGCTTGAACCTCAGTCCAACGGCTCGACCAATGAAGCAAAAGATGAGTTTATCAGTTGTCACTCTTGAGCTGATTCGAGCGGAAGTTAAGAAGCTACTGAAGTCCGACTACATACGAGAAGTTCAGTGTCCGACATGTGTGTCGAACTTGATCATGGCACAGAAGTCGAACGACAAGTGGAAGATGTGTGTGGGTTTCACCAATCCGAACACCGCTTGCCCAAATGAAAACTACTCCTTGTGGATGCAACTGTCAAGTGTCAACCACTCGGTAACTAGCTTCCTCGACGAATTCTCTTGCGACCACCAGATAAGATGCTCCCAACTGATGCAAAGAAAATTGTGTTTATCACTAATGACGACGTGTATTGTTGCAGTGTAATGCTCTTCGGGCTGAAAATTGTTGTAGCTACATACCAACAAATGATGGGTGTAATATTCTACAAGCAAAAAGAAAAATATAAAGATGTGTATGTGAATAATGTGCTAGCCCGAACAACATATAAACTATTTGAAAAGGATCATTCAAAACTTCTTTAAGATTTAATATGAGCCTCAACTCACTCAAGTGCACGCTATAGCATCAATTTATAAATTTTTTTGCTACCTCCTAACTCTGTAGGGGATAAAAGTCAATAGATAAGGTGCAGACACTGATCGACATGTCATTCGCTTGAAATACTAATGAAGTGCAACTGATGATCATTGACAGGATCGCAAGCCTAAGCCTAAGCCAATTCATCTTGAAATTGTGTTGCAAATGTGCTATATTTTCAAAACATTAGATGAGCGGAGAACTTTATTTGGTCAGGAGAAAGCGAACAAGCACTTAGGAAGCTAAAGGACACTTTAGCGTCACTACTGCTTCTCTATAGCCCAAAGACGAATGTGGAAGTTTCTTTATACTTAAGGGTTGGACTTGAAGCCATCAACTCGGTTTTAGTCTGAGATGAGCTAAGGAAACAGTTCCTAGTTTACTACATCATTCGGGTCCTTCGAGGCACCGTGCTAAAATACCCAATTATGCGGAAACTAACATATGCTTTCATTGTTTTTGCTCTTTGCCCGTTTTTTTCAAATGTATTCAGTCAGGGTCTTCACCGACCATTTGCTTAAGTCAACTTTTGCTCGACCGGAGTACTCCGACCGCTCCTCCTCAAAAGGGCGGTGGAACTTAGGGAGTTCAATATCTACATATCCCAGACCGTGATCAAAGGACAAGCCATAGCTGACTTCCTTACATATTTTTTTAAACCAAGTGAGTCGGGTGAAGTAGTAGCTGCCGATAGTCAAACTTATCCATATTGACAGAGTGTTTAACCAAATTGAAGTGGGGCTCGGTCTCTCTCTGAGTAGTTCGACCGAGAACTTTTGCATTCATTCAATTGAAGTCAGATTTGAAGGCACTCCAACTAGGCTGAATGCAAAGCTTTAATTGCCGCACATTTTTTTTTCTTCTGAGATAGGCACTTTAGATCTCCATGTGAAATTCGACTCGTAGTTGGTAGCGAATCAAGTAAACGACAATTTGAGGTCAGAGATGATATAACGACCAAGTATATGAGCAAAGCCAAAAATGTAGATTAAGAAGTTCAAAGGCTTCAAGATCAAGCATATCACCTAGGAGGACAACCAAGTAGCAGACCTCCTATCCATGTGCATCTGCTTGTGGGAAGTGATTCTTCAAAAGTTTGTTTGACTGACTATTGAAAAACCCGAAGCAATGAAACTGGAGTTTGAAGGGCCAACTAGTTGGATGAACCCTAAGATCTCCAAATACAAATCAAAATTAAAACAAATCAGTGTCTTTTGATTGAAGGAAAATTGTTTAGGAGTTCAGTTATGTCATAAAGAAAAATGATGCAGAAGATGTATTCCGAGAGATACACTCGAGGAAGTGGGGGCCACTCCGGAGAAATGACTTTAACTTACGGAGTGTGGTTACAAGATTACCTCTATCCACCACTTCTAAAAGATGTTGAGGAATTCTCCAAGGATTATGATGGCAATTCATATCAACATATGCTTGAAGCATATGAGGGCTTATGTTAAGAGTTTTGCAGGAGTACTTGTATTACAAATGATCGCTATAGCACAAACAATATTGCAAGGCATCCATACACATCAGACATATTATATTCACTAGCAATTGTCAGGGTTGCACATTCTACTTCTATTGACATAAGTTCATCAACCATCCGCACTCTAGGTGGACTGCATGGTGCACATGCTTCCACTTTTATACAGTTACTCCCGTGCAGTAGCATACTCCATTTACACTAGTACATTAGCAGACCACACCCCATTTTCGACAAGTGGAGCCACAATCCTAATTATACCATATTATACTGGGCATTTTTTGGATGGTTCGTGCAATTTCACCTCAACAATCATCATTCAAGACACAAATGATCTACTTGCAGAGCCTCAACAATTGGAGGATTATGATCGTCAACACCATTTGAGGATATGTGAGTTCGTGCGCTTACTTGCATACCACTTGATTCTTATATTTCTACCTAACTGTTAAACTTTGATATACATATTTCCAGAAAGGCCAAAATGGTTGTCTAACTACAGTTATTGTATATATCCAAATATAAAAGTGATGACGGTGAAATGCATCATCAAAGGCATTATTTTGGCCTGAGCAACTAGTAAGGAACTGATTTTTGGATATATTGTTTGATAAAATAAAGATGAATCCGTGCTCTGGATGAACATTATGTTCGATTTATGTTTAAGAAAATAAGGGAAATTTACATAGGTACCACCCAAATCTTATGTATTTACATATCTAACACCTAATTATAATATCTTGGTGTCATAATACTATTCATCAAAAGGCGTATTTCAGTTTTGAAAGTGTTTTGATGTTGGTATTTTTGATGTTGAAGATTTTAGTGATATGTATGTAATGTTTAGGTTTGTTATGTAAATACATAAGAATTGTGTGGTATGTATGTAGTTGGTTTAACTTGCTGCCAAATAATATCCGAGTTAGTTTCTTCGACAATACTGCATATTTTGGCTTAATTTATGATTAATGTACTCTTCCCAATATCACTCAATTGCCCCCAGATCTTCCTCCGTTTTCCCCTGTTGCATCACCATGGCTTAATTTGGTGGTTTGTTTAATCTTATAGGCAAGTTTATTATGCTTAATTATTCACTTGGTTGAAGGTTCGTTTTGTTTTGGTGGAGATGGTTGGGAATCAGCGTTATAGAAACCATCAAACTTTTAATTGTAGAAGCCATTTGGTAGGACGCATTTGGGGTTGATGTTGGGAAGCAAGTGATTCCATTTTTTATAAAAGGACGATCTTGCTTAATTTATTTCAAAACTAGGCTAGAGGTGGTGATATTTTGTTATGAAGTGCCTCGCATGTCATTTCTGGAAATGAGCATGAAAGTGGCAGATGTGCATGGTGCCCCATGATTCAATTGATCTTTTCTTAGACTTTTCTGATGTCTCTCCACGAGAGCACCAAAGATGTGAACTTATGGTAGTTGCTGATTTGAAATTAGGTTGGACTCGAGAATTTAATTATGAAACTATGATTATATTATATTTAAATATATTATTTAATAATTTTAACTTATTAATAAATGGGAAGATTTACAAATGAATCACCATCAATAAATTCCCACCATCCAGTGCGAATTCTCGAGGCATCACAAGGGCCTTAAGACAATCTTTTGAGCAAAAAATAGTTAAAATTTTGGTCTGTTAGGGGCAGCTGCAACTTTTCAGCTTTTCAGGTGCATCTTAGCTGCCCCGGGAAGTTGCTGTGGGGAAGTTGACTGTTTGTTTGTTGCGGTTGTGTGAAGGCAACTGTGTGACAGCTGTTTCTGGACAAATGATCATTCTGCCATGTTGTGAAAAATAACGGCAATAAAGCAAAAAACCGGATCGAGAAAAAAACAGAAACACAACGACCGACACACGGATTTACGTGGTTTGACAAATTGCCTACGTGCACGAAGCTGCAGAGGAATTTATTAGCTTGACGAATTATACTCGACGATTACAAGAAAACATTTTTTTCTCTCTTCACCTCTCTCTCTATCTTTCTTCACTACCCGTGGCACCACACATGAAGAAGACATAAACCGGGAGCAACAACAAGCTATTCCTTTATCTTCTGTCGTAAGCCATCACACAAGAAGAGGAATCCAAGGAGAGAAACCTATTAAGGGAGTTGTAGCATGTCTATTTATTAATTTCATTACACTATTAGACCCATTAAATAATTAATCAAATAATTAATGAAACCCATTAATTATTTCATTTTCACTTATGCAACAAATCATAGAATGCAAGATTCATGCAAGGAAAACTGTAGAAAATCTAGGGAAGAAATTAAGAATAATTAATTTTATAATTAATTTCGATTATCAAATCCAATTTGCTGTCAAACATGAGAAACTGCCAATTTGAACAGTCGACCGGTTTCCATATTCACAATAAATCTCTTACTTGGAGACTGGTATTCTGGCTGCATCATCCACTGACTGCATCGCCTTTTTCTTCAAATGTGATATCCCCCACCCCTGTAACTCAAATGCACTGTCTTCAAACTAGAAGACCACCTGAAGTTGAGTACAACTTTTGCTTCTTTTTTTTCCTGACCAGCTTCTACTTACTCGAATTTTCATCTGACGAGGTTTTTTCATAGTTTTGAAATTCTCCACCATCTGATAAAAACGCCATGAGATCTGCAGTAGTCCTTTCCTTGATGACGTTGTAGGCCACTGATCTCGACAGTGTTAATCGAACAACCCCCGTAACTTGTCGATCTAACAGGTTCCAATCAGCTTCATCCATATTCTCCGGTCGATTTCCCAATAATGAAAGATGAAGTTTATTTTCATAGAGGTAGTTTTCTATTTGCATCATCCAATAACCAAAATCTGTGCCATTAAGCTTTTCGATCCCTGATGCTATCACCTCAGGAATTCATTTTCATAGAGGTAGTCCTCAGGAATTCATTTTCATACACCTCGTGGAGCTTGAAACTGCGGAGTACCAAAATGTCCCTTAGGCCTTTTATGATTATAACGCACTCCTCGCGTAGCTTGTCGCTGTCAGGTGCGGAACATTTTTATTGGGACTCAGGGACGATCATTTTCATTTCCCTAGCGAAGCTTGTTGCTGTTGGGTACCGAAACATCCCTTATGCCTTTTATGATCATTACACACCCTCGTGGATCATTTTGTTAATTGATTAGTTTCAATCTTCCATAGTGTCAGTTCCCTGAGCGTGATAGTGTCAGTTTCCCTAAGCGTGACTATGCTAGTTCCCCTAGTATAAAAGATTGAAAAAAAAAAATTGTTAAGGTGCACTTTATTCATAATATCAAGTGGTTTTTTTGTCAAAAGAAATGAAGGATTATACAAAACAACCATAACTATGTTTCAATTAAAAACAAAGATAATTTTAAGGAAATAATTTCTTTAGATTGTTGCCGCTCCACGTTCGATGGACCTCATTTCCTTTGAATGTCCTTAACTTGTATGTCATAGGCCTTACTATATGGTGAATGATGTAAGGGTCATTCGAATTCTGATCCAGCTTCCCAATAGCTAGCCCCTAGCAACACAGTCTACTTTTTTCAATACTAAGTCTCTTAGAGCAGACTTTTCCCCGCGGACATGTTTGTGGAAATATTTGGATGTTCTTTGCTTGATTTCTCATTGTCAAAGGGCTGTGTTTGCTCAGCTTTCTTCGATGAGGTCTAGGGTGAGCCTGACCCCTTCAACGTTCATCTCACACTGTTATTCGAGGTCTTATTGTTGAAGGTTGGGGCAGAGAGCACTCTCTGGCTATATTTGTTGTACTCAACCAACAACATGGCTTCCATTCCGTGAGACAACATAAAAGGGGTTTGACCGGTGGACGAGGATGGTGTCGATCGAATCACCCAAAGTACGGATACGGAAGGGATCAAGTATGCCCACTTGTCCTTTGCTCCCTCTACCTGTTTCCCTAACAAATTTAAAATGACCTTGTTCTTGGCCTCCACCTATCCATTAGTTCCGGGATAATGCACGGAGGCAAATTTGAGGTTGATCTCCTATCTCTTGCAGAAATCCTAGACTTTTTATCCGCGAATTTGGTCCCATTATCTGTAACGATGATGAGGGATAATTCATACTAGCAAATCATGTTAGTATGGATGAAGTTTTGGCCACCTCCGCCGTTTTGTGGGCCAGGGGATTCACTTCTATTCATATGGAGAAGTATTCGACAACCACCAGTAAGAACTTTCATTGTCCTATGGACAAGGGAAAGAATCCAAGGATGTCGAGGCCACACATAGCTGACGTCCAAGGGATGAAGATCGGGTGAAGTTTTCGGGCCAGTTGATGGTGTAATGGTCTGTGCTTATGACACTGCGTACAACTTCGAGTAGGTTGTACTCAACCAACATAGTTGAGTAGGTTTGGCTAGAAGTACCCACACCGTTGGATTTGGTGAGCTAACGTCTTTCCTCCAGAATGACTTAAGCACTTCCCGTCATGAACTTTCTGGAGTATGCCTTCAAACTCGTCTTCTCCAACGCACTTTAAGTACAAGGATATGCTTGGTTTTTTGAAGAGTTTTCCCTCAACTAATAGGTACTGAGCGGCTCTGAGTTTGAATCTCCTATGGTTGATGATCTCTTCGTTGATCTCCCATGTGTTTAGGTAGTGGACATACAGGTTCATCCAACTCTTTCTGGTCGATTAAGTTCTTGAGGCCTCCCTCTCCCAGATGGAGGCTTCGTAATAGGAGGTCGAGAATCCGGTTTTTTTTCTCTTTGGGTATGCTCGGATTCAAAGCTAGCGAATTGAACGATCAACGCCTTCACTTTTTCGAGGTTCCTTGCCATCGTATCATCCCTTATTTTGAACTCTCCATTGATTTGGTTCACCATAAGCTGTGAATCAGCTTTCACTGTTATGTAGAAGATCCCCATCTCTGAGGCAAAGTGAAGACACACGATCAAAGCTTTATATTCCTCCTAGTTATTAGTTAGGGGATAGTTTATCTAGATTGAGTGATAGATATTCTCCCCTGTTCGACTGCACAGAAAATCTCCCAGTCCTGCACTCGATCGGCTGGAGGCTCCATCCGTGTGCAAGGTCCAGGTGGATTCTTCTGGTGTCTGTGTTTGCTAGGCTTTGAGGCATTCTTATTGGCAACAATATACTTGTTGGCCATCTCTAACAACTCGACCAAGCTCTATGGTTCTGCGAGGTTGAGATCACAAGCGAAATCTCTCCTACCTTACCTCCTGTGTGAGTGCAGCCAGTGCCATGTCGGGCTTCAATTCTTACACATCCAATGTTTCCCTGCGTAACCGTGTAATAATAGATCACAAGCTCTCATAATCTCTTTGTTTTAGTTGCCATAGAGACTGGGCGCCCTTTTTGGGTCTTAGAGATAGAAATCATCTTAATGAGGCTAACAAAAACTTACATTTGAGAGTGTCAGAGATTTTTAGCAGACAAATGGAAGATTCAAATGACGCGAGGTGGTCACCCTTTACGTTGCTCTAGGTTGAGCGTTTTAAAATTTTTCGAGGTTCAACTCACAATACCTGCAACGATAAGACATTCTTCGGTTGTCGCTGCACCTCGGTTCACACCCGTCGATTTCTCTTCTCGTAGGTGGATCCAATGCTATCCTGATATAACCCACAATTGATTTTCTCTTATAGGTGGATTATTCTTCTCCCGTTGTTTGCTGATGGTTTCCCTTTAGAGGGGTTAAATACTCCTTATCAAGCTGGTCTTCTCCTAGAACCGAAACCACTGCCAGGGCGGCGACTGCTCTGAGCAGCTCTACGAACTATCTTGACATATGGTTGGTGATTTGGGTCCTCAAGTCTTGCAAACCTTGATGGAAATTTTCTTGCACAAACTCCTTAGTGCATGACGCTTCTACCGCGCTCGGACTGGATTCTCCTTATTGTTGTTGACGAGCTCCTCTTCTTGTTGATGACATGTTTCCACACTCACAACACCTTAAAGAATGTTGAATTCAAAATTGTCTATGAAACACACCCAAGGTATATATCATCTTGTAGAGAAAACAAAAGAGAGTATAGTGTAGAATGGTAAGAACGTGTCATCCTTTATTCATTGTATGGACCCCTTATTTATAGGAACAAAATTTAGTTTTACAAATTCATAGGTTAGTTCCCCCCATCATTAGCCTTTAGAGGGACCTTTTGGTAATAACAAAGGTATTTAAATAAAATAAGAATGACGGATTGATTCAATCAGTAAGAAGTTCGCTGACTGCTTTCCCCCGCCTTGAGTCCATTGGCACTTCATCTGAGGTTGAGTAATCGGTCGATCGACTTGAGAGCCGATCATCATCCTATAGGAAATCCCTTGGCATTTTCTTTTGGTACCTCGATCCAGGTATCTTCTTTTCTAGTATTCAATCTATCGTCCGTCATTAAGTGTGCCCGATCGGTCATTCCTTCCTCCCAAGTCATTCATTTTCTTTTAGATTTATGCTACCATATTCTTTGTATACACTTACAATATATGCATATGTATTAAATTTATATATATATATATATATATTATATGAAATACCATAAAAATTAAAGTGTTTTAGATTCCATAATTTTTGAATTGTGAAGTTGATCTCACACGAAAATAGGGGCAACTGATACGACATCAACAAATTTCCATCATTCAGTGTGAATCTCGAGGCATCACATGGATCTCAAGAGAATTTTTGGAGCAAGAAATATTCAAAATTTGATTAAGAGTCATCAAGAACTCCGATTTCATTAAACTTAACTGACCGGCTCCACGAGAGTGACCCAATGATACCAAAATTAATTCAATATGAGTTTAATTAAGCCCCGATCAAGCCATTAAATCACTTTTAGAAGTTTTCCAAGTATATTTGGAACATCAAACAAATACGAAATCTGCTGAGCTCATATTTGAATCGAGCTTCTCGACAAGACAAATGCAACGAATCCAAGATTTCTAAATTTAGACATCGTTAAGGCTCTCAAATAGCCATCAAACATTGTCTGATCAAAGGAATATCTCTGGACCGTCCGATCAAAGTGTTTCATATTCTTGTTTTAATTGCACCCAAAACACTATATATAGAGCCCCACCCACCCGGATGAGGGAGTTTGAGGCTTGGGGAAGAGCTTGAAGCTTTGAGAATGACCTGAAATCCAACATCACTTCTACCGCCGTCAACAATCGCCGAACACTGTCCACCACCACCTGCAGGTCGCCACCAATCTCTATCGATCTCCGCATGTTCTTTACAATGAGAATGTTTGTCAATCGACGTTGTAATTCGAAAGATTTTGTAACATCTTCCCGCCTGTGAGACAAGACGTCTCTGTTATCGTCAACTTGTTGTGGATTTTTACAACTGGGCTTGACCCTGTAGTTTTTTCCCTTTCTGAGTTTTCCACGTAAAAACTTATTGTGACTTTACGTATTATTTTTTCATCAGAATGTGTGTTGAACTCTCTTGCAATATTAAAACTATAATCTATTAATTTACAACCATGAATTTTCTAGCACGCATCAACATACATACCACTCAATTCCATTGTTTACATATCTGACACCAAATGTTCTAAAGTTGAATTTTTACTTTTATGCCACCTTACTTATATAAAAAGTTTATTTTATTATTTACAAAATTAAATAATGATATTTTTTTGTGATATGAAAGATTTGTAAAAGTCAAAGTTTATGTATTAGATATTATAAATAAAAATAGGTGTCAGCACAAATCTCGAGATAATTTAACAGCCCAAAATCAAAGGAGATGTGACAAGAATCTCGCTGAGAAAAAACCAGAAGACCTCACGAATTGAACGAACTGATAACCAATCTAGTCGACGAAAATGTTACCGGCTGACAAAGGCAAGTTCAGTCGACATAAGAGCCACCCAGACCAACATAAGACAAGCATCCACATCGATCACTCCGAAGGAAACAATCGAACAAAGGTCTAGCATCTCCAATGATATAACAAGTATCAACACAAAACTCTCTCAAAAGCTCCCTAAAAAAGTACCTGTAACAATAATCATGCAAGTCAGCCAACCGCTCAAAAGTCAATCGACCATCACACTCAATAACCGACCGACTTCCCATTCAAGAACCAATCGATGCTCAAACGAAAGTCGATAAAAAAAAGCTCGGTCGATCGATCCAAGAGCTTGACAAATAGAAGGTGCATGCACACAAGCATACCAAATTACCTATACAACCCCTCTAGAGCAGGGGTAAAACCTATAATTTTACCTTTTTGGCCCTCAATCTTTTATAAATAGGAGAGTCATATCAGATATTAGAGACTTTGACTCTTCTCTCTTGACCACGTTCGATATATAAAATGGGCTACAAGAGCCTGAGAATACTTCATTTTTCCCTAGTGGGGCAAACCGTTGTACACTCATTCCTTTCTCGCTCTCCTTCTCATTTCTGGTTCCTACCACTTTATTTCTTGAGCATGTCTCATAGAATAAATCTGGATTCACCTGATATACAAATATACAAGAATTGCGTGTTACGTAACAAAATGCCCCAAATAAATAAAGAAGTTTGACTTAATATTATATAATAAAATTAGTCTAATCATTCTTTATAAAATCTTTAGATTTACATACATACCACATTATTTCTATATATTTATATAAATATAAGTACTAAAATTATAAAAACTAAAATGTTGACGTTAGTTCTGTAAATACAAATACGTGAGGCTCTTTTTCTCAAAATGTCCACATTTAGGTCGGTTCGACATTGTTAAGTCGGTTCCGTTGATCGCCCTAAGGGAAGGAAGCTTTTCCCGCATTCACCACGTTCCCCTGCATATATACATACAGGCGGAAAGAGCAAGAAGTGAGAGGGAGAGAGAGATGGATGTTGAAGAAGGAGGTTACGTCGTCGGGAGCGAAATTCAGAGGCTGCCGGAAGAGTGCTTGTCGCACGCTATATTACTAACTTCTCCTCGAGATGCATGCCGATCGGAGGCGGTATCGGCGGCGTTTCGCTCCGCATCAGCGTCCGACAACGTTTGGAGAAGCTTTCTTCCGTCCGATTACGCTGAGATCCTCGCACGAGCTGTCGATCGGGTGGAATTCGCATCGATGAAGCATCTCTATTTCCGCCTCTGCGATCCAATACTCATCGATGGCGGGAAGATGGTTTGTTCCTGTTGATTATTCTTTTTTTCTTAATTTATGGTGAGTTTGGTTGCTTTGTTTTTAATTTTAAGTTTTTGGTCTTGCTGATGCTTTTTGTTGGCAGGGTTTTTTTGTTGATAAAGAGACCGGGGTCAAGTGCTTCATCTTGCCGGCGAGAGAGCTTTTGATTATTTGGGGGGATACTCCTCAATATTGGAGATGGAATCATGACCCTGAATCAAGGTATTAAAGTTATTCTGAATGTTTTGTTTCTGCCCGTTTAATCTGATTCTGATTTTTAGACGAAATTGTATTGATATTGATGAAGTTGTGGGTTGAATGTTGATATATATATTTTTTTTCATAGTGGCGTAGAGAAATCATAAACTGAACTCTCCATTTCTCTCTGTTTTTGTTGGAAGATTTATATACATACCACTCGGTTCTTATGTGTTTACATATCTAATAACAAAACTTCAATTTTTACATGCAATCCACCTCATCCCTGTGTGAAAAGTGTATTTCACTTTTTTTAAAAGTTAAAATGGTCTTTTTTTTATGTTATATAAAAGATTTGGACGGTAAAAATGTAAAAGTATAGTTTTAAGTGTTATATATGTAAGTACATTGGAATTGTGTGGTATGCATATAAATTCCCCTTTTTTATTTGACATTTTTTTTCTTATAAATAGTTTATTTATTTATTTTTTAATTCTTTGTTAGGCATATATGGACTTTGTGGGTTTTTAATAATTGTCTTTTTGAGTTTAGCTTAACTTTCTATGCTAGTGTAAAAACATGAGTATTTTGGAGGAAGGCTTCTAAATCTCTGCTCCTGTCTTGAACTTAAAGTAACATTTTTACAGTTTTACTATTTTATGGAGATGTAGGAGTTGATGAAAGACATCATATTTTTCTTTTATAAGTTGGTGTTTTAAATAGTGTGGAACTTAATTGTATTAATTTATGGAGAAAAAATTATCTTTATTAAACTCATAAAAAATGTCTACCTGTTATCATTATCTATCATTTTTTTAGGATTTATATTGTAGTACCTAATGCCATCTACCTAATAAATTCAAACTTACTATCTAATCTTCAAACATTACATAAGTTGACGCATCCAATGCATTAGAGTATCCTATGAATAAAAGCAACTAGAAAGAAGACGGACAGAGAGGGAAGAAGCTTTCTTAGTAGAGTAAAGAAGAAAGAAAGAAGCTTATATAGTTGAGAAGCGAAGACAGCAGTAATAACAATAACAAATTCTTTCTCTTTATTTAGCCTTTGTTTTGATAATATGTGATTGTGTCTTCTCTCAATATTTGATATTTGATGGTACAATTTTGACTATTGGAAGGTGTAAATAGAAGACTATCTATATCAAAAGTTTTGTCAAATTTTGAAGGTATCAAAGCCTTTCATTTTTGATCAAATATTGGGTTAGACTTATTCATGTTATTGGGAGTTATTCACTTATTCATATTAGGAATGCTGCCTCCAACCTTCTTAATGAAAATATCAGAGGCATGATAAAGGCATTATTAGATAATTATGAGAATTAGATATGTTTTATGTGCAAATTTTATGTCCTTTAGAAGTTTGAAGGAGCCTTTATTCTTTAGCATACCAATAAGTTTAATTCAATCACATGTTAGTTTTGATTAAATTCATTTCTTAATTTTAATTATGTCGCTTTTTGATCAAGCAAATTGAAGTTGAATGATAGCAGGGACCTTATTCTTAGTGAAGATATATGATGGCTTGAGACTGGAGAACTCTTTTTTTTTTCTTTGTTTTGAATATTGATAATAAGAGCAGGTCTCAAATTAAAAGAAAAATATCAAGACAAAGGTAAATCTAAATCATAAAATAAGAGCCAACATATACATCAAAATAGAATTAAACCTTGAGGTCATCTCGGTGGGTGTTGACAATATAAAAGGTCACAACATATGATGAAAAATTGCAGCAAGTAAAAGAAGGGTAAAAATAGGAAGTCAAAAATTGTGAATGTTGCCACGAATGAAGTTCAAGATGCATTGATCTTTGATGCTATAATCCAATGGACATATGGATATTAGACTCTGGTGCATCATTTTAAGCTTCTTTTCTTAAAAAATTAACAACATTATTCTACAAGTAGCTATGGTAAAATATTTCTTGCTGAAGATGAGTTCTTAGATAGTGTAGGCATTAATGATTTGATACTTCATATCATAGCTGGAATCACATAAAAGTTGTTTAAAGTTAGACACATGCTTAGCCTATGGAGAAATTTGATTTCTATGAGACAAATTTCAATAGAAAGATGCAATTTCACATTCAGTGACATTTATAGGATAGCCAAAGAAGACAAGAAACAAGACTGATGCACTATACACTGCCACAAATATTGAAAAAACAGGAGATCCAACGTTTTCCACTAAGAAGATTAATATTTTGCCATAAAGATTAGACCACATGATTGAGAAGTTCCTAAACTTCTTTCATTTTCAAGATAAATTTTCTTATTTAAAATTTATTTAGTTCTGATTTTTCTGTAGATTGTATTTTAAGCAAAACAGAAGAGTCAATTTCTCAAAAATTGAAAGGGTTCTTGAAATCAAAAGTTTAGAATTAATGCCCAAATTTTTGGGGGCCATCTTCCATTTCATCTGTAGGTAATTTGATATATTATGTCATGCTCATAGATGACTGCATCCGAAAGATGCATCTATTTTATTAGAAGAAATTTGATTTGCTAAATAATTTTGTAAGATTGAAAGATTAATTGAAAGTGAGGCTAATGTAAAAGATTAAATGCTTACGATTTGATAATGATGGGAAGTAAAATAGCGTGAATTTAAAAATTATTGTGTTTCTAATGCAATTTTATGTAGAGAGCAATTATAAAGAAAATTTCAGTAGAATGGAATCACTAACAGAATGAATAAGATTTTAAAATTAAGGGCTTGAAGCAAGTGTCTACATGTAGTCCTGAAAAAAAATATATTTGGTTGATGCAATAAATATAGTAACATGTCTTGTCAATCTAGGCTCATCTTTAGCTCTTAATTTTAGGTTTTCTTAAAAAGCCAGATCTCTCACGTTTGAAAAATTTTAGGTTTTCTCTGTATTTGACCCTTATTTTTGCAACAATTAGTAGTGTTCTCTCTCAATATTTGAAATTGAAAGAGCGGCATCTCAATTTTTTTCTTTATATTTATCTTCGTATCCATTGGAAATTTATTTATTGGTTTTTTAAAATTTATTGAAATATGTTATTTATGTGCAGCCATAGACGCAGATGAATATCGTTGAATCAAATAAGCTTGTGCATCTTGTGACTAAAGTCTTTGGCTCTCTTATTCTTCTTTTTCATTTAGTTTTATTTGAGTTTTTATCATTAATCTAAGAGATTGAACTTAAAGGATCGATTTTTAATATTTTTGTTTTAGTTTTTTTCAAGATCTTTTTACCCTAAAAGTGGGATGTGTTTTGTAGAAAACAAATAATGGGGGAAAACTCTCAAGAATCTTATTCACATTTTTTCTACAAGATGGGAGGTATATATACATCTCCCAAAGACATTATAAAATAATAATAAATCAAAAAATAATGGAAAAAGAATTAGAGGTCAACGATCCTATAGGAAAGCACCTGGTTAAAACCCCCGAGGGTCATTGAAGGACAAATGTAATGGTATAGAGCATCAATCTGTGCTTAAGTTCTTTGTTATCTAAGAGTCATAAGGATATGATTCAAGAATACAAAGCCTTGATTCATGTCTGAGGTTTTTTTGTTATGATTGGAGCGTAAATTCAACACCCCCCTTAAAACTGGACTGTAGTGGTTTCTCTTCCAGGTTTGTTTATGATATTAGATTACAATGTTTTTTTATGAATATGTCAGCTAGTTGATTTTCTGTAGGTACATATGAAGTACAAATTAGACTATTTTTCAATTTTTCTTTTATAAGTGTATCAATTTCAACATGCTTGGTAAAATTATGTCTTACATAATTACGCACAAGATGGACAATATATTATCATAAGCTCTTTTCACCTATTTTTCAATCCTCTAATATAATTTTAACTCATAGAAGCTCATATAAATTTTGAGTAATGACTCTAAACTCGACTTCAACACTTAATCTTGGATTCACAGGTTGTTTCTTGCTTCAAGTTATGAGATTTTTTCCTAAGAATATACAATACCCTGAGGTAGATTGATACGTCTCGACACCAAAATCAACAAGCAACGACAACAAAACAATGATAGATAGATGGAAATAAGTCAAATAAGTGCTACCATTACGAAAAATAACTGCAAACAAGCAAGATGCAAAAGATGATATACTTTCGAGAGGTAAATCGACTCTCTCACATCTTAGACATCGCTAGAAACACCACCCAAGAGAGAAAAACACAACAACCAACAAAATAATGCATAAAGAAGGCAAACCCTAGTTTCTCCCCTTAATAGAATCCCCTTAAAGCATTTCAAAAACTTTCCTTTCTAACCTTCCCTCTTTTTCATTTCTCCTCCTTGCATAGGTAATTATAACCTTGGTGGACCTCACCCTTTCCTTTCCTTCTGTGTCTCTCCCTATAAGCTCCAATTCTTCCCGTCGCCAAGACTGGCCTGCCTGTGGGTCAGTGATAACGCTTCAAGCTTGTCCACGGTGAACTGGTTGGTGTATGTGTGTAACATAGACCTTCTATCCACCGATGATCCAACATAATTTGCATTTGTGCATCCTTTAAATTGTAGGATATCATGTCTTTTGTATAAAATTGCTTTTCCTCAGCCTAATTTGAGATGTCTGAGAATTCTATTAGTGGCTTGAAGATGTGACTCATTACATTTATGCATGAATTGACTAAATCAATTTACTCGAATGAGATGTCAGGACACGTGTGAGATAAGTAGATCAATTTTCCCAATAACATTTGATATTTTCCCATATTTGCATCAGCTTTTTCATTAAAGTCCAATTCTTGTCGTGGTTTTGTTAGAATTTTACAGGCTTGCACTCTCTATCATTCTGGTCTCTTTCAACAAATTCATAATATATTTTTGTTGAGAGAGAAAGATCTTTTGTTTCGATTGAACCACTTTTATTCTGAAAAAGTATTTGAGTTTTTTCTAATTCTTTAATTTTGAGTTCTTCGATCAACATTTCTTCGTATCATCATGCTTGTGAATCACCTTGTAAGCTCCATTGTTGCTCAACAATCTGACAACATTTTCCATTTGACCAATATCTCCTTTGCTCCCCCTACTCGTCGGCGCACTCTTTCGATCTCTAACTGCTTCAAAATCTTCTCCAAGTCTTCTGTCAGCGTTGGTGGTAGTGTAGGTGAGAGTGTATAATCTTTAATCTCATGTTTTAGCTATGACACATGGAAGACCGGGTGTAGTGCAGATGATGATGGTAACTTCAAACGATAAACCACTTCGTCGATGTGTGTCATCACCTTATATGGTCCAAAGTATCTTGGTGAAAATTTCTCTCTCCTCCTGGCCAATGTCTTCTGTCGGTAGGGCCTCAGCTTCAAGTTGACCGTATCCCCTGGTTCAAACTTCATCTCTCCCTTGTGTTCATCCACTTTACTCTTCATGGTTTGTTGAACTCTTAGTAAATGCCTATTGAGCTCTGCTAGTATCTTGTCACTCTCCTTCAAGAACTGATCGATGCTAGATACTGGTGTGTCTCCATACCTATAATGGACCAAGTGAGGTAGATCCCGCCCATACAATATCTTGAAAGGGGTGGTCTGTGATGCAGTGTGGTACGTGTTATACCAATATTCATCCCATGCAATCCACTTGGCAAATAGCTTCGGAGTATCAGATACAAAACAACGCAGGTATGTTTCTGCACTCGTGTTGGCCACCTCCGTCTGTCCATCGGTCTGGGGATGATATGCGGTGCTCCTCTTAAGGACAGTCTCTTGCAACTTGAATAGCTCTTTCTAGAAGTGGCTGAGAAACACTTTGTCCCTATCCAAAACAATCGATTCCGGTATTCCGTGCAAACAGATTATTTCTCGGATAAACACCGCTTTGACTGGGACCGTCGTGTGGGGATGTCGTAAGGGAATGAAATGTGCATACTTATTATGGCGATCCATGACCACCATGATCACTGTGTACTCTTATGACCGTGGCAATTTTTTATGAAATCCGTCGTCACTTCTTCCCAAATCTTTCCCGGCAATACTAATGGTTGTAGTAACCCTCCTGGTGTCGTGGTCAAATACTTGTGTCGCTGACATGCGTGCTTTTTCTCATCATATTCTCAACTTCTCTGCGCATTCCCACCCAATAAAGTTCTACCACCAGACGACTGTAAGTCTTCTGCACCCCTGAGTGTGGCACAAATTGCCCCTAGTGGAATAGCTATTGTCATCTCAATGCAATCCTTGATGGCTATTTAGATCCCATACTAACTTGGCTCTTATCTTCCTCAGCTCTTCATCTTTCGATCTTTTGTCTCAAGGCTTTCCAATCTAGGACCAAGGTACCGATAGGGCCGTCAATTGTGGTTCCTCTACCTTTCTTGACAGTGCGTTCACTGCCTTGTTCTCCAATCTTGATCAGTATTGAATCTCAAAATCATATCCCAGTAGCTTTTATAACGATCTTTAATGCTCCTTGGTCAACATCTGCTGTTCCAGAAGATAATTTAAACTCCTTTGATTTATCCTGACCACAAAATGTCATCCCAATAGGTAGGGCTGCCACTTTTGAATGGCAAAGATAATTATCATCAACTCCTGTTCACATACTAACTTTAGTTTTGCTCTGGCCATAAGAATCTGATTGAAGCAGACAATCGGTCACTAACTCTGCATGAGCGCTGCTCCCAATTCGTACCTTGATGCATTTATTTCCACCACAAATGGTTTAATGAAATCTGGAAGTGTTAATATCGGTACGCTTGTCATGGCCCTTGATGTTCAAATGTCTGTGTTGCTGCTTCTCTCAATTTGAAATTTTCTTTATTCCACTCCTCCATCAGTGAACATGCAATCGTATATCCTTTCACGAACTTTAGCTAGTAGCCGGTGAGACCAGAGATCCCTTCAACTCCTTCAAACTTCTTGGTAAGAGCCAATCAACCATAGCCTTGATCTTGGACGGATCCACTGCTACACCAGTTTTGGTTACCACATGTCCTAGATACTTTACCTGCAGTTATAAAAAGGATCATTTCTTCAAATGGACATACAACTGGTGCTCTTTCATCGTCTCCAAGACTACCCTTAGGTGTTCCCACATGCTCTGTCTTTGTTTGATTGTAGATTAAAATGTCATCAAAGAAGACCAAGATAAATTTTCAGAGGTAAGTTTGAAAAACCCTATTCATAAGAGACTGAAATGTCGTTGATGCGTTAGTGAGACCAAACGACATCACTAAGAACTTCTAGTGTTCTTCATGTGTCTTGAACGATGTCTTTTGCACAATCATCCTAATCCGATGGTATCTCGACTTAAGATCAATTTTTGAGAAATTGACTGCTTCATAAAGCTCTTCTAATAACTATCTATCACACGAATATGCAACTTATCTAATACTGTCTCCTTATTCAAAGCTCGGTAGTCCACGTAAAATCCCCAACCATCATTTTTTTCTTAGCCAACAGGACGGGACCGGAAAGAGGGCTTACACTAGGCCTGATAATCCTGGCCTCAAGCATCTCTCGGATCAGCTTCTCTATCTCTTCCTGTTGAATCTCGGGGTACCTTATGATTTGACACTGATGGGGGAAACACACTCCTTCATGGTACTAGCGTGCTCGTAATCCCTCAGGGGAGGTAACCTGCTTGGTTTTTGGAAGACATCATTGAACTGTTGTAGGAGCTGCTAGACCCCTTCAGGAAACTCTGTTAACTCTGAAACTTGAACCTCTTAAATGCTCTGCAACTCTACCAAGTAGCCCAATACTACTCCCCATATCGCTTGACCATGGGTTTGAGCGCCACCATAGTTTTTCATAAATTAACATCTCCTCTCAGCGTCACCTTCCTACTCTTCACTTGGGACTCTATCGTCAGGGACTTCCAATCCACATTCATCTCCCCCGGCGTTCGCAGCCACTTCATCCACAAAATTATATATGTGCTGCCCAAATCTAAGGGAAGGAAGTCATCCATTGTCTATAGGTTGTGGAGTGTCAGAACCAACCCTTTGCAAATCCCCCCACTTTTCTCCACCTTTCCTATTTCCATCACGACGTCGAAGCTCTCTGTAGTCACCAGCTTCAACACTAGCTTCCCCACAACCTGATTTGAGATAAAGTTATGTGTGGCCCCACTATCCACCACTACCACAATCAGTTATTCCTCAATCCACCACCTCGCTTTCATGGTGTGATTCAGGGTAATTCTCACAACCGAATTAAGAGACACCTCCGCCACATCCAAATGCAAATGCTCATTCTCGATCGTGTTCTCCTCGAACTCCTGACTCTTTGTATCCTTCTCGTAAACTAGAAGAATCTGAAAGGTGCGCTCCTTACAACGGTGGTCTGGTGCATATTTCTCTTCACAGCGGTAACTCAATCGTTTTGCTCTTTTATCCTGCATTTCTGCATCTGTGAGACTCTTAAAATTTCCCCCAGAAAGGGTTTCTATATTCTTCTCCTTCGGTGTCTCTTTATGAATTGACACCGTCTGGGTCCTCAGTGTCGTGTCTGTCAAGTTGCTCTTGTAGAATCCTCCGGTGTTGCCGCTTTTACTGGTTTTCCTCAACTATTTTTTTTCCTCCATCATTTGGGCGAGCTCCATCATTTCCCTCAATCATCGCGGTTTTAAGGATTGGATGGCTACTTGGATGTCGGGCTTCAAACTTTTCAGGAAGTTCCCTTCCAGTCTTGCTGCAGAAATATCCCTCAACCTCCCTGACAAGAGCTCAAACTTCTCCCGGTATTCCGTAACCGTCCCTCTTTAGCCGAGCATAGAATTGCTCGTGTAGGTCTCCTTCTCGAATGACTTAGAAACTCTCTAACAAGCAATCCTTAAACTCCCCCCATGAGTGTATTGGATCTCTCGCCTACATCCACTGAAACCACGCTAAAGCCTCTTCCTTCAAGCATTGTCCTGCTGCAATGAGCCACTCTTCCTCCCTCTGTCAACCCATTAATTGCAAAATATCGCTTCTCCCATTACACCTACCTATGTGCATCCTCCTCTTTGAAGATTATCTTCTTTAGTTTTCTACCCCTTGTATCTCCACCTGAATTTCCTCTTCCTCTGAGATTTCTCCCCATGTATCTAGGGTGAATCTCCCTCCTTTGGTTATATGCATATTCAACTCCCGATTTTCTCCTTCCTCCACATACTCTTTCGTGCCCCTTACACCATCCTTCCAATTTTCGGCCCACCCCCCTCCTCTCGGAGTTCCAGGGGGACACTCTTGCTGGTAGATGATGTTTTCCTCGTTGTCTTCTAACTCAATCATCTTCCCTTTTAGCCTGACCAATGATTCTCTAATCAACCGTTGGTTAGGGTTTGCAACTAGAACGGTTGATACAACCTTGGATTGCATATCTACAGATTTTTTCATCATCTCCCACATTTCTCCTATTCTCTCAAATACATCCTCTAATTGACTTTCAATAGAAGAAAACCTGTTCTCCATGGTGGTGAACATCTCTTTCATCCCCGATCTGATTTGCCCTATCTCATCTTCTAACACTTCCACTTTTTTTTGCTGTCATCTCACCAAAATCAACAAACAATAACAACAAAACAACGATAGATAGATAGAAATAAGTCAAATAAGGGTCGTTCTTACGAAAAACAAATTTAAACAAGCAAGATACAAAAGATGTTTTACTTTCGAGAGGTAGATTGGCTCTTCCTCACCTTAGACGTTGCTAGGAACAATCCCCAAAAGAAGAAGAAACACAACAACAAACAAAATAATGTATAAAGAAATCCAATCCTATGCTCTTTCCATAATAGAATCCCCTCACAACATTTCTAAAACTTTCCTTCCTAATTTTCCCTCCAAACTCTCTTTATTTCTTCTCCTTGCATAAGTGATTATGGCCCTAGTGGACCCCATCCTCTCCTCTTCTTTTGCGCCCTCCCTGTCTGCTCCGCCCGCTTCTTCTTATCGCCAAGGTCGGCCTGCCTGTGGGCCGATTATAATGCTTCCAGCTGGTCTAGGGTAGATCGGCTGGTGTATGGGCGTAACATACACCTTCTATCCTCTGATGATCCAACATAGTCCACATTTGTGTGTCCTTCAACTTATAGGATTTCATGTCTTTCGTAAAAAAATTGATTTTCCTTAGTTTGATTTGAGATGCATGAGGATTCTATAAGTGGCTTGAAGATGTGACTCTTTACGTTTATGAATGAATTGACTAACTCAATTTACTTGAATGATCAGGACGAGTGTGAGATAAGTAGATTAATTTTTCCACTAACATTTGAAATTGTCCCATATTTTGATCAGCTTTTTCATTAGGGTTCGTTTTTGTCTTGGTTCAGTTAGAATTTCAAAAGGCTTGCACTCTCTATCATCTTTGTCTCTTTCAACAATTCATAATATATTTCCGTTGAGAGAGAAATATTTCTTGTTTTGATTGAACGACTTTTATTCTCAAGAAGTATTTGACTTTTTCTAATTCTTTAATTTTGATTTCTTCAACAAGTATTTTTCTGAGAGTTTTTTTTTATCTCAATTGCCAACTCCTGTAACAATCATATTGTTAACATTTCACAATAAGAGTTGAGATTTTATTATCAAGACTGTGTTTTATGAAGAAAATATGGTCTCATTGATTCTGTTTGTATCAAGCTCCTACCACATCATTTGTAAATCTTTTAAACCAAACTCTTGGTGATTGCTTTTGTTTGTATAGGAATTTTTTCAATTTGCATACCTGTTCTTTTTTAAAAGAGCCATCGAATACTAGTGTTGGATCCATATAGATTTTTTTTAACATCTTCGTTTAATAAAATATTTTTATATCATGTTGTTGTAAAGGCTAACCATAATTTGTTGTTAGAGATATCTTAATAATATCATTTTTTGCAATAAGAATAGAAGTTAATTGATAATCAATCTCATATGATTAAGTGTATTTTTTTATTACTAATCTTATTTTATACTTTTTTATGCTCTTGTTTACTTTATATTTGGTCGTTAAAATTCATTTGCATCCTATTAGCTTCTTTTCTTCTAGTAATTCAACGATCTCCCATGTATGATTTTTTTAAGGCATTCATCCCTTCTCTTAAGATTTTTTTGCAAGTTTTCTTTTTCGAGTACCTCAAATAGAGTTTATGGAATGAAATTATGATTAATTTTGTTGTTGGTTAGAAAGAGCTTATGAGAGAGAATTATGAAATGAGGTGTATTAAGAGAAATGATATAAATGAGTGATAATATGTTGAGTAGTATTACCTTGTACAAATTTTGAGTCTTGGAATTGTTAGAGATTTTGGTTGAGCTCGTTGCTTCTTGTATAGACCTTGAGGGGATGGTTGCTACAAAATTTATATTTGAAGAATTTTCTATTATAGTAATGTCAATATGAAAAATATCATCAAATTTATTATCAGGATGTTAATTTTTTCTCTAAAGCTGAGTTTGAGTTAAAAAGGTATGAGTTTAATCAAAAGTGACATATTGAAGTGAATAATTTTTTTGTGAGTTTAGGATAGCACTTGTATCCTTTTTGTGTAACAAAAATTTTTCAATATGCACTTTGAGAGCTTTTTGGTCAAAATCTTCTCTTTGGTTTTTAAATATGAACATAAGTAATGCATCTAAAATTTTTGGAGGGCTCTTTGAGAAATTTGTATAAAAGAATTCTATCTGATAATTTACTGAACTTTCAGAATCACTTACACTTGAGGGTATTTTGTTGATTAAATAGGTTGTTGTTAGAACAATTAAGACGGTCATTGTTGGGTCCCAAGCCTCGGATACGAAAAATAGAGAATTGCATTAGGTAGTTGACAATTAGTATAAAAAGTTGTCTTAAAATTATGACGTGAATCAGTTACAGTATTGTGTCATTGTTAGGGTGTCTTTTGAAATTGATGTGTTATATGACTTGAATACAATAAAAAATATGCAAAGGTCATTGCATAAGCACCTGGGTGAAGTGTTGAATAAGCAGAGATTCCCACATCATGGATGAGATACAGGCAAAGAAGTTAGTCCATAAAATTAATATTAGGATATGAACTAGCTATATACGTATTCTCACTAGTAAATCAATGAAATTAATAGATATTATGAATCATGAACATTCAAGAAACTAAATGTGTTAAAGAAAAACTGAGAAGATTAATAACTCTGGTTATAAATATTAATATTCATTTAGTAGTTGTACTAGAAATAGTGTAAATTTAATTATAAATAAGAATTTGAAAGATAATATTATAAAAATTAATATAATTGGAGATAAAATTATAGCTCGAAATATTATTGTTGATATTAAGATTCTTATTATTATAAGTGTTTAAGCTCTCAAATTTTAAAAACTCGAAGTACTTAGAATAACTAGTATAAATGATATCTTTTGAAAAATAGTTTTTATTAAAAGAAATTTAAATTGATATGTTGATAGGCTTGGTAGAAGATTTTGAAAATATTCATGGTATGTGTGATTTTGAATTAACTAATGAAGAACGTAGAGTCATAAATATTTATTTAAAGTGTATTAAAGATGAAAATCTAAAAGCGATTATCTTAGATGAAGATATTCAACATAGATGGGCTAGATATTCTGATTAACTTTTTAATAAAGATTGTGAAAGTATTGATTTTAGTGATCTTAATGTTGTAAATAATAACATTTTTTTTTATTTTTTTCATCGCATTAGTAAAATAGAAGTTGAAGAAGCTTTAAAGGAAATGAAGTGTGAAAAAGCAGTAAGAGTTCATGGTAATTAAATAAGCATGAAAATATTTAGGAGATATGCGAATTTCTTGGCTTACTTAATTTTTAAAGTTTTATTTTTAAGAATAAAAAGGATGCACAAGATTGTGCAAATTATAGGGGAATTAAATTAATATGTCATACATTAAAGCTATTGGAGAGAATAATTGAACATAGGTTACGTCGTGATACTAAAAAAATCTCAAAATGAATTTGGATTTATGTCTGACAAGTCTATCATGCAAGCTATATATTTATTGAGAGGTTTGATGGGGAAGCACAAAGAGAGTAAGGAGAATCTACATATGATTTTTGTTGCTTTAGAAAAAATTTAAGATGAGGTTCTAAGAGAAGTACTTTAGAGAGTTCTAGAGAAGAAATATATTGACATCACTTATATTCAAGTCATTAAGGATAATATATATTAGAGTATTTACTCATGTTCTAACACAAGGTGGATTCTCTGATTTTTTTTCTATTTCAGTTGGATTACATCGGTGTTCAACTTTAAGCCCATATTTTTTTTGCTTTAATTATGCATATTCTTATTGGATATTTATTGGAGGATGTACCTAGCTGTATGCTTTTCGCTACGATATTCTTCTTATGGATAAGGCTACAGAAAGTTCAGGAAAAGCTTGAGTTATGGAGGTCAATTTTAGAGTCTGAAGGCTTTTGTTATTAGTAGAATTCAAATTGGATGGCTGAAGTGAAGGAATGCATCAGACCTATTGTGTGATAGAAAAGTATCACTTAGACTTTCAAGGAAAATTTTATAAGATGGCGGCGAGACCTGCAATGCTTTATGGCGCAGATTGTTGTCTTGTAAAAACGAAACATAAAATTAAGTTGAGTGTGATGAGAATGCTCAGGTGGATGAATGACTCTGCACATATAAATAAAATGTGAAATAAATATATCCGGGAAATAGTTCGAGTAGCTCCAACGGCAAACAAGATTAGAGAGTTGCCTTAAATGATTTTGTCATATTAAACATCGACAATCTGATGACCCAGTTAGGAGTAGATGTTTTAGATTTGACTTATGTTAATACATGGGCATGTTGTATAAAAAATGATCTTAATTTCTTAGAATTAAATAATAATATGACATTAAATAAAACACAATGGAGAAAAATGATTAATGTTACCGACCCCACGTAGTGGGATAAAGGCTTTTTGTTATTGTTGTTGTCAGAACAATTTTCCTTAATACTATTTCGGTATATAATTATGCATGGGAAGTACATAGTTATCTTCAAAAGTTGATTATTTTTCATTTATTTTACTCTATTTTGTTGGAGTGTTAGTACGGAAAGATTAGTGGATAATACCTTCTTTGAAAGAATGATTTTATTTTGTGATTAAAATAATCACGAGCATTATTAGTTAAAAAAAATTTAGTTAAATAAATTTTCTTATCATGGCATTGTCCGTAGAGAGTATAATGTTAACATTAAATTTTTATTTAATTAAATATAATAATATTATTCGAGTGCAGTCATCAATTAACGTAACAAAATCAGTAGTTCTAGAGATAATAAGGATTTTATTGGGTCCTCATATATTAGAATAAATTAATACAAAAAGATTACAAGATCTAGAGTTACTTTCAAAAAAGGAAATAAGCTCAAGTTTAGAAATTTCACAAGTTTCACAATAAAAATCTTTAATATTTAATATTTATATTTATTAAAAGAGAAGAAAATATAAATCGAAGCTTTTTAAAAGAATGATATCCTAATCTATAATAATGTGTTCATATTTTGTCAGTAGTATTAGAGAGGTGAAGGAGTACGATAATTGATCTTGATCTTTGAAAATGTATGATTCCCGTATTGAGATATTGAAAACACAATAATCAGTAAATAATATGATTTTGTAATTATTTTCTTTGATAAATTTGTGAATAAAAGTTAACTACAATGTGTGGGACTTGTAATATGTTATCGAGTGTTATGAGAGATTAATGTCTCTCTCGCCTGCAATAGTGTTTAAAGGTTTATCCACAACTTTTATTTTCTTATTGCTAGGATAGGGTTTGTAAGTTTGAAATACATTGACAATATTTATTTTGTGGTCGATGGCCCTAAATATAGGGTCCATGAAGGGAAAAAACTATTAAAGATACTAATAGCATAAGAATTAGAAATTATATCACTATGAGCAAGCGAGCAAGATCTTGACGATTTTTCTAAGGAATTGAACTAATTCCTTAACTTGTTAATTTCTTGTGAGTTAAGTCCTTCTGACTTCATCTTTTTATTTCCTCATGGTCTTGGGGCTTTTCGTGAAGTTATTAGCATGTCTTCGATTTTTTTTTTTTTGATGATGTAGTTATACCAGAGATTTCACCAGAGATTTCTTTTGCAAGAAAGATGTTATCATTCTTTTGAGAATGTTACGTGATAAAATATCTTTTATCTTGGAATTCAGAATTTATCATGCTAGATTTTTCAATGGTCAGACCATTAGTCACCACCATCCTTCTTCCTTCTTTGCTTGAACGAGAGAGAATTCTTCATTCATAAAAGGGAGATTTTCTCTCGTTAAGATTTGAATTCAAAATTTGTCAAATTCTTTGTTGAGTATCCTCTCGCTCAACAAATTTTATGAGGATTCTCTCATTTTCATGGCAGAACATCGTGAGATATTGGTAATAGTTCAACTATAACCAATAAAACTTCATGGCATTAAAGTACTCATTGTTAGAAAAAATATTTTATTTGGTATTAAAACTTCATTGTTATGAGTGCAACATATTTGATCTTTTAAGTATATTTGTTTAACCGCATCCAAAACCTCTTTTGAGGTGGATCGCTCAACAAATTTTACGAGGATTGTCTCAATTTCATAGCAGAACATCGTGAGATATTGGTAATAGTTCAACTCTAACCAATAAAACTTCATGGCATTAAAGTACTCATTGTTAGAAAAAATATTTTATTTGGTATTAAAACTTCATTGTTATGAGTGCAACATATTTGATCTTTTAAGTATATTTGTTTAACCGCATCCAAAACCTCTTTTGAGGTGGATCGCTCAACAAATTTTACGAGGATTGTCTCAATTTCATAGCAGAACATCGTGAGATATTGGTAATAGTTCAACTCTAACCAATAAAACTTCATGGCATTAAAGTACTCATTGTTAGGAAAATTATTTTATTTGGTATTAAAACTTCATTGTTATGAGTGCAGCATATTTCATCTTTAAGTATATTTGTTTAACCGCAGAAACACAGAAGGTTCATTAATCTTCAGTAGTGTGGTGTTCCACAACCATATTTTGATCATGGAATTAGTTTCTTACCAAAGTAAAAAAAATTGGATATTTGAGCTCCGGAGGAAGATCCATTAGATTTTGGATACTTTTCTCTTCCTTTAGAAAAGTATTTCACAATTTGAGTCGATTTATGATAATTTATCCCGTTTAACTAATCAGGTGCTTTAAATATTTGGTTTTTTTCCTTTGGGCTAAATTTTTTGCTGTTAATTATGGTCGATCTCTTTGAAGAGAAATCAAAGAACCCAAATATAGTGAATAGAAGGAGAATAAAACAAGAAGGATAAAGTTGGAATTGGAAAACTTTACCTTGGAGAATAAAAATAAAAATGGGAAGGAACGCCTTAACCTCCCTTTGATACTATTTAGAAAATAAGCAATGGAAAAAAACTCTCAAAGATTCGCATTCACGTTTGTACAAGAGGGGAGGTATGTATACAACTCCCAGAGGCAGTTTAAAATATGAATAAATCAAAAAATGAGAGAAAATTAATTAGTGGTCGTCGATCATTTTGAGAAGCATACGGATTGCAATCTGAGGATTATAGAGAGACAAATTTAACGGTACAAAACCTCTATCGGTGTGCCTTAAGCTTTGAACTGTTTCCCTTGAAATGCTTATGTTTATTTCTAGATAATATCTGGCCTAGCTCTCCAATCTCAAATTCATTTAGGTTTACATATTACATTTTTGGATTAGCTGAAAACTCTGCTATTAAGTTTTCCTTGGAATTCTTGCATCCATAAAACTCAACTAGCTTCGGTTACATTTAGTAAATTTTAATCTTAATATTATATAATTTCCTCTTGCTTTTTGCACCTCGCAACATTACTGCTAAATTTATTGGTGGCTTTATTCAAGTGGTGGCCTTTTTAGCAAGCCTTTTTCTCCTCAGATGTCAGAACACTTGGCTATTCTTTATCACTTCGTGAGGAAGTAACCCAACTTTTATCACCATGAGATCTAATTATTTTTGCACTTTATCAAAGCAGCTTTAGATGTACGGGCCATTTGGTCATTTGGAATTTGGTTCTTTAGTATACTACCATGAAAATCATAACAATTTGGTTCTTTAGTATACTGCCATTAAAATCATAGTCATGTTATTATAAAAGGAAGGAAAATTTACATGCATAACGCAATTATTATGTATTTATATATCTACACTCAAAGTTCAATATCTACATTTATAACACTGTAAGTGTATAAACTTATGTATGAAAATATGTATTTTACCTTTTTAAAAAATAATGAATGTGCTGTTATTTATGTGATGTTGAAGATTTGAGTGATATAAATGTAATCATGAATGTTTAGGTGTTTGATATGTAAATACATATTAATTGTGTGGTAAGCATGTAAATGCGCCCAGAATGCAAATATGTAATGCTTACAGCTCTGTTGTTTTTACTACCTTTGGGTTGCACTTCCCAAATAATTGTCGAAGCCGTGCAATGATTTGCAATCCAGACCCTTTTTGAGAACTTTTTATTTTGGAAGATCTACATACATTCCACTTTTGTGTATTTACATGTCTAATACCTAAACTTCAATTTTTACACACAGCGCACGCATTTATATATATATATATATATATATATATATATGCCAACAGACCTATGCATAAAAAGATGTATTTAAAAGTTAAGTGATATTTTTGTTCGATATAAATGATTTGGGTGTTAGAAATGTACGAAGCAAAGTTTAGGTGTTAGATGTGTAAATACATAAGAATTAGGCGGAATGTATGTAAATGCTCTAGTTTTTTGCCCACACCTGTACTTCTAGCTTCTGAAACTGGTTTCAAAAACTAGGATTTAAATTTTTTAGAAATAAGAATTTAGATTTTTATTTTTTACTTTTTTTAACTAATGAAGCTTGTTTGCAAAAGTTCAAATGCCACTGCGGTCTTACAGTGCTGGTAATTCTCTTTTGGATTTTCTGCTAAACTGTTTTTAAAGCTTTCATGTATGATATTATATTATTGTACTGCTGCACCTATTGCATTTTATATATATATGACTGAGAAGAGTGCTGTTGTGCAAGGTTTCCGGAAGTTGCTGAGCTAATGAATGTATGCTGGCTGGAGATCCGTGGCAGAATTAACTCTAGGCTGCTCTCCAAAAGGTCTAACTATTCAGCCTATCTTATATTCAAATTATCAAGTAGTGCGGCGGGCTTCAACGATCCTCCACAAAAGGCATCGGTCACCATAGGAGCAGACGACTCACCCCTTTCAGTGCGCCTGATGGAAGAACAAAACTTTGGCAGGCCACGGCCGATCTTACGTCGGCCGAGATATTTTCGAAACTTCTTTCGCCGTGCAAATTTTCCGCAAGAGCCGCCGGAAGATTTACGAGAGCCTCTGAACGAGCTGCATGTGCGAGATGATTTGCCGGAAGAGGCGGACGAGGCTCGGCATGATCGACGGCAAAATCCAGATGTAGAAGGACAAGATCAATCAGAAAGGGATGGTGAAATTGTGGGAAGGCCTCAATTAAGGCAGGATGGGTGGATGGAAATTTTGTTGGGGGAGTTCTATAATGAAGATGGAGATGATGGGGAGGTTGTTATGTCGTTTTTGGAGATCAAGGGAGGGCATTGGAAGAGTGGCCTTATTGTTCAGGGAATTGAGATCAGGCCTAAGAAGGGGGTTTGTATGTGAAGTTTAAATACTGACTTGCTTTTTTTTCTTCTTAATTTCAATGGTATTTTGGCTGTTCTGTGAACTCTAATAATTTTGAAATGTGGTTTTGGTTGTTTGTGTGATTTTTTAATGTAACTGTGCTTGTTAAATCAACTCACTTTGTTTCATTTCTTACACACAATATATATATATATATATATATATATATATATATA
>NW_018164444.1:72487548-72495427 GCF_001263595.1 Phalaenopsis equestris | reverse complement strand
TATATATATATATATATATATATATCTAATCTTGAGTTGAGGTGCCGCCAACTCTGGTTTGTTGGTAGAGTAGCTTCTTTAAATGTTGCAAATTCCCTCTGTTTACGGGTTTGAGTCCCTTTCTGACTAGTTTGTTGGCAATGAGGGCGGCCCTCGAATAGTTAGGCACATGAGGGTGGTTGGGGGCTTGTATAATAGCCTCCGGCCATTCTTTTGAATATATACATATCTTGCAATGAGAAATTGGCGTTTGTTTGGAATTCTAAAGATTAGAATGGTAGAACTACAAAATTTCCTATATGTGCTCTTAATAAATCTTTTCTGTTTCTTCCTGCTTGTTCAAAGTAACCTTTTTAGCCATTCATGAGGCAGCATGCTTTAACATAAACAATGTATCAATCCCCAATGTTATTATATCTAAAGCTAAAACTGCTTTTATGTGTATCAAAGTAAAACACATTAAGCAAATGTAGCTCTTCCAATTGAATATGCCAATTTTCATATATAAGCAAAAATTTTCATTGAATAAGTTATAGTACCATCAAATGCACCCATTGATCAATATACTCAGACCAATGGTTGACATGGTCCTCCAACAAACAAATATACAAATAAAAACTCATAGTTCCCACATTTTCTTGTTACAATATTAGATGAACATTAGTGTATAATCTAAAAAAAACAAATTTACAAATAATCATTAAAGAAAAGTGCCTACATTTGAAACAATTTCCCAATTTAAATCACTATAAGATGTATACAAAAAATCATTGAGAATTTAATCTAGAAAGTACATTTTAACAGTCATCCTTAAATAATAATCATTCATAATAACAAATCAAACAGATAAAATAAGAAGCCAATCTCACAATATATCACTAATTTAAATGAAACCTTACATAATTGATCACTATATTCATATAATCCTCTCAAAATGTCAAACGTCAGAAGAACTATTTTTTCAACTCGGCAATTAATAATTACACAACTAGTTATCGATCTTGTTGTAAGTTTGTTAGATATCATAAAACGTTATTGAATTTGATGCACATGCGCCGTGCTTGAATTATCACATTTCAGATCTTAGAGAATGTCACTTCTACTTTAATTCCAAGTGATAGTGCTATCAGGAAAATACCATTGTAGTGCATCTTTTCTCTCAGGAATATCCTCCATTATTTCTTCGAATGGTCGACTATCTCAATGTTCAGGCTTGAGGCTAGTCTTATAGTTGCATCACTTAATGCCTAGGAACTATATTCAACGTTCTATGTGGCCGAGAAATTCAAATTTGTATGGCAAGAAAATAGTATCATAAATATATTTACTTCATGAAGTCACCTTTATTTCAGCTAACATCTTATTCTTGAAGAGCTCCATGTCTTTATTGCCCCAATCTATGAATGATATGAGCGGCAAACTAGATCTCTCGCACTAACAGCTAAATATGAACAGTGGGACTCTGACATGTTGCAAGGCACTCCATTATCATTAATCTTGATATGTAAGCATGTCCTTGGTGGTAAATTCTAAAATTTTGTACAAGTCATGCACCCGGTATATCTCACTAGGGTGCCTTGTTCAATTGAAAGAAAAATAAAAAAGGATGAGCAGAGTATAGCTTACTTAAACTAAGCAATCATAATTCTTTAAAATGAAAATATAATTTTGACCATGTCGCTCCATAAAGCTACACCACATACCTGAAAGCCAAACCCCATCTTCTGATTGCGGTGCATGTAGTTTGTTGTAATCGTGCTCTTATGACTGAAGATTTAGTGGAGTAGACTTGTATTCTAAATGCTCCACTACTTTCTTACCTAATAAACCCGCTCTTGGTAATAACATTTTTTGGACGTTTTAGTGATGCTCCAACCTCATTTTTGCGAATTACAATGAAACTAACAATGTTAACAATAATAAAGTGCGAATTAAAATAGTACTAATGCAAGCATAAACAAAAAAAAAAGGTAGAATAAATTACATCATATATTCTACTACTAAAGTTTTGTGCATTCTTAAATTTTAATAAAATAGGGCATGTCATTTATTTTATTATTATTATTATTATTTTTGACAAATCTATGCTATAATATTTTAGTTATAGATAGACTTATTGTATTCTATGAACATAGATTTGATACCCCCACTCTCCAACACCAATTTATACAAGCAATTTCCTTACAAAAATTCGTATGAAGGTTCATTTGGATGCTTTTAGTTAGAAATCATGTTTGAAGAATGGTGAAATTACATCCCTAACTTTTCAAATCATTGTTGGACTATGATTATCGGATCATCATCACCCAATTACAATTGCCCAACTTTTATTGTTTATTTATAATCACTCAACCGCCATCGCTTGAAAATAATCACCTAAAATCTATTGCCATCTACAATAACTTAACCATCACCGCTTCACTAAACAACTGATACCATGTTATAGTCATCTAACTTTCTTATGTGATTTGTCTATGATTTCAAAATTTTTATTGCATAATTATGATCATTATTGTTAGCTGACCTTCAACACCCAACTACAGTCACTTAACTTACCTTTGTCATCGATTTACATTTGCTTAAGCTCTACTGCCTAACTGTTTAGCCCAACATATAACGTTCAACCACGATTCTCTAGACCTCCATCATTATTCTACAGTTGTCTGATTACCAATGTTTAACTACAATTACCTGAGTTTTATTGCCCATCTACTATTTTTTACCATCGTTCCTTGGTCATCGTAGTCTAAGTGCAGTCTTCTGACCATCATCTCCAGATATTACTTGTTATTCCATATAAGGCATATTCATGTTGTTGCACATTTCATTACTTATAAGATTGATGTATCTCTTTAATACACTCTATTTTATTTCTTCTAAGGCTGAAGCATGCCATTCATATATACCCTTGCTTATTATGTCTATGCACACCCTCAACGCCTGCCTTTGCTTTTAAAGTCAATCTACACAATCAATGCATGTCATTACCACTAAAGCCAATAAACATTGTTAATATAAGGTATCATCTATATTGTTAATGTACAACATCACTTGTATGGCCAATGCATGTCGTTGATGCACATTTTCATCTACATGGCCAATGCACATTGTCGACTCATGCCATTTGCATGTGTATGTCCTTATTAGGTCAATGCACATCGTTGACACCAATCCAACACCTACCATTATCATTGTCAATCATTACTAGCGGTATTTACACACATAATCATCAATAAGATCAACAAACATATTCCAATAAGATTATACTAATTTTCTTGGTCTCTCATTTCCTCAAAGAAAATCCATCAAACATGGCACGTATGATCTCCTGAAGATAACTCTAACATCATCACACTACTTTATCTCCTAATATAGTATTGTGATTGCACTATTCATGCATTCTATTATGTACTAACTTCTTCCCTATTTATAAGGAAGGGTGCTATTTATAATATATGACTTGCACATTATTTTTTTTTACATATTTTTGTAAATGAAATTTACATACATGCCCGAAAATTCGTATGTATGTATATATCTAACACCTACAGTTTTATATTTAAGTTTACAATACTTCTTGTCATGAATCTATGTGCTATAAAAGTATATTTTACTTTAAAAAAGAGTTAAATGAGAGCAATAATTTTGATGTTATATTAAATTTTGGAGTGTTATATATGTAAATACAAAAGTTAAACACATAAGAAGTGTGGGTGCACATGTAAAAGCCATTTTTTTTTTGTTAAATAATCATTGGTTCTTATAAGAATTCTCGTTATGTCCTTGCGAGGTTTGCTGCATCAATCATGTCTTTCTAACTCATGTATCTGCATACTAAATTTTTTTTTTCTGAAAGGGATGCAACTAAAATCTTCAAGAGGGCGTTTGGTAGTACCCTTTTAACATGATTTACATCTGAATTTATTGTAAATCTAACTAAACATGAAAATAAGGTAGCTAAATCTAATTTTATCTTCGTTCCATCTCTCTTTTTGATGTAAATCCAAATTTACTAAATTTGATTATTAGATAGATTTAACGGATTTATCATAGGAAGAAAACACCTCAAATAGATTTATACCAAAAATATCAAACGAGTTTATGCCAAAAATGTCAAACAAATTTAACCGGATTAAATTTTAACTGAACCAAACACTACTTCGTATTTAACAACAGCGGGATTTGATAAATCTAAAATCATATTTAACATATGTATACACAAATACGACCATACAAAAATTTTAATTTGTTTTTTATCTTACAGAATCAAGCCCATCCACAAAAGTGGTTTAATCAAGCCTATCATCCTAACTGACTGAATTAAGCCCACCTTGGAAGAACTTGATCCATCTTATTGCCATCTTCCTAGAAAGAGTAACTTAAATATATCCCTCTAAAGGTAACAATTTAAGAAAATCATCATTACCAATCAGGACATCCGTCAATCCTTCATTTCAGAAATTGCCCAACATTGGGATTCAATCCCATCACCTAGGTTATTGGGGACAGACCGAAGTACTTGCGATATCTAACATTAGCCAACAATACCTTATATTCACCATTGTTATAGTATGACTCATATACCATATAGGGACAGACGCTGGATCAAAGCGGAGTGGAGCGGAGCGGAAGAATCTGTCCAAATTGGAAAGTTACGTGGGTTGGGGTGCGGGGGCAAAGCCCCGCGGTTTGGTACAGTGGTAATGTTTTAATTACATATTGTGTCTAAGGTTTACTCATGGGGTTATAAATAGGTCTGTTAGTAACCCCAGAAGACATCCTGTATTCTGTAACCTCTTTTTTGAATATTGAAAGGAACTCGCCGCTCTGCTCCCGAGGACGTAGACATCTTTGCCGAATCTCGTTAAATCTCTGTGCTCGTTAAATGCCGAATCTCGTTAAATCTCTGTGTTCTTCTGGATTTGTGTCGTTACTGTTTTTATTCGTCCTAATTTACTCAACAAGTGGTATCAGAGACATGTTCGAGGGCAGAGAAGAAAACTACGGGGTCGCAGGAAATAAGAAGAACTATTTGGGGATTTTGGAATGAGAAGGATCTGTCTGGCTTCGGTTCGGAATCAAGGAGGCAAGAGGCGGGTCAAGATCTGCGCGAGTTGCTCATCGCGACCAGACCAGGAAGAACGCGCGGGTTTTCGGCGGGGTTCATCCGCCCGACAAGGAAGCAGAGGCATCGCAGGTTTGCGCGCAGAGGGAAGCTCCGATTCGCCGCTGGAAAGGAACGCTCGCGGGAGGTCTGCCAGAACCGGAAAGGAGCGGAAGAGGAGGAGGAAGAATCTTTGATTTCTACTTCCCTTCCATTAAAGGCTGGCGTGCAAGGATTTTGGAATTTATTCCGGCTGTGCAAGGATTCTGGAATTTCTTCCGCGGGAAGCTGCTGGAGAGGATTGGAAAAGGAAGTAAAAGGAAGGAATTTTTTTTATAGCAGAATATTCTTTCTATTTTTGCTTGATGGAGAAGAAGTCGGAGAGAGGAAATTCCAATTTTCTTTGGCTGAAAGGGATTCCTCCTTCTATTGCTGCTTGAGAAATTGGAAAGGAAAGGAGAGGATTTCCTTTATTTTTATCTTTTATTTCCAATTGGCCCGCCGAGAGTATTTTCTTTATTTCTATTGCTTTGCTGCTTGAGAAATGGAAAGGAAAGGAGAGGATTTCCTTTAAATTAAAGTAAAGCTTTTTAATTAAATTGCTTTAAGTTAAATTAAGCAAATTTAATTAAGGATTTTCTTTGCGGGATAAGAAGAGGAAATAAAGGAAATATTTATTTCTTTTCTCGGAGGCGGAGAGGAAATTTTTTGCTTTGCTCGAAGATTTCAATTTTTTTTCTTTAAAAAAAAAAAGTTTCTAAAGATTTTTGCAGAGAATTTTTTTTTTTTTTTCAAAAGGATTTTGTTGCAGGATCAATTTTCAGATGACATTTTCTGGTGTGAAATTCGAGGTGGTGAAGTTCGACGGAACTGGTAACATCGGATTGTGGCAAACCAGGGTGAAAGATCTGTTGGTGCAACAGAGAATCTTGAAAGCTCTGCGGGCAACAAAACCAAATGCCATGGAGGATGAAGATTGTGAAGAATTGCAACAGTGAGCGGCAGCGACGATACGACTATGTCTGACAGACAATGTTATGTATCACGTGCTGAATTTGAAATCTCCAGGAGAAGTTTGGAAGAAACTGGAAGCTCAGTTTATGGCTAAATCTCTGACGAACAAGTTGTATCTGAAGCAAAAGTTGTATGGACTGAAGATGCAGGAAGGTTCTGATCTAGCGCAGCACGTGAATGACTTCAATCAAATAATCACTGATTTATCACGGCTTGATGTGAGTATTGAGGATGAAGATCGAGCGATGATTTTGTTGTGTTCATTGCCCTTTTCCTTTGAACACCTGGTGACTACTCTGACATATGAGAAAGAAACTATCAAAGTGGATGAGATTACTGCAGCGTTGTTGGCTCACAACCAGCGGAAGCAGAATGCAGGGGGAAGCTCTCACGGTGACAATTTATATGTGAAGAGTAAGCAGAATCGTGGAAGGAAGAAAGAGAAGGAGGGATCTGGAAGGCAAAATTCCAGATCAAAGTCTAGAGGCAAAAAGGAAATTCATTGCTACAAGTGCAAGGAGCCAGGTCATATGAAGCGAGATTGTCCAAAGCTGAAGAAGCAGACTGGGGAGAAAGGTGAGACTTCATCAAAGTCTGTAAATGTGATGCAGAATGAAAATTCAGATTGCAGTGATGATGATATGCTCTTAGTTTCATCAACTCAGTTCACGGGTGCATGAATTATGGATTCAGGATGTTCTTATCACATAACACATAACAGAGAGTGGTTTACTTCATACAGGTCAACTAATTCGGGTGATGATAGATGCTGCAATATAGTTGGTATTGAAGAAGTCAGAATTCAGATGTATGATGACACAGCTAGGACGTTATGTGAGGTCAGACATATTCCAGATCTGAAGAAGAATTTGATTTCTTTGGGCACTCTACACGGAAATGGTTTTATTCCTAAGGCTGATGAGGATAGAGAAACCATCAGTATTGTTAAGGGTGCATTGACGGTGATGAAAAGAAAGTTGACTGCAGGTAATATCTACAGACTGTTAGGGAGTACACTTGTAGGTGGAGTTCATTCTGTTGAGTCAGATAATGACAACACAAAGCTATGGCATATGCGTCTGGGTCATCTCAGTGAGCGTGGGATGACAAATTGCATAGAAGAAATCTACTGCATGGGGTTAAAAGCTGCAAGCTTGATCTTTGTAAGTTCTGTATTCTTGGAAAACAGACTAGAGTCAGTTTTATGATTGGAAAGCACAAAACTGAAGGAATTCTTGACTATGTATGGGGCCCTACTAGGGAGTTGTCATTGGGAGGATCTCGGTATTTTGTTACCTTTATTGATGATTTCTCCTGAAAAGTTTGGGTGTATTTCTTGAAGCAGAAATTTGAAGTATTTTCTAAATTCAAGCTGTGGAAAGCTGAGGTTGAGAACCAAACTGGCAGAAAGATCAAGTATTTGAGGTCCGATAATGACACAGAGTACACATATTCGCAGTTTCAGAAGTTCTGTGAGGGTGACAAGGTCACAGAAAAGGTATGGACAGATAATCCAGTTAAATTCAATCATTTACGGATTTTTTATTGTTCTGCTTATGTGCATTTACCTGGAGATGAAAAATCCAAACTTGATGCAAAATCCAAGAAGTGCATCTTTCTAAGCTACCAGAAAGGTGTGCAAGGATGTATTTTTGGGATCCGATTACAAAAAAGATGGTGATCAGCAGAGATGCAATTTTTGATGAGCAGTTTATGCTACAGCAGAATCAAGACAAGGTGTCAGGGAACAGTTCCAGTTCA
>NW_018164444.1:72486000-72487537 GCF_001263595.1 Phalaenopsis equestris | reverse complement strand
TATGCAGTGCACAGATGCAGTGCAGATGGATTTAGACCCCCAGCCAGTAGCTTCTGAAAGAAGTGAAAGTTCAAATCCAACACCTGGTGATTTTATTCCAGATGATCTACAGAATTACAATCTACCTAGAGATAGACAGAGACACACCAATGTAAGACCTCCTAGCGGATTGGGTTATGAAGACTTGGTCTCTTATGCACTTCTCATCAGTAGCGATGATCCAACCAATTTTCAAGGAGCTATCACTATCCAGAAGAAAGAAAAATGGATGGGAGCAATGATTGAGGAGATGGAGTCTTTGCAGAAAAATCGCACTTGGGAGCTAGTTCAGCTTCCAGAGGGAAAGAAGGCTATTGGGTGCAAATGGGTCTACAAAAGGAAACCAACAGTATCAGAAAAAGAAGGGGAAAAGTTCAAGGCTCGATTGGTTGCAAAGGGATTTTCACAGGAGAAGGGGATATATTATGATGAAATCTTTTCTCCTGTGGTCAGACATACTTCAATCAGGGCAGTGCTTGCATTAGTAGTTATTTGGGATTTGCCGAGCAGATGGATGTTAATGGATGTTAAAACTGCTTTCTTGCATGGTGATTTGGAGGAGCAGATTTACATGGAGAACCCAGAAGGGTTCACTCAACATGGACAGAAGCATCTGGTTTGCAGGTTAAAGAAATCGCTGTATGGGTTGAAACAGTCTCCAAGACAATGGTACAAGCGATTTGACTCCTACATGATGCAGATTGGCTACAGGCGATGTGAGTATGATTGTTGTGTTTATGTGAAAAGCCTTGATGATGGTTCTATTATTTTTCTGTTACTGTATGTTGATGATATACTGATTGCTGCAAAGAATATGAATGATGTTCGTGGTTTGAAAGCTTTATTGAGCCAGAAATTTGACATGAAAGACGGGTCATACGAAGAAGATTCTTGGAATGGAGATTCATCGAGACAGAGGCTCAAGACGATTATGTCTATCTCAACGAGACTATGTTGAGAAAGTGCTGGAAAGGTTTGAGATGATCAATGCAAAGCCTGTAAGCACTCCTTTGGCAAATCGTTTTAAGCTTTATTCAAAACAGTGTCCTAAGACAGATACAGAAATGGAAGACATGACAAAGGTTCCATATGCCAATGTAGTTGGTTGCTTGATGTATGCTATGGTATGTACTCAATCTGATTTGGCTCATGCTGTTAGTCAAGTCTGCAAATACATGGCTAAACCTGGAAGGCGACATTGGGAAGCAGTCAAGTGGATTTGCAGGTATCTGAGGGGACTGTAGGTCATGGAATTATTTTTGGCAGTCAGAAGAATGATCCTTCAGTTGTGGGGTACGTTGATTCATACTATGTAGGTGATTTGGATGACAGAAGGTCTACAACTGGGTATGTGTTTACTCTTGGTGGAGGGCCTATATGTTAGAAATCAACAATTCAGTCTATTGTGGCAATATCTACAACTGAAGCAGAGTACATGGTAGTAGCTGAAGCTGCTAAAGAAGCCTTATGGCTTTCTGGGGTGATCAAAGAACTGGGC
>NW_018164444.1:72477072-72485925 GCF_001263595.1 Phalaenopsis equestris | reverse complement strand
GATGTCAGGTATCACAAGATCAGAGAGTTGATTGCTTCTGGGGAGATACTGTTGCAGAAGGTTCATACTGATGAGAATGCAGCTGATATGTTGACCAAGCCAGTTATTATCAACAAGTTTTTGCATTGCTTGGGCTTGTTGAATGTTTGCAGTTGCTAGAGAAGCATAGTGACCCAACCCACAGTGGTGCAGGTATAACTCCCATGTATTTTTTCTCCTAAGGGGCTGGATATTCGCCAAGGTGAAGATTTGTTATGGTATGACTCATATACCATATAGGGACAGACGCTGGATCAAAGCAGAGCGGAAGAATCTGTCCAAATTGGGAAGTTACGTGGGTTGGGGTGCGGGGGCAAAGCCCTGCAGTTTGGTACATGAGTAATATTGTAATTACATATTGTGCATAAGGTTTACGCCTGGGGTTATAAATAGGCCTGTTAGTAATCCCAGGAGGCATCCTCTATTTTGTAACCTCTTTTCTGAATATTAAAAGTAACTCGCCGCTCTGCTCCTGACATTTTTGCCGAACCTCGTTAAATTTCTGTGTTCTTATGAATTTGTGTAGTTACTATTTTTCTTCGCCCTAATTTACTCAATAACCATACTGTACTAACCTTTTGTGAAGAGATTATAGTAAAGTCAATAATACCACTCCTTTGTTCTGCTCTTTGACGTTGAGAGAGAGAGAGAGAGAGAGAGAGAGATGGAGGTCGGAGGAAGCGGTGCAGTCTGTAGAAACATACTGGGACTGCCGAAAGAGTGCGTGTCGCAGGCGATATCGCTAACTTCTCCCAGAGATGCGTGCCGATCAGAGGCTGTATCGGCAGGGTTTCGATCGGCGGCGGTCTCCGACGACGTGTGGAAGCGTTTTTTACCGTCGGATTACGCTGATATCCTCGCGCGAGCAGTCGATCGAGTGGAATTCGATTCAATGAAGAATCTCTATTTCCGCCTCAGCGATCCAGTTCTCATTGACGGTGGGAAGATGGTTTGTTCTTGTTTAAATTTTCAATATATAAAGATTTTTGTAGCTTTGTTCCTATATTTTAGGTTTTTGTTTTGATTCTGTATCGATGATGGTTTGTGTTGCCAGGGATTTTATGTGGACAGAGAGACGGGAATCAAGTGCTTCGTCTTGCCGGCGAGGGAGCTTGGGATTGCGTGGGGGGAGACTCCGGAGTATTGGACATGGATTCATCACCCTGAATCAAGGTAATGAAATTGTTCTGGTTTTTTTTTTTCCGCTTCTGCCCTCTTTTGTAATTGATTCTGATTTTTATTTGAAATTCAACTGTTATGGATGAAGTTTTGGGTTGATCAGTTGATTTGTGACAAATCATAAATTGACTCATTGAATCCCAACTCTCCTTTTTCATTTTATTTTTATTTTGAAAGGTTTAATATATATATAGATAGATAGATAACTCCTACGTATTTACATACCTAAGGCCCAAATTTTAATTTTTACATAAATACCTCCTTACCTATGCATGCAAAGGAGTATTTCACTTTTCAAAGTTAAAATGATGGTAAATTTTATGTGTTATGAAAGATTTGAGTTGTATAAAAGTAAAAGGTAAAATTTAGATGTTAGATATGTTAATGAATAGGAATTAGGTGGTATATATGTAAATGCTCCCTTTTTTCTGTTAACAAATGTTTCTTTATTTTTTTGCTTGTCTTTATGTTTTGGTTGCTAAAAGTTGCTTGTTTTGTTTTGTTTTGTTTGTCTTCCTATGCTGCTATTAGGGTTGTCAAAAAAGCTCATCGTTCATGAACAACTCATGTTCAACTCGTTAAAAGCTCGTATTCAATTTGTTCGTTAAACAAGCGAATCAAACACAAATAATTTTCTTGAGCCCGATGTATAAACGAGCCAAAGACAAACAAAGTTTTGTTCGTCCGTGTTTGGCTCGTTTTGGCTTGAAATAATTAAATAATTAAATAATAATATTTATTTATAAAATTTTTATGTTAAAATTTTCAGGTATTTTAAAAAATGCTAAATTTTATTATTTTTAAAATTATTTAGATGGTACTATTATATAAAAAAAAAAAGTTTAGGCATTGGGTATGTGAATACATAGGATTTTGGTGGTATATATGTACATATCCCCTAAAATACAGCTGAACATTGTCAATGGGGCTGTTAGATATGTAAGCACGATAGAATTGGACGGTATGTTTGTAAATGCTCGTATGTTTGGGATATATAAATGCATGCTAAATGGGTGGTATATGTATGTAAATAGCAGTAAAACTTTTCCCAAAACAAAAAAAAAATTCCGCTACCTGCCCTACTTTTAGTCCCACATGGGAAATAAAGGATTCAACAATGTTGTTTAAATGTAAAAAAGAGGATCATACAAAGTTTTCTTGCGACTGTTTGGAAGAAACAGCTATTGCATTTTCTCATTCTTTGGAAATATTTAAAAAATAATAATTTTTGATATTAAATTTGAGTCAATTTTGAGTCGAACACGAACACAATACACCTGAATCGAGCATAACACAAACACAATGTTCATCAATAATTTCGAACACAAGCAAATTTTGAACACAACTACTGAAGTGATGAGGAGATACGGAAGAATAATATTGTTTTTCAGGGATGGTCGTTTTGCTTTACATCATTGAACTTGTTTGGACGGCAGCCTTCTCCACTCTCCATTATCGCCTTGAACGTAGAAGTAACATTGTTAACAGTTTATTAAAAGGTAGGAGTTGATGGAAAACATCATAGTTTTTCTTATGTAAGCTGGTGGTTTAAATAGCGTGTCACCTGATGTAACCTTAAAGGATTAGTTTTACGATGTATTTTATTCGTTTTTCAAACTTTATTAACTCTAAAAAGGGATTTGTTCTATATTATTTGCATTGCTTTATATTTCCTTTTTTACGTGTGTCGCTGATTCATTTGATGAGCAAATTTATGTATTTGTCTCATCTATAACTGATCTTCGTTATGATTTTTTTTTTATTTCATGTTGAAACCAAATTTTTAGTTTACTTCCAATGTTCGCTTTACTAGTCCTTTTTTATCTTCTAGTGTGGAGCAATTCATTTATTCGGCTTCTCAAATTCATCTTTCAACTAATTTTAGGATCTATTCCATTTTGAGATATTTCAAAAGCAATGTCTTTTTGGAAGGTTATATATCTGCCTGCGTATCTTTGTTGTTTGTATGCTTATTCCTTGTCAAAATTATATGTGTTCAATGCCATAAAGTGGAATTTCTTTCTTAATTTTTTGTCTTCTATAGATTGAAATACTTAGATTATCGTTCCATCATGATCTTTTTTTTTTAGCCTCTTCTATTAGCTAAATTTGTTGGTTGTTTCATTCACATATGGTCTATTTAGTTTATCTTTTAATGCTGAATGACTCTTACAATCCTTTATAATTTTTTATCACCATGAGATCTAATTAATCTTTATCAAAGATCCATTTCCCTTTTTTGGAATTTGATTCTATAGGGTAATGCATTTAAAATCATAACAATCGAGTATAGTATGGCTTATAATGCAACATGGGACAGCATACAATCATGTGATTACAATATGAAATGTTTACAGTTCTGTCATTTAAACTACTTTTGAATTGCACTTTCCAATATTTGCAGAACCCGCACAATGATGCCCCCACCCTGCATTTGTTGCATTTAAAATGAGTTTAAAAAATGAGGAGTTCAATTGTTTTGTAATGAAAATCTAGATTTTTTTTAAAAAAATACGGAAGCTTCAATTCCTTGCACAAGTTTTCAAATACCATTATTGCTTTTTTGCAGTGCTAATAATTTTGTTTTTGATTCTTTGCAAAACCTTTCCTTGAAATTTTCATGTATGATACATACTGCAGTAGCTATTACATGTTTTTTATGTGATTGAGAAGAGTGTTATTCTGCAAGGTTTTCGGAAGTTGCTGAGCTAACGAATGTGTGCTGGCTGGAGATCCGAGGCAGGATTAACTCGCGGATGCTCTCCAAACAGTCAAAATATTCAGCCTATCTTGTATTCAAATTATCAAATAGTGCATGGGGTTTTAGGTATCCTCCTCAGAAGGCGTCGGTTGTCGTAGGAACTGACGTCTCGAATTTGTCAGTTTGCCTGATGGATTTAGAAGAGCTTCTGCATGATCAACCAGAGGAGCTGCAGGATGATTTGCCTGATGCGGCGGACGAGCCTCAGTATGATCGATGGGGAAACCCACTTGAAGAAGCACAAGATGAATCAGAAATGGTAGGAGGACCAAAGACAAGGCAGGATGGGTGGCTAGAAGTTTTATTGGGGGAGTTCTACAATGAAGAGGGAGATGATGGGGAGGTTGTCATCTCTTTATTGGAGACCGAAAGCCTGCACTGGAAGGGCGGCCTTATTGTTCAGGGAATTGAGATCAGGCCTGCGAAGTAAGGAGCTGCTGCTTGTATTTTCCTTTTTGTTTGGTTTTGATTGTGTGAGATTTTAATGCGGCAGTGCTTATTGCATCTGATCAACTTTGTTTGGTTTCAGTTCTTTTATCCAGATTAGTCTTGCTCTTTATTGTTAATCTCACTTCATGCTTCGGTGGTAAGAACATTTTAATCCTACTCCCATTTTTATTTCATCTGGTATAATCCAGGAACGAACTCAAGTCCTGTTAAATTTGATGCTTATGAACTGAAGCTATCTATTTTGATACTAATTTGTGGTTTGGGTGCTGTGACTTGGAAGCTCGAGGCATCGGCTTTTTAATTGAAATCGAAGTTTTTGTTTGTTCCTGAATTCCTAGATTAGCATCTCAGGATAATAAAGTTATTTTTCTTCCAGATGGGTTGAAGTAGTTAACCTATCATAGATCTGTTTTGCCTCATGTTAAATATATGAAGCTTGTGACTTACCTAACTCACATACTGCGTCTCACCTACCTTTGTCCCACCGATTTTCTAGCCTCCTGTTAAATATATGGAGTCTGTAACTTACCTCTCCCACCTACCTCTCTCCCACCTATCTCTCTCCTACCTACCTCTCTCCACCTACCTCTCTCCCATTTTCTTTAAATAACATCTTTTTGGTCTGTCATAAGTGCTAAACAAGTCCTCTTGAGAGCTAAGAGAGAAAGAAAGAGAGAAAGAGAAAAGAAAATTTTTTGTAAACGTCGAGACGCTCGACGGTGTAATTTCTCGAAGTACTAAAATCCTCAGGAGCTCCATGGACGTAGGCAAACTAGCCGAACCACGTAAATATGTATGTTATTTTCTGGTTTGCAATTTTTCGATCCGTTTTTTTTTTTACTTTATTGTCGTTGTTTTTCATAACAATTGATATTAGATATTTGGTTCAAATCTAAGGAAGAATAATAGGCGGAGACGAAGTGATGATATCGGGGATCGAGAAGTTCAATGACACAGACTTTGTTTACTGGAGGATACAGATAGAAGACTACCTCTATGAGAAGAAACTTTATCTTTCGTTACTGGGAAAACGACCAGAAAAGATGAACGAGGCGGAATGGAACCTATTGGATCAACATGTTCTGGGGGTTATTCGATTAACTCTGTCAAGATTTGTTGCCCATAACGTCATCAAGGAAAAGATTACTACAGATCTCATGACAGCTTTATCAGGTATGTATGAAAAGCCATCGACGAATAATAAGGTGCACTTGATGAAAAAGTTTTGATGAAGCACATGATGAAAATGTTATTCAACTTGAAAATGTCATGAAATGTGTCTGTTGCTTGACATCTGAATGATTTCAATACTATCACAAATCAGTTGTCGTCTGTTGAAATTGATTTTGACGATGAGAAATGTGCGCTGATATTATTGGCTTTATTGTCAAATATCTGGGAAGCCATGAGGATGATAGTTAACAGTTTTGCAGGTAAATCTAAACTGAAATATGTTGATATTCGTGATTTAATTTTGTCCGAAGAGCTGCGCAGGAAAGATTCTGGCGAGGTCTCATGTTCAACTTCGACGTTGAATATTGATTCCAGAGGGAGATCACATGATAAAAACTCAAACAGAAGAATATCAAAATCAAAGTCTGGTCAACAGACAACCTCAACGTCTAATCAGCAAGCAACTTGGACCACATAAAAAAAGAACTGTAGGAATCCTAAGAAGAAGGAGAATGATGACGCTAATGCTGTAACTGAAGAAATACAGGATGGGCTATTGCTGACATTTAACAGTTCTGTTGATGACTGGATACTGAATACAAATGCTTCCTTCCATACATCTTCCCACCGGGAGTTGATGCGAAATTTTTTGCAGGTGACTTTGGGAAGGTATATCTGGTTGTTGGAACGACTCTGAACGTGGTGGGGATGAGAGACGTTGATATTGCATTCCCTAAAAAGAGCAAATGAACTTTGCAAAATATCAGATACATTTCTGAGCTGAAGAAAAACTTCATTTCTGTTAGGCAGCTCAATGAGGGTGGTAATTAAGTAGTGTTCTCAAATAGCATCTGAAATGTAATTAAAAGAGCATTAGCATTAAACCTATATATATGACTATAGGTTTACTCAACACTATTGCTACTATAGTGCAGAGAGCAAAACAAATCCGCGACATTATAGACTTAGTTACATGAGCCAGAGCTATAAAAAAATCTTGCAAGATGAGAATGCAAACAAGTGGAAGCTGACCAAGAAGGAGGAAACAGATTCCCTGCTAGTGAATTAGACTTGGGTGCTGACAGAATTTTCATCAGAGAAGAAGACATTGCACAACAAGTGAGTGTACCGGGTGAAGACTGCGCTTGATGACAGGAAGAGGTACAAGTCTGGATTTGCTGAAAATGACTTTCAACTAAGGCAAGATATTGCCCATGTAGTGGGAGTTGTAAGCAGATTTATGAGTAACATTGGAAAAAGCTTGGAGGTACAAGACTACGTTGGCGCTGATATGTCAACTAAGAGTGTTACTTTTGAGAAATTGAAGTTGTGCTCGACTTCAGTTGGTTTTCCAACGTGAAGACAGGAGCCATGAGTTGCAAATGTGAATGATATCATATTTGAAGAAAAAGGCTGGTACAACCAGCAAATGATATAGTCTGTAGGTGGTGCAGTCAGTGTCTCAGTCTCAAAGTAGGAGAATTGTTAAATATATGGAGTTTGTGACTTACTTACCTCACCTACCGTGTCCCACTCAACTCTCTTCCGTTTTCTTTAAATAGACTCTTATGGTTTTTCATAAGTTTTAAGTCAATTCCTCTTGAGAGCTAAGAGAGCGAAAGGAAGAGAGAAAGAGAAATGAAGTTTTCTTGTAAACGTCGAAGCGCTCGACGGTGTAATTTCTCGAAGTACTAAAATCCTCTGCAACTCTGTGGACATAGTCAAATTAGCCGAACCACGTAAATCTGTGTTATTTTATGGTTTGCAATTTTTTGATCAGTTTACTGTCGTCGCTTTTCATAACACCTCCTGCATGTGGATCAGTAACAGCCGAGAGCCCTCCAACTGACTTGCCCCTGGAGCAGGCGGGTCAGTCGCATGTGCGAGAAAGAGTTGGGGGGGGGTTTGCTGCGACAGAAGAAGGCAGGGAGCAGGTGGGGTCCACGAGTGCCTTAATTACATACTCAAGGAGGAGAAATTAAATAAATTTAGAGGGAAAGTTTGGATGGAAAGTTTGAAATAATGTGGGAGGTTTTCTATCAAGGGGAGTAACCCATGGTTTATTTTTCTTTATGCATATTTTTGTTGGCTGTTGTTTTCTTTTTCTCTTATTGTGTTCTTAGCGACGTCTATGATTGTGGAAGAGAAGATCTGCCTCTAGAAAAGTAGATCATCATTTTAACTTGCTTGTTTTCCTTTATTTTCCGTAAGAGCAACCCCTGTTTGAGTTTTTCATCTATCTATTTTTTGTTTCGCTGTTGTTTGTTCGTTGATTTTGGTTCTGAAGCATATCAAATTGTATCAGAGCATTGATCTTGGTGGGATGGCATCAAGAATATGGATGTGCTAGAAGAAGAGGTCGGACAAATCAGATCGAGAATGGATGAAATGTTCACCACCATGAATGATAGGTTTTCTTCCATAGAAAGTTGAATGGATGATGGATTTGAGAGCATAGGAGAAATGCAGGAGATGATAAAAAAGCTCATGGAGATGCAGTCAAAGGCCACGCCAATCGCTCCAGTTGCAAAGTCTAACCAAGTGTTGATCAGAGAATCCTTGGTCAGGTCAAAAGGAAAGGAGATCGAACGAGAAGATGGCAACGATTTTATATATGCTTAAAAATACAAGAATTTGATACTGCTGCTAGAAGATTTAAATCCCCGGCAACGGCGCCAAAAACTTGATAACGGTTATAGATTTGATAAAGATGTGTATAAAATATTTAATAATTGCAAAGTCACACTTATCAACGCAAGTATACGTATCGCTCAAGTAATACAGGGCTCTAATGGAGTCCTGGATATCGATCTCACAAGGAGTAATATTAGAGGCTACGAACTAAGATTTAAAAAAAATCAATACTTAATTACAACAATATAATTCAAATTGCATATTTGTCATTAATAGACAATTGAAATAAAAATGTAATTTTAATAAACTCTTAATTAACTAATTCTACTAATAAAGTTTCTAATATGAAGTTCAATATATAAGAAAACACCCTTCTCCTTGTCAAGAAATTTAAGTGAATGGATAACTTGAATTAGTTCAAATTGTATTATGCTAAATAGGAGCATACCTATTCTTTACCTTTTGAACCAGACAAAGAATATTGACTAATCTTATGCTTGGTTACTGAATCTGCGGCTAGGCTGGGAGGATACCGACTCTCACTTCGGAGCTCCCACGTTCCCCTCGCCTGAGGGCTAACATCTACACTTCAGCACCCAAACGATAGGACCGAATTG
>NW_018164444.1:72471300-72476696 GCF_001263595.1 Phalaenopsis equestris | reverse complement strand
TTAATTCCTCCTCAAGCAAACTCCTCGAAGTTAAAGTCCCTGGATAAATTTAATAAAAAAAAAAAAAAAAAAAAAAAAAAAAAAAAAAATCAAGGAGGAAGAAATCTCTCACTTATGAAGGAAAAATTAAGGAAATTTAAAAATTTAGAAAAATCTGATGATTATAGAATAACCACTCTCTACACTCTAATGGGCACCACAAATAACAAAGACTCAGCTGACGCCCCCCTTTTTCGGTCTCCAAATTGTTTTTTTTTTTAAAGTTGTAGAAGAGTTTTCAAGAGTTGTCCAAGCGTCCCTTCAAAAATCGTCCACATTTAATGCAGCTATTAAGAGAACCGACGTGCTCGCCGTCGGCGGCCTTCTAGAATATTTAATTCTGGACTCTCTGGAAAAGGGAAAAACCCGCCGTCAGCGTCGTTGAGCCCGCCGTCGGCGCCCAAGATCAAATCTTCATATGTTGATCATTTTTTCTCCAAATTCGCTCTTTTTTGCATCTTTTTGCTCTAATGACCAAATTCAACATACCTGTAACAAAACATCAAAAATATCTTTCTTTAAAGTGCAATATCATCAAAATCAGTGTAAAATAAGTATGAAAATCTCAACATATTTTCTTTTGGTCAGAAGACAATGAGTAAAACATCATCTACCAACAAGAGCACCCCCCTAGGAATCTGAGAAGAAGGGGAGTGGAGACTTCCGGTAGAGGGGGATGGGCCGAAAATTGAAGGAGGGATGGTGGTAAGAGCACGGAAGAGTACGATGGAGGAATGAGGGAATCAGAAGTGGGGTATGCCTATGATCGGAGAAGTGAGTTCCGCACTAGATACATGGGGGGATACCAAAGGAAGAGGAAGTTGGAGTGGAGATGCAAGGGTCTGAAAATTGAAGATGTCGATCTTCGAAGAGGAAGATGTGCATGGGTCGGTGTATCAAATGCAACAATACTTTACAATCAATGAGTTAACGGAGGAAGATAAGCTCATGGCAGCTGGATTATGTTTGGAGGGGAAGACTTTAACATGTTTTAGTGGATGAAGGCAAGATATCCAATGCACTCATTAGAGGAGTTTAATAATTGCTTGTTGGAGGGCTTCTGAGCCATTCAGGAAGGAGCATACACGAACAATTCTATGCTCTGACTCGCGAGGGGACGGTTACGAAATATGAGGTGAAGTTCGAGCTCTTATCAGGGAGGTTGAAGGGTATTTCTGCTGCAGGATTGGAAGGAAACTTCTTGAAAGGTCTAAAGCTCGACATACGAGCAACCATCTAACTCTTGAGACTTCATTGATCGAGGGAAATTATGGAGTTTACTCAGATGATATAAGATAAGAAACATGAAAAGACAAGCAAAGGGGGCAACATTGATGAATTCTACAAGAGCACCCTTATAGCATCAGTATCATTTCAAAAAGAGACGCCTAAGAAAAAGAATACGGGGACTCGTCCCAGTGGTAATTTCAAGCGCCTAACAGACGCAGAGGTACATGATAAAAGAGCAAAAGGATTATATTATTATTATGATATATATATCTTGATAGAACTGTGTTATAGATTCTTGTCCTGATATGTATGTTTATACAATTACCAATATAATATGGGAAGATTTGCATACATATCACTCGATTTCTATGTATTTACACGTATAACACCTGAACATCGATGTTTACACATACGACCTTACGTGCATATAAAAGGGTGTATTTCATTTTTTAAAAGTGAAATATGTATATCTATATCTATATAGGGTGTTATATCACAGGTTGTGTTAATCTAAACTTAGATATAAACATATATAATGTATTATTATATATATATATATATGATTTTCTTATGCTTCAAAGTATACAAATATGAACGTATTATGAAATGAAATGAATCATGTATTTTTAAGATGATTTAGTTAGACTGATTCTTTACCCACTAGATTTTGATTTTGCAAGTTAGGACGAGTGCTGATGAGAATTTGGTGTAATTTAGTGGCTTGTCTCTGTCGCGCCATAGTTGACACATGAGTAGGGGCGGCGAATGTTGGTTGAAAGTAGCCACCGAACGGCGGGTGGCAGTGCTTTGCGGCTGCAGGAGTGGGTGACATTCGTTGGACCTTCAGTATAAAGCACTAGACCTCAACATATGTGTGTTTGTGTGTGTGTGTGTGTGTTTCTATCTATATTATGCTTCAAAGTTTACAAATATGATTGTATTATGAAATGAAATGAATCATGTATATTTAAGGTGATTTAGTTAGATAAATTCTTTACCCACTAGGTTTTGATTTTGGCGGTAGCCAGCGAGCGCTAGTTGACAATGCTTTGCGGCTGCAGGAGCGGGTGACATTCGTTGAATGTTCAATGTGGAGCACTGGACCTCAACTCTCCCTTCAAGCTCATGTCTTCCTCTGGTTCATGATCTAGTTTCATTTTAGTATGAGGGTAGGGCTCTATTTATAAAGTCTTGGAAAGGTCTCCCTACAAATAAAAATAAAATATGGATCACTTCATCAGATGACCCAGAGATATCTCCTTGATCGAATGGTTTTTTTGTGGGCACTTAAGTGTCTGAACAGTGTTAGAATTGAGTGATCATGGACTCGTTGGGTTCAGCTCATTGAGAAGCTCAATTTAGCTATAAGTTCGACAAATTTAGAATCCACCTGACTTTTCAATTGTGCACTAGAAGCTTTCAAAGATGACATAACGACTCGATCTGTGCTTGATTTAACCGGGATTGGACCAACTTTGATTTAATTTGTGTTCGTTTTGTTGAACCTGTGAATTTGTTAGTATGTTTTCTTAAATTGGAGCTTTGAATGCATTTTAATTAGAGTTTGGACGTTTCTTATTAAAAAAAAATGCCCTGGGATCCATGTTGATTGCTTCGAGTTTCGTGTCTAAATTTTATTGATGATGTATCACTCATAAAGCTCAATGAACCAAAAAAAAAAAATGACAATTATATTAATTTTTCTTTATACATATAGATTTGTTAAAGAATTTGTGCATAAAGTCTAATGAAAAATATTTCGACACTCTCTCCTATCACAATATTTATATATTCAAGACATTCGAGGTCAATAACATGATAGTGAAAGTAGTATGTAGGGTGAGTGAAATATAATGCAAAATTTCTTTGTCATAGATTGTTCTTTTTTATATTATATTATTTGTTTAGAAAAACATCAAACAATATTAATCCAATTTATCAAATATTCATCTATTTGACACTTAGGCTCCGTTTGGGGCCGCTTTTTTGCGGCTTCGCGACCCTGAATTGCAATTTTTTGCTGTTTGGCTCGGAGCTTCGTGGCAAAAGAAAGTTAACGCGGAAGAAAAGCGGAAAGCGATATCCTCCTTGCGGCACAGCTTCGCAGCGTGAACAAGTCTTGTTTTGTCCCTTGCAAAAAGCCTCGTCCCGCCCGCCCGCGATCTTCTTCCAACCAATCTCCCGCGCGCGATTTCTTTCTCTGAATCCCGCGGATCGCCGCTCCCGCCCGCCATCTTCTTCTCTGAATACCGCGGATCGCCAGAGTGGGTCGATTTCTTCCTCCGAATCCCGCAGATAGCCCTCCCGCGATCTTCTTCTTCCCCGCAATCAGGTTATTCTTCCTCCGAATACATTATTCATTCAAATTCGACCAGGTTCTTCTTTCTCCGAATTCGACCAGGTTCTTCTTCTTCCCCGCGATTTTCTTCCCCCCCCGCTCTTCTTCCGCCTTCTTCTTCCCCCCGCTGTTCTTCCGCGTTCTTCTTCTGCGCTAGTCTTCCTCGACCAGCACCGCAGCCAATGGGAGCTTCGTCTTCACATATCATTGAATAAATTCTTCAAACTATTCTAAACTAGCTGTTGTGCCTCTTCTATGATTAATTCTCAGCATTCTTTAGAATCATATGAGCTTTCATTTCTTGTTTTCTGCTTATAGGTTTTAAAGCTCAGCCTTATCATATATATATGGCTTTATTGTGTATGATAATACATTCTTCAAATCTCTAATTGCGAAGTGATTGTTCGCTATCATTGTAATAGTCTTTAGCTATAATTTTTAGGCAGATTTTCATGCAACTTCATTCTTATATGTTTACTAGTGAGCTTGAGCGCAAGGTGCAAACGCTTCAGACGGAGGCAACTACCCTCTCAGCACAGCTCACTCTGCTACAGGTACTCTAGTTTCATCCATATAGCTAACTGAACCTCCAGTATTTTATAATTATGTATTCCCTAAATATTTATTTTACTGCGTATTTCCTAAATATCTAACACCTAAACTTTACTTTATTCTACTTTTTAATTGATTTTACTGTTGTGTTTCATGACTTTGTTATGTTATAGTAATAACATGGATAGTAAGCCTAAAGAGGTTGCTATACCCGCATTGTGGGAAAAAGATACGAAAATAATATTTTGCGATCTTTGTATTAAAGAGATTGAACGGGGAAATAGACCAACGATCCATTTCAATAAAGAAGAGTGACAAAACATTATAAAAAATTTCGAGGAATGTACAGGCAGAGAATATGATAGGTTGCAAATGAAAAACAAGTGGAACCAAATGAAGAAGGAATGAAAAATATGGAAGGAATTGAAAAGGGGTTCTACCGGTCTTGGTTGGGATCCAATAAAGCGAACAGTTGATGCACCCGGGGAATGGTGGGTTGAAAGACTTGCGGTGAACTTTGTTTATAAACTTTTTTATTTTGTAACTTTCTCTTTTGTTATAATTGGGTGTATAACAATTTTTGTGTAGGTGGTGCCTGCTGCAAAAAAGTTTAAGCTTTCTGGAATTGAGCCTGAATTGGAGGAGAAACTAGACCGCATGTTTGGGGGAGTGGTTGCAACGGGGAACTATGCATGTACCCCAAGCGAGACAGGGTTCGCTGGTAATGCCGTTAATTTGGGAACCCCTGGAGGTTCAGTTGATTTCGTTGACGGCCCCAGCCCAGATCAGAACGAATATGAAACTATTTCCAGTTCCAAATGTCGGAGGGTTGTTGATAAAAGAAAATTTGGTGTTTCTTCTCTCAGAAACGAGTTATCCGAGGCAGTTTCTTGTTTCAAAGCAGAATGTCAGTTTCTCATTCAAGCACAATCGCGGAGACACTTGAAATCCTAAGTGCTACAGCCGAAATTTATGCAGATGAAGAACTGTATCTGTTCGCAGCAGAATTGCTAGAAGACCCGGTCCGTAGGGATTTCTTCGTGCAGATGTCTGCCGCCCGCAGAGTTGCATATATTCGACGTTTTTACAATCGTTTGAACAATTGATATATTTTCTATTTTTTATCACTGGATTATCCATGTTTTTCTATTCTTTTTTTCTATCGTTTGAACAATTTATTATCATTTACACTATATTATCGTTTGAAAACGTTTTTACAATCGTTTGAACAATTGAT
>NW_018164444.1:72470080-72471267 GCF_001263595.1 Phalaenopsis equestris | reverse complement strand
CTCTGTTGTACCTTCCTAATTATTTGCAAACATTACCTTTTTTATTGTCTTCAACTCTCATATAAATGATAATTTTTTATGGGAAACATTTAGGGATACCCATCACTATGGATGCAAATAGAAGATGACGGATGTAAACCCACAAGGATCACGCAGAAGAAAGCGAAGAGGGATGTTTCTGACGACATTATGTTTGATGTACGAGTACTATAACACATACATTGATCGATCGCCATGCATGACATCTTCTTATATTGGCGATAAATGGGTTAGAGAGTTGCTTGCGGGGCACCCAACACGCTTTTGTAATATGTTTCGAATGAGCCGGACAATATTTATCGATCTTCTGGGCTTACTCGTAGGATCTCACGGTCTTCATGGATCCTCCAGGACCGATCCACGTGAGGTGCTTGCAATAACACTGTTCATATTATCCCAAAACGAGTCTATACGAGGAGCGATGGAGCGATTTCAACACTCATCAGAAACAATAAGCAGGTATTTCTCAATCGGATTGAGCACACTTGTTAGCTTGTCCTCTCATGTCATCAGACCCTCAGATACTTCGTGATATGCCTCCCTACAATTTTTAGAAACAGGTACAGATTGTCTGTGCTACAATGACTCTTCATAATTACATAAGAATACATCATTTCCGTAGCGATATCTACTTTCATTTGGCGGAAGAGGATGAAGAAAATGTGCATTCAGAAGCATTTGAATACCGGCTAAGTCAGTCTTTCACAGAAGAAGAGACCGAGACTTTCATTGCCTTCACTGTTGATGGGGAAGGTGCAAGCGAGATGACGGAGCCGAGGGAACGAATTACTGATGAGATAGTAGGCCTATGAATGAAGAATTTGAGATGAAAAGTAATTCTTATGTGCCATGTATGTAAATAAACAATTAAGGAGTCGTTGTCTCGTGGTGAACTTGAAGTATGCTTACACGGATAGTTACTTATTCTGTTTTCTTTACATCCTTCATGATGATTTTTTTTTCCCTAGGAATTGATGCGTTGAGTAGTTACCTTGGTAATTTCCCTTCCATGTTCTCAATGCTGCTCCATTGTTAATTTTCTTAACATGTCTCTGTAAAGCTATTTGAAGCTTCTTGTGTGAAGGATTATAATATTATCCCAATTTGATGCATTTGTTGGTGTTCATGGAGCACTAGTTTGTGTTAAA